>NW_016806642.1:11875663-11925978 GCF_001698545.2 Rhinopithecus bieti | reverse complement strand
CCTTTGGAAGCTTCCTCTCAGGGGTGTACTCCACCCTGTGAGGTGTGGGGTGTCAGACTGCCCCTAGTGGGGGATGTCTCCCAGTTAGGCTACTCAGGGGTCAGGGACCCACTTGAGCAGGCAGTCTGTCCGTTCTCAGATCTCAACCTCTGTGTTGGGACATCCACTGCTCTATTCAAAGCTGTCAGACAGAGTCGTTTGCATCTGGGCAGGTTTCTGCTGCTTTTTTTGTTGTTGTTGTTTAGCTGTGCCCTGTCCCCAGAGGTGGAGTCTACAGAGACAGGCAGGTTTCCTTGAGCTGCTGTGAGCTCCACCCAGTTTGAGCTTCCCAGCGGCTTTGTTTACCTACTTAAGCCTCAGCAATGGCGGGCGCCCCTCCCCCAGCCTCGCTGCTGCCTTGCAGTTAGATCGCAGACTGCTGTGCTAGCAATGTGGGAGGCTCCCTGGCTGTGGGACCCTCCCAGCCAGGGGTGGGTATAATCTCCTGGTGTGCCCGTTTGCTTAAAGTGCAGTATTGGGGTGGGAGTTACCCGATTTTCCAAGTGTTGTGTGTCTCAGTTCCCCTGGCTTGGAAAAGGGATTCCCTTCCCCCTTGCGCTTCCCAGGTGAGGCGATGCCTCGCCCTGCTTCAGCTCTCGCTGGTCGGGCTGCAGCAGCTGACCAGTACCGGTTGTCCAGCACTCCCTAGTGAGATGACCCCAGTACCTCAGTTGAAAATGCAGAAATCACCGGTCTTCTGTGTCGCTCGTGCTGGGAGTTGGAGGCTGGAGCTGTTCCTATTCGGCCATCTTGCTCCGCCCTCAAGAACATTCCATACTGTCTTAAAGAAATGCTTTCAGTTTGAAGCACCACTTAATAATACTGGTCCGTGATGAAGCTTTCACTGTTTTGTGGTGAAATGAAAAAAATAAGTTTATTCCCCCCTCCTACAAAAGCTAAATTTAACCCATTAAAACATTTCTAAGGAGTAAGTAAGTCCTTTCTTCTTTTGTGATACAGTCTTCTTTCCTTGTGAGATGATTATGACAGTGGGTGATGGGTTTAAGCTGTTTTTCACATCCTTGCTTGGAAAAATTATAGGTTGCCAGTGCTATGTTGGACTCCTTCTCTTTTTAAATTTAGTTTTACTGTTTCTTAACATCCTAGGGCTAGCGACCACTGGTTTGGGGCATTTTTACTAATGTGAATTTTGTCACATGAGTTGTTTCCATAGTGGGTATTGTAAAAGCTGTTGATTTCTCCTCATTATCCATTTTTTGCCTTCTTTCTTAGTAAGAGAATATTCTACCAGGCCTGTGCCCCGCAAGAATAAATACTGTATTTTACAGCCCCCTTGCTGTTTTGTGGCCATGTGACTAAGTTTTGGTCAAAGGTCAGCAGAAGTATATTCGGACATTTTCTTGAAGCTTTCTTCAACAAATAACTAGCATATTCTCTTGCTTTTTCTTCCCTTCCTTCTACATCTGCTACTTGGAACATGGATGTAATGGCTGAAGAGCCATCTTGAAGGGCAGAGCAGGAAGCTAGAAGGAGCCTGGATTCCTGAGGACTTCACAGAGTAGCACTACCAAATCCACTCTAGGACCATCAACTTCTGACTTATTTGTGAAAGAGAAACAGACTTCTCTCTTATTTAAACCAATATTATTGTACTACTTGGAACTTTAACTAATCCTAACTGACAATATTGGGGGACATGTTTGTAGCTGGGTGCTGTCATTTGTACCAAATACTTGCTTAGGATTAATTTCCCATGTTAATCAATAAGAGGGAGAGAAAATTGAGTCAAAGGAAAAAAAATTGTTCTTTGGAACAGTCTTGGATTTAAAAACAATCTCCAAGCAATTCTTAGTGATGCTGCAAACACAATTAGCAAGCTTTACCAACTGAAAGCATCTTAAGGGTTTACAGTGGAACTACATGTCTTAAGGTCATCGCTAACAACTCATGACTGGAGATGACATGTCATGTTCCTCCAGGCGGTTCATAATGAAATATGATCATCATAGCTGAGTGTGAGGGCCTCTGTAAGTACTGAAACAATGTGTAAATACCCACAGGTGGTCTTACTATGATAATAAGTGTATAACTGCTGCTATCTACAAGCGCCCTATGGGAATGGAGTGTGTCTGAGGGAAGGTGCTGTGGCTTTTATTTCTTTTCTTTTCTTTTTTTTTTGAGACAGAATTTCGCTGTTGCCCAGGTTGGAGTGCAGTGGCACAATCTCAGCTCACTGTAAGCTCCGTCTCCCAAGTTCATGCTATTCTCCTGCCTGAGCCTCCTGAGTAGCTGGGACTACAGGTGCCCACCACCACGCCCGGCTAATTTTTTGTATTTTTAGTAGAGACTGGTTTCACTGTGTTAGCCAGGATTGTCTTGATCTCCTGACCTCATGATCCACCCGCCTCGGCCTCCCAAAGTGCTAGGATTACAGACATGAGCCACTGCACCTGACTGGCTTTTATTTCTTTACCCCTGCTACTTGTCCAGGGTTCTTACTATTGCCCCTCCCTCATTTGCTCACTCACCACTTCCTGGACACCCCAACATTTCCTATGTTTCTGAATTATGTTGAGCTCATTCCTTCCTCTGGGCTAGTATATTTCCTGTTTCTTCTGTCCAGAGGGATCCTTTCTCAGACCTTCTTGACAAGACTCTTTCTCACTGTTCAAGATCTCAGCTCAGATGTTACTTCTCAGAGAAGTCTTTCCTTGACCTATGAAATTTGAATATTTTCCTCAGTCACTCTCAATGGCGCTTAATGCCATCTAAAATTATGTATTCGTTTCCTGCATATTGAATCTTTTTTTTTAATGCTTAGAATAAGGCAAGGACCTTGTCAGTTTTGCTCACCTGGTTTCTCCACAACATAGTAAACACTCCATAGACAGTTGAATGAAAGACTATTTAACATGACACAATTACCAGAGGCAATCTGTGGGATTCTACAATAAATCCATAATGTTCTGTAGGTACTTATAGGAGATCTATAATGGCAGCACAGGTATTATAGATAATCTATGGGTTCCTACAGATCACCTGCTCTGAGAATATAAATCCTTTCAGATTCTTTTTAAAGGGGCTAAGACCCCCTTCAGGCAATCTGTGATGGCCCTATCACTCCAAATATTATGAAATGGGTCTACAGGGTATTTCGAATTGCTCAATAGAAAAGTGAGGGAGGATATTTCACATACTGCCGGAGCAGGAGAAGCATGACCAAAGGCATGGTGGTAGGAGAAGTGCCAGAATCCCTGGGGAACAAGGCATCAACAGGACTAGCATGTCTGCCATGCTCTGAGGGTGGCAGAGGATTGGTAACTAAGCATAGAGCCAAACTGTGGAGAATCCTGAGGGTACGCAAAGGAATTTTGACTTGAGCGTTTCTCTCTGGGCATCAGATTTCTCACCTGTAAATAAGCTGATGTGCTCTATTTAAGGATGCTAACTGCCTAGCCAGTGGACCGCCATTAGTGGACATTCTTGGTACCTTGCCCAGACTCCCTTTCCTGGGCTGGTGCACATACTGCCCAGCTGCTGTGAGTGTCAGCTGCTAATGACTGACAGCTGCTCCCTTCTTCTAAGAATAGCCCTCTGCTGAGGAGAGCCACCAGGCTGGGGGTATACACCATCCCCATCCCCACATCCGTAGCCAATGACCAACCACCAGTGTATGAAAGGTTAGCCCCCTGCCTCAATTCACACTGCAGTGGCCCAGGTTGGTCCCCAGCTGAGACCACATCATTGTTTAACTTTCTTCCCTGCCTTCAGCCTCCTTTTCTCTCTCTCCTTCTGAGAGCCTCCTTGACTAAATAATTTCCACAAGTACCCCATCTCAAGCCCAACATCTAAGGAAGAACCCAAGTTAAGACTGGTCCCTTGGCATACATCACTACATTGATCAGAACACTCTTGCCCTACAAGCTTAAATGCCATCTTAAAATTGTCACCTCAGCAATTCAAGCAACACTTCCACTCCTTTGATACTGGCATTGGAGAGAAAACCTGTTTGGCAAACCCTGACTAGAAGATCTCTAAGGTCCCTTTCTTTGCTTACATTTTAAAAAATGACACTTTTTAGGTGACTTGAACTTGTGTTGTGAGTGAAAATGGGAAAACATACTGAGAGGTACTCAAATCGAAGAAATGTCAAACTCCTTTTCCCAAGACTCACCTGTGCTTGTTTGTTCCATTCATGAACATTCTCCTGCCATAAAAGACAAAAGGTTCCTGGGTTCTATTTGCCTAGCACAGAACTGGGCACTTGGGACATGCTCCCTAAACATCTGACGATTTCCACACTTACATAACTTCTCATTTTATCTAGAAAAGAACTTCCTGCTGCTTCCAAATAAGGGACTATGAGTGTGAAGTTGAGAAGACCCACCGAAGGATTTCTGGACTAGAACAAAGACTCGAGGGAAGAGATCTTCTTCCTCAGGAAAAGGGGAATAAAAGACACACCCTTTCTGTAGACTCCACTGATACAGGAAAGAATATCATACTAAAGAAGAAGCAGACCGGGCGCGGTGGCTCATGCCTGTAATCCCAGCACTTTGGGAGGCCAAGGCGGGTGGATCACCTGAGGTCAGGAGTTCAAGACCAGCCTGGCCAACATGGTGAAACCTCATCTCTACCAAAAATACAAAAATTAGCTGGGCATGGTGGTGCGTGCCTGTAATCCCACCTACTTGGGTGGCTGACGCAGGAGAATCACTTGAATTCAGGAAGTGGAGGTTGCAGTGAGATGAGATCATGCCACTGCACTCCAGCCTGGGTGACACAGTGAGACTGTGTAGAAAAAGAAAAGAAAAGCAGCAGCAGCAGGCAGATTGACAAGTCTTCCTTCAGGGTTGGCTGGGAAGTGTTTCAGTAAGTAAGAGGTAGGAAAGAAGACCCTGTGGGTTCTGGCACTTTGCTTTTACATTTGAGAAGTGATTCCTAAACAGTGCACCTGTCCACAGGGGAGCTTGGATAGTGGACAGTGGTGCTGGGTTCTGTGGTGGGACCAAGTCACCAAGTAGTGAGAATTGAGAGCAGGAGAGGGTCTCAGGCAGCCTTTCTGGAGCCTTTCTATATATTCTGGGATTAATGTTTGTTAGAATATTAACAGTTATTACATAGATAATAGCACTGCTATTTTTTTAGTTGCAGAATCAGCATATACATACACATGTATATATGTGTGAGTGTGTGTGTATCTCTAAACTAGAGAGAAAGCTGAGTAGAGTGGATAAGAATTTAGATCCTGGAGACAGAGTGTGTTCAAATCCTGGCTCTGCAACAACTGTGTGACCTTGGGCATGTAACTGAACTGCTCTGTGCTATAGGCTATAATTCCATCATCTTTTAAAAGGACACTGATGATAATATCTCACCTTACAGAACGGTCATGAGAATTAAATGACTTAACCTTTGTAAAACACAGAGTATGTTATGTAGGTGTTTGCTAAGCAAACAATGTGCTCATTTTGTCAAGGGTAATGAAGAAAACAATGGATTAAACAGATTTATTTAAACTGCAGGACTCCTCAGGACCTAAAGTGTTAATATCCTTTACGACAGGAATATGATGGGTAGCAGTTCCAGATCCTTTTTTATGGAGCATCCTGCAGGACAAGTGTCTAAATAAACAGTTAAAGGGAACAAAACTTCACTTAAGGAGATAGTCCTATCACGTGAGGAATAAAGAGAGTGAACTAACTTTGATGGAGCACCTGGTACATGGCAACACTGTGCTAGGAACATGATTTGCCTTATCCTTCTTAACTACAACATGTTGAGGCTATTAAGTCATCTATTGATTTTTTATTTTTTGAGACAGAATCTTGCTCTGTTGCCCATGCTGGAATGCAGTGGTGCAATCATAGCTCACTGAAGCCTCAAACTCCTGGGCTCAGGTGATCCTTTCACCTCAGCCTCCAGTTAGCTACCAGGCCTGGCTAATTTTTAAAATTAGTTTTGTAGTGATAGGGTCTCCCTGTGTTGCCAGGCTAGTCTTGAACTCCTGGGCTCAAGTGATTCTCCCACCTTGGCCTCCCAAGGTGCTGGGATTACAGACATGAGTCAGGGCCCCTAATTTATAGATAAAGAATTGGAGCTTTAGAGAGATGGAGTTGGCCAAGAGTGTCCTGTGAAATATTCTAGGGCCAGCAGGGACAATCCTGCTTTGTCCAACTGCCAAGCTTCATCCTGGGAAAATGGAGGTCTGGGAAGACTTCAAGGAGGGGAGGGGTCAACTGGATCCATAGCAGAGTGGGACTCTGACCAAGGGTTGAGCAGGCGTGAACACCACCTGAGACACAGAACAGGAGAGTAAGGCTGCTAGAGACTGTCAAGGCACAGAAGGACTGAGCTGGTGACAAGAACAATAACTGGAGACATTTGACACATCCCAGAATCCTTGCCTTTATTGTATTTTTTACTTCGTTACTATCTGCCTGCTTCCAGTAGGGATCCATGGTCATTCCCTCCAGAGCAGGCTTGCGGGCTTGTTTTCAGGGGTAGCAAAAATGGCAATCCTGGAGAATTTGTTTCTCTGGTGCCTGCTGAGACTCTGCCCCCAAAGGAGAACCTTCCAGTAGAGGAGCTCACTGTGAGAAGGGGTCTGGGCTTTCCACATGAGGTCTTCCAATTTCACACAAGGCCCAGCAGATGATGAGTTTGGATGTCCTAACCCATTCTCTTACATAGGTACATATGGGGTGATGGGGAAGATTCCTTTACTCAACCAATGTTTATAGGGTTAAACGAGAATGACAGGTCCCTCCGGACTTGTTTCCAGGACTCCAGGGAAAATGCTAGTTTTGTATGAGATGAATCTCAAAAAATGCTTATTAAACAGATGACTGGTGATTGAGTGAACTTGACTTTTGAAATATGCACAGAAATAGTGTTTCCCATGAGGGGATAAACCCACAAATACAACTATCAGCAAAACTTGGGGTGAGAGTGAGGGGAAGGGGTTGGATTAAAGAGGACTTTGAGCTAAGAGGCACCCAACATGTGGCACAGTGCCAGGCACCCAGACACCTAAAAGATGTGCTGTCCATCTTCATGCTTTCCTTCTCAGGCCAGCAGCAGCAGGAGCAGGGGAAGAGAACACAGATGCAGAGAGGGAGAGCTAGACAGGAGGAGGTAGGAGGAGCACGCAACAGCTGCAGTGCCACAGGCTCCGGGTCTGGAAGCAGAGGGGCAGCGCGGCAGACACACCTACTGCCCTAAATCATTAGCAGCAACAGCATGCAGGGCTTTGTTTGCGTTGCCTTCTGCTCCAGATTGTTGCTTCCTCACTGGCAAGACAATTTGCAGACTGGCCTATTTTCTCATGCCCACCTTCTGCCTTGGGTTCAAAGAGTTGGTCACAAGGAGTGTGTGTGTGTGTGTGTGTGTATGAGAGAGAGAGAGAGAGAGAATTCACGCAGTTAAACTTGTGTGCCTGTTTGAGAAAGTGTTTGCATGTGAGAGACTGAAAGACAGAATTCATGATCTTGAACTTGTGTGTGTTGGGGGAGAAAACAGAATTCATAAGCTTGAGTGTGTGTGTATGTGTGTGTGCACACATGCACGTGTGTGTGAGAGAGAATTCATGAGCTTGAGTGTATGTGTGTGTATGAGCACATGCACACGTGTGTGAGAGAATTCATGAGCTTGAGTATACGTGTGTGTATGTGTGTGTGAGCACATGCACGTGTGTGTGAGAGAGAATTCATGAGCTTGAGTTTGTGTGTAAGAGAGGGAGTTAGATTGTTTGTGTGTGTGTGTGTGTGTGTGTGTGTGTGTGTGTGTATGTAGGAGCCTTGAGAGGGGGAGATTTGGCCTGAAAACGATAAAAGGCCTTCCTTTTACTCAGGAATTGTGAGGGAATAACAATAACCACTCTTGTGAGGGAATAACAAGCTGGGATAGTGCGTGGGGGTGAGGAAGGGGGCGCAGAACTCATGAACCCTCACTGAAGCACTCTCCTACCCTCTGTCTTTACTTTCTGTACTTTTGAACAATGCTGGGGCTTATTTAGGTCTTCCAATTTCTGCAGAGTTTGGGGAAAACTGAGGTTGTCCCTAAGAGGATTTAGGCTGGGGGCTCTGAGGTTAGGCGATTGTAAGTTCCTCCATGGAAAGGTGCACACATGATCCCTGACTGCCTGTGCCTCTGGATCTGGCATGTGATCCAGCACTAGCAGGCACTCAGTAAATGTTGTTGCAACTCTTTGGTATTAAGTGGGATTCTCGCTACAGAGAGTGACTGACTTGCCTCTGAGGGCAATCAAAACCATATTCCAAAGTACTAATGCTTCCCTCATTTGCATGGTTTCATTGCCAGGTTCCTTGCCTGACACAGATAGGCCCCCGATTACTTCTTGACTGAGGTATTTTTTGAACTAACCAGTTGCTTGACCAGCTCAATCTTCTGCATATTGCTCTTGAGCTATTTGAATACAGTGACACAGACATAGAGCAAGGCACCAGTAGGCTTTGGCAGTGGAGTCCAGACTCAAATATCCCGAGTAGTCCTGCAGCAGCTTAAATGTGTGATGCAACATGTGATAAGAAACAGGAGAGGTGGGAGGGCAGGTATTTATACTCAACTATTAAAGAAACACACAACAAAAACAAACAAACAGAAAAGGTGAGTATGCATGTTTTCAATCAGTTTCAGAAATAAGAGACCTGTATCTTCAGTTATACCCTTTGCGGTGTTAACATTTCTACCCATTAGAAGACAGCTGGCCTGGAGGCAGGAGGAGAGACTCTTACTTCTGGTTTGGAATGAGATGAAGGGGACTGTGCAAGGCATCTTTTGCCCAGTAAATCCCGCCACTACAAACCTTGACATTACCCACTCACACAGAAAAGTTGTGAGGCTAGACCAAGGTGGCAGAGCTGGACATAGATATGGGTCTGAATCCAGGTTGCACTATTAGCTGTGTGTCTGTGGATGAGATACTAAACTTTGATGATAGCCCATCTTCTCGTGTATAAAGTACGAAAATAATAACTGACTTAATGATAACATATGGAATGTTTTCTGTGATAAGTATTCACCACATTTTCTTGTGTTTAATCATGACAACAGCAACTCTGTGTGGTAGCTGCTATCCTTTTCCCTGCTTTTTTTTTTTTTTTTTTTTTTTGAGACGGAGTCTCGCTCTGCCACCCAGGCTGGAGTGCAGCGGCCGGATCTCGGCTCACTGCAAGCTCCGCCTTCCGGGTTTACGCCATTCTCCTGCCTCAGCCTCCCGAGTAGCTGGGACTACAGGCGCCCGCCTCGTCGCCCGGCTAGTTTTTTGTATTTTAAGTAGAGACAGGGTTTCACCGTATTAGCCAGGATGGTCTCGATCTCCTGACCTCGTGATCCGCCCGTCTTGGCCTCCCAAAGTGCTGGGATTACAGGCTTGAGCCACCGCGCCCGGCCATTTTCCCTGTTTTATGGACTAGGGAACTGGACAGACAGGTTAAGTAACTTGACCAAGATCACACAGCTATGGTCTGGTAGATTCTAGACTTGAGCTAGGGCTAACTTAATTCCAAAGCTGATATTCTTAAGCATTTTGCTGCTCCATCATTGCCCTTGTGCAATTTTGTGAGGACTAGATGGGATTTTTCTCTATAAAGTGTATGAGAAAATGCCTACCTAGAACATAGATGGTATTTGCTCTGTGCACTTCCTAGTCACTTGTCTCCCCTTCCTGGTCTTCTTTGAGTTTTACTCCCTAGTTTAGGCCATGAAGATCCCTCAAGGTCCTCCTAAGCCATCCAGAAGTTGTGCTTCCATGATTTAAAAATTAACCCTGTTGTCTCCATGTCTGAATAATTGAAATTTTTCAGTAATAAGGCATGGTGATTTATAGAAGGGCCATTAGTCTTCATAATAAATTTATTAAATGATCATTGCTGCTTTTTTTCACTTCATATTTGTCATCGGCAGAGTGGTAATTGGTGTTTGAAATCCGTGTTGGCATGCCATCAAACGAGCCTGCTGTTCTGATCAAGCAAAGCCGCCTGGCAGCAGGGGGCCGGCAGAGCTGACAGGAAGCAGAAAAGCATGGGCCACAGGCAGTGAGAGCTTCCCACGGAAGGAATGGCCCAGGGCTTCCGGATCTCTAAATTAACTCATACGCCCCTGTGTCTTCTTCAGCACCGAGGCGAGGCAGCAAGGTCTCTGTCGAATTTGTTGAACTCCTTAGATAAGCATAGGTTAAATACACATGCCAGGATGGTGGTCTAGCACTTCATTACAGTGCGTTAATTATCATCACCTTCAATGGCAATTAATAACAATTAAGGGTCTTGTAATAACAAGAGCACTGTGTGGAGCTACTTTTGAAGCTGCAGGAACCTGGAATGGATGGTTTTGGAGTACCAGAGTTGGAAGCATCAACCATACTGTCTTAAAATAGGAGTATGAATGATATTGTTAGGCTCTGTAAACTGAGTGGGACATGCAAGAAGCCACATCCCCCACTAGGCTGGGATAAGGAACTGACAGAATAAACAAGGCCTGCAGACAGGCTTCTGTGGACAGGGATGTGTTTTGAAATAGTCAGAATTTGAATGCTGTTAGGCCAGACCGCTTTCTCCAGTTCTAGCTTGTCCCTGAGATGATTGTCTTCTCACACCTGCCCGTGCCCTGAAGTCAAATCCATCTCTGCTCTAAGGTGAAGAAAGAGGTCCAGATAGCATGCTTCCTTCACAGATCTGTTATGGGCAGTCCATGAGAGAATTCATGCTATGCACTAACAAAACACTGTCTGGTAAGTAGTGCTTCAGCTCTTTAAACAAATACAAAGAATGCTTCTCTCCTCCACTGAAGCAGGCTATGAAGACTTTGGGCTTTCATGCCTTATTGTGGCATCTGAATGACTAGAGAGTCTCTCTGGGGACCCCAGGCAAGCTGCTTCACCTCTCTTGGGAGCCGAAGAGGAGAGAGTCCCTATCCCACAGGTTCGTTGGCAGAGTTAAATGGAAGGATATATTGAGGTGCTTGATGCATAGTAGGCACTTAATAAATTATAATTCCTTTTTTCCTCCTTTCATCTTGTCAGGCTAGAGGTCAGTGAATCAATCAGTCTCTAACAGGTTGTAATTGCTTATCATATCAGGAAGAACACTTTGGTTCACAGGCTATTGGTGTCAGATGACACCAGGATGAAACTCAGCTCTGCCACTTACCAGCTATGTGACCTTTCCCAAGTGACTTAAACTCTCAGAGTTCAGTTTCCATATGGGCGAAATGGAAATGATGAAAGGAACAAAAATGTGGTTGGGCATACTCAACAAGACAAGCAGTGTGTTTAGTACTCAAGAGCTCCCTGGATCATAGTTGCTAAGACAGTTATACCCAACTTGAAATGAGAACTCACTTTTTCATTCAAGGGCACCCATAATTGTGTATTTATCATTGCCTCCATTTGGAGAATTGGGTTTGAAATGTTAATTTTCACTTACTTTTAAAGATCCAAAGTTAGAAAAAAATGACATTATGCACTTACAGACGGTAAGTTGTAATTTTATGAAATTGAGGTGCTTTCTCATGACCCACATTAACAAAACCATATATACATTTCTAACCAAAAAAACCTTTAAAATTAGAGTTAAGCTAATGAAGATCTGTCATTCTAAAACTAATTTGGGAGTTTTCCTACATATACTGGCAGACACTATCTTCTTGAACAAAATATTTTTGCTAAAGCAGCAAATGCCTTCTTTCTCTAATGAATTGCCAATTTTGTAAGGTTAAATACACAGTCTATAGCATTTTCATTTTTTAAAAGATTTTTCTATTTATCTTGGGAAATTACAGAGATGATGAAAATCTAAATATAATTTAATGCAAATGTATTCAAATAATTATAGGATGAAAAGTGAACGACAAGTCAAAGCCCCCTGCATGTGTTAAAGGCGGATGCTGGGAGGGAAGGCGTTTTCACCTTGAGAAGGCGAGTTTCAAATGTACCACAACAACCTTCTCTCCCATGGTCCTTTTGCCCTTTACCTTCCCTCTTTGCGCTTTCCTTTATCCTTCTTTTCACAACAGAGTCCTCTTTTTTTTTTCCCTTCTCTTCTTTCCTCCCTCCTTTTCCCTCCTCCTTGTTCTACTCCTGGCTCTATCTTTTCTCTGTGTGTATTTTTCTGTCTCCGTGCTGTGTCTCTCTGTATTTCTTCTCTCTCTCTGTTCGCCTCGTGCCCCATCTCCCTCCGTATCTCACTCACCGCATCTATAGGGATAGGCCAGCCACTGGGCTAGGCACTAGCAGAGGATAAAAAGAAGGCCGTGGCTCCATTTCTGCCCTTGTAGGCCTCAGGGTTTTATGGGGGGAGGCAAACAACCCTGCTAAGAAAGTGGAAGTATTACACTGGCAATCAGCACCCACTCTGGCAAAACAGTGTTTAGAACTGTCTTGGAAAGTAGAGGGAAGTTAAATAGAAGATGAAGCTTTAAAGTATGTCTTGAAGGATGAAAAAAAGGTATCCAGGCAAAGGGATGGGCAGGGACAGACACAAAGACATAGGCAATTACAGAGAGTTTAAGGAATGGTGAAAGATAAAGTCAGGCAGCTAAATTAGAGGAGGGAAAGAGAAGAGAAAAAAATGAAAAGAGAAGGAGAGAGTGAAGACCAGGAATCAGGGGAGTGACCAGAAGAAGAGGGCCTTATAGTTCTAACAGTTGTACACCAGTTCCGGCTCAGTACAAAAGCCCTATCTTTTGGATCTCATAGGCCAGTTTCAAAAATAAACCAAAAAGTCGGGTCAAACCTTTATTTTATTAAATAAGACATTTACCAAAATACTGTCTATTAGCATTGTAATTGTATGAAATGGGTGACAGTTAACACCTAATGTAATAGAAGAAACAATAAGAATAAAAGATATTAGTTGGGAATGGATCATTTAGATTTAGGTAAAGCTCATTATGGAATCCCTTTTTTTCCCCTCAAGTTTGCTTCAAAGCAGTGACAACTTGATTATTTATCATGATTACTGTGCTTGCTTCCACAGATCTGCATTTGAGAAGCACTTCTGTATGCAGTGTCAAGGAGGTTGTATTCCTATTTGGGTAGCAGCGAGGTTTCTAAGTGAAGTTTCTAAGTGAAGTTTCTAAGTGAAGCAGTGAGGTTTCTGGTGAAGGTCTCTAAGGAGATGATGGTCAGTGCTCTCTGGGCTACAGGGACACCAGGGCAGTGCAGAAGCTCACCTCTAGCCTGCTGTGTTCTGTGGGTCACAAGCTATGGTGGCCTGAATCTATTACTAGAAGATGACCATACTCACACCACAGAGGATGGCTGTGATAATTAAAATCCCTAATAGATGTGAAGGCATTGAGCTATCTAGAGATCTAACTGTAGGGATCATTAATGTCAGAGGATGATCTCATCTTGAATGCTGGCAGCTAGTGAAACTGGACTACACAGAGCCTTGGAGGGGGTGAGTGGTCAGGTACAACCTTCCCCTGTGTCTTAGTGTGTTTGGGCTGCTATAACAAAGCACCATAAATTGGGTGGCTTATAAATAATATAAATTTATTTTTCATAGTTCTGGAGGCTAGGAAGTCCAAGATTGAGGCTCCAGCAGATTGGGTGTCTGGTGAGGGCCTGCTTCCTACTTCATAGACAGCTATCTTTTCACTGTGCCCCCACATGGCAGAAGAGGTGAGGGATCTCACTGGGATTTCTTTCATAAAGGCACTAACCTCATTTATGAGGACTCTGTCCTCATGACCTAATCACCTCCCAAAGGTCCTGCCTCCTAATGCTATCACCTTGGGGGTTAGAATTCCAACATATAAATTGTGGGGGAAACATAAACATTCAGTCCTTTGTGCCATGTGTGATGGTTAATTTCATGAGTCAACTTGACGGGCCACAGGATGCACAGATTAAATATTACTTCTAGGGGTTTCTGTGAGGGTGTTTCTGGATGAGATTAGAGTTTAAATCAGTGAATTCAATAAAGTAGAAATTGTCCTCTCCAGTGTGAGGGAGAGTCATCTGATCTGTTGAGGGTCTGAATAGAACAAAAGGCAGAAGGAGAAATTCACCCCTTTCTGCCTGACTGCTTAAGCTGGGACATCCATCTTCTCCTGTTTCTCACACCTTTGGACCCAGACTGGGAATCTACATGATTGACTCCCCTGGTTCTCAGGCCTTCAGACTGGAGCTGACTTATACTCACTGGCTTTTCTTTATAGGTTGCAGATCGTGGGACTTCTCAGCCTCTATAATGGTGTGACCCAATTCCTTATAATAAATCTCTTCCTATAGATCCCGTTGATTCTGTTTCCTTAGTGAACCCTCACTAATACACCATGTCTCTCAGGCCCTTGTAGATAGCTACCATTGCTGGAACCATTACTTTGTACCAGACATGTGCTGAGGTCTTTGCTTATTATCCATTACAACTTTTGTGTACTCATTGCATATGAAATGGTATACTTGTTTAGTACCAGACAACTTGTAATGGGAGAAGCAATTTTGTTTTAAACCACTATGTCATCAGAATCTAGCTAGTCACTAAATGGCATACAATAAATGTTGAATGAATATTTTTAATTGAAAATTGAGGGGCCGGGCTCGGTGGCTCAAGCCTGTAATCCCAGCACTTTGGGAGGCCGAGACGGGCGGATCACGAGGTCAGGAGATCGAGACCATCCTGGCTAACACGGTGAAACCCCGTCTCTACTAAAAAATACAAAAAACTAGCCGGGCGAGGTGGTGGGCGCCTGTAGTCCCAGCTACTCGGGAGGCTGAGGCAGGAGAATGGCGTAAACCCGGGAGGCGGAGCTTGCAGCGAGCTGAGATCCGGCCACTGCACTCCAGCCCTGGCGACAGAGCAAGACTCCGTCTCAAAAAAGAAAAAAAAAAAAGAAAATTGAAAAGGAGATCTCTCCCAGGTCTTATAATGACTAAGGGGCCTAAGTAGGATTTGAACCAAAATCTGACTCCATAGCCCCCGCTGTTTGCATTTACTGTGTAAATGCATTGCACTGGCCCTAAGCCCAGCAGAATATGCTGCATCATGACAATTACTGAGGGTGGGACGGGCAACAGGCCCTTTAGTTCTGCTGTCTGTTCAAGTCTCAGTGCCTACTCATTCCAAGATCCTTGGAGTTAACTTTCCTCGCACTACTTCCTGGCTACTTTGGCAGAAGAAGATGCCAAGTGCTTATGGTTTCAGGCCCAGTTCAATTATTACCTCCTTGGGAAGGCTGTTATAACTCCCCTAAGAGTGGAGATATTATTGGCCTTCTTTGTGTGCCATAGCCGATGGTGAAGTGAAGAGAACACCTGATTTGGGTTGAGATAATTTGGAACTGAGTCCTGACTCCACCTCATGGGTGTGACCTTGAGTAAGTCACAGTCTCTCTGAGCTTCAGACTCCTCATTTGTAAAACACATAGCAGTTATTGCTTTGCCTGGCACTCCAGGGATGTTTTAAGATCAAAGTCAATGCATTGACATGTAAAAAAGTGTTTATAAAGTGTAATATGCTGCACAAGTGTTAGCAATTAATTTTAGAGGTCGGACTGAAGTCACAGTTTGAAGACACAAAGGAATGGGCAGTTCAGATATGAAGAGAGAAGTGGCAGATATTGTGGCTATCTTAGTAAATTCCTTCCACCTTTTCCTGTCCAACTTATGAACCTTAAGTCAGCCATTCAGCCATTCATTCATTCATTCATTACTTCACTCATCACACATTCACTGAGTGGCCACTTGGTATCAGGTACTAGACCCTGAAAATACTTAAATAAGTCACATAAAATCCCAACCCTTCCTTTAGGAAGCTCATTGTCTGTTGTGAAGGCAGACAATTAAAAACTAATAAAATATCTAACCCTATTTGGTCATATATGACCTTTATACCAGTCATTCAAAAAATCTTTCACTGATTACCAAATGTCTTTATTTGCAGCGCTCACATTTATAACCCACATTTCCTATTTTGTTTCCAGGTGTTACAGCTTATTGGTTATTTCATCTGGCACTTTCATCAAATTAGTTTTATAAAGTTTTACTCTTCTTATTTCCAGTTTTTACTCTTTCTTCAATATTTCCCAAGATTCTTTGTATTTGGAGATTTTCAGTTTTGTCTCAAAGCAATAATTACATCTAACACTTATATTGAGCTTACTATGTGCCCAGTGCCATTCCAAGCACTGAATGCACATTAATTTAATTAGCCACCTATTTGATCTCTCTTCATTAGTCTCCTTAGTATTTTTCCAGTTTCATAGAGTTCTTACAGTTCTCACAAATTTTAAACCTTTGATTAAAAACATAAATATGTAACAATGCATACAATTATATAAGTAATTAAATCTTCAGAAACTCATACAATTCTTATGAGTAGTTCTCTGCTCTGTATTGCACTACACGAAAGTGACACATTTACTGTTACATGTTGCAGAAATTCTGAGCTTACTTTAGAAAAGATTACTAAAAATATGTCAGAAACACATGCATTTCTTATAAATGGCCAGCAGCTATTTGTGCCTTGACAGTATCAATATTTATAGACTGATGTAGATTTCATGTGACCACTGGCTGCAGTGTTTGTGTGAAAAACCCACCCACCTACCATTAATTAGGGGAACACACCTGAGTGCTCTAGGGCCCTATTGAGGTAAGGAGGGGAGAGAGAGAGATCTGACAGGTGGGACTGGAGGACTGTCCAGGAGCTAACACAACCTAAGTATGAAGGAGAAGGAGGAAGAGTTTTGAAACATATTAGTTTTCTAGGGCTACCATAACACATCATTCAACCACTTTGAATTGTAATTGACTTATCACTAAAATGGGATAATATGAACTAATTGGTAGGAGTGTATTTCAGTTAAATGGAGAAACTCATGTCAAGAGCCTACTACAGGCTCAAATCTTTCACGATGCTGCCTGGATAGTTAGAACTTAGATCTCCAGATAGCTCAAGAACCTGAAAAAACAAAAACAAAAACTGAGCTGATTTGGAACCTGCCAGAAGGAGGCCTTCTAGACCCACGGAGCAAAGAGATATTGTCATAGCATTACAAAGGTTGAGGGTTTTTTTTTCCGCCTTTAAAAAATTACATTAAGGCTCCTCTGAGTTCAAATGAAATGCATTCCCATGATAATACTCAGAGCTTAATGTTCATAACATTTCAGAATAAAAAAATCAGTTCTGTGTTTACTTTGTGCTTATTAAACATGAAAAAGATGAAAGGAGCAAATAGAGGAAAGACAACCAAGATTATTTCCAATTTCTCGAGATATCCCTTCCACCTGGCTGCTTTGATAATGGCATAGCAGCAAACAAAGTCTGAGGCTACATGAGACTGAAAAATAAGGGAGAAATCACTCAGTCCTGTCATCCAGATATTTCATTTGGAGGGCAACAAACAGCCAAAGGACCAAATATTAGGGGGACTGACTTCGGATTTTAATTGTCTTAAGTTTTCACAGACCTGCAGAATCGCAGTAGGGAGGAGATCTTGAGAGGTCATTTGGAACCCGTGCAAATTTTAAAACTCCTCATGTCGATTATTTTTAAGAATGATGAAAAAAGAAATGTTATAACTTGCTGCAAGAGTCCATTCTAGTGTTCGATAATCCTCCCTCGGGAAAATTTAAAGCTATGCGGAGTGATTATTTCTGCGAGAAAAAATGTCAGTTATTTGTTTCACCCTAAGGGTAGACAACATGGGGTCTATTTATATAAAAGGATAGGGTTATCTACTAAGAGATAACAAAAGTCACTCTGTTTTTAGAATCCAAAGAACTGAGTTCAAATCTTTATTTATTTATTTTTTTGAGACAGCGCCTCACTGTGTCCTCCAGGCTGGAGTGCAATGGTGCGATCTCGGCTCCCTGCCAGCTCCACCTCCCGGGTTCACGCCATTCTCCTGCCTCAGCCTCCTGAGTAGCTGGGACTACAGGCGCCCGCCACCACGCCCAGCTAATTTTTTGTATTTTTAGTAGAGACGGGGTTCACCGTGTTAGCCAGGATGGTCTCGATCTCCTGATCTCGTGATCCGCTTGCCTCAGCCTCCCAACGTGCTGGGATTACAGGCGTGAGGAGTTCAAATCTTAATGCTGATACTTGCTAGCCACATGACCCCAAGCTAATGACTTCACTTCACTGAGCACCATTTAATAAAAGGGAGTCCTGGCCTCAAAGCATCCTGGGCACCCTAAGTGAGGAGGAAGGAGGAGAGATGACCAAATTGTGGAATTAAAATATAGTCTGCTATTTTACCACTGAAATATCCATGGATTTGTTGGTGTGCTATTTTTGTTATTTTTAAATAACCAAAATTCTAGGTATTAATATCTGTAAAGCAAGATCGACAACTTAATTATTCAAATTATGTGAAAAAACAAACGGATACAAAGCCTACAAGTCTAGACATGTCCAGATCTTCATGAATTGTAATTAGCAACCATATTATGGTCCTGCAAAGCTCCTATTGGAAGAATAATTATTACTGCAGTTCAAAAAATTTCTGAGAAAACAGAATATGAATGTGACAGTATGGAAATGGATACAGGGACTTATGCATCAGAGCCACCAACTACACATGATAAAAATACAGAAGATGTAGACCTATCAAATATATTTTATTTGGTGGGGGCGGGCAGGAAACATAGCTCCTTGTCAATACAAAACCTATGTATAGTCTTTATTGGGATGGGCACGGAAGGAAGGGTTGTTCAAACAAAAACTCAAAATCATCAAATAAGAAATAAAATTATTTAAAGTTGAAATTCAGAGGAAAATATTTAGGGTTAGTTCTTAAGTGTCTCTTCACCATTCTTCTGACTATTCACAAAATCACCAGAAAAGCTTTTTCAGCAGCAAGTGAAGCTTGCATAAAAATATATTTGCAAATCATTGATGTCACTTGAATAATTTCATTTTTTAATTAGCACATTTTAAAAGAGCAAGTCACATTTTATTTTCAATTTCCATAATTAACTGCATTTTCTAGTTTATATGCTATTTAGTTTATGGTTTGAATATTTAACTTAGTGATTTACATCTACAAATAATTTATATTACAGTTATGTTTACCTTTTGCAACATTTCCCTGATGTTTATATCATCTTTACAAGTTTTTGTATTTGAAGTACATTAAATAGCTTTGTTTCTTTGAACTTTTTACTTTATAAATTTTGTGTGCTTTCAAAATAAAATACTGATAGTATGTAAAACAAAAATGGAAATAACAGAATTATTATCTTGCCACAGACTTGGCAATCACTAAAATGGAGTTAGCAGACTGAGATTAACCTGACATCTGGCAGCAAAATGTACCAGGACCCAAAGGAGGGGTCAGTAGCTCAAATCGCAGAGGCGAAGAAGACTGGCTTTTTTTCTCACTCAAGGCTGATACTTTCCCTGCTCCATACCAGGACACAGGGTCCTCTGATAGATGGTAATCAGGTATTAGCATCAGGAGACGTGTCAGAGTTATTGATCAGGGAAGTGGGAAGAGGTGATATCAGGCATAACAAATATTCCATCGTAGGCTTCTGAGGGAACAGTCTACAGGGAGTAGAATATTTTCTGAGGGATATGGGATTTAGGGAGGCCACAGACCTGGTATACCTAAATTGCAGAACTGCTGTAAGCGTTAAATATTAGAGAGTCTCCAAAGGACTCGTATAATAATCCCACATGTGTAAGAGGGTTAGTATAATGTAGTGCTACATAGGCGTGGAACTTGGTACAAATTCTACTCTAGTGTAAATTATTAGTGGAGTACTACTCTAGTATACATTATTACCAGGTATTTCTAAATTAAAGTGTTATTAGAAAAATAAATCTTTAATAGTGTTTGTGTGAAATTTGCTGTGTGTTTTTCGTGAGTGGACTTCCAGTTTGACATGGAATTAGGATCAGCCACAGCAGATGAAAGGTGTCAGTGTCAGTACTCTATGAGACTAGAAGCAGAGGGGAAAGTGGTAGGTGACTAGCATGGTGGAGGAAGCTAAAACTCTAAGATAGGATGGAGATGGGGTTGGATGCCATCAATAAATTCTCAATTTCACTGCAGAAATTCAGCACCAGGAAGACACAGACAGAGGAAGGTTGGGGTGGAGTTGAAACAGTGGGGAGGAGAATTGTGTGACAGTTGTGAGGAGAAGGAAAACTCAGGAGAATGGAATTCTCACCCATGGTAAGAGGAAGTCAAGAGATAACACCTAAAATTGACAAATCAAAAAATAGCAATGTAAGTGTGTTATTTAGAATGGAGTAAAATAACAGAAGAAAATGTTAAAATAATAAAAGTTTCAGAGTGGTGGGTATGTGGGAAGTAAGGAATTGTTATTCTCTGACAGGAGTCGTAGTACTATGTGTTTTAAATGCATCATACGGATACTTTTTAAAAAAAAATTTAAAGCAAACAGAATGTACTAGATTAAACAGTAGTTCTTATTATGCTGTATTAGGTAAGACCAAAGATATGATCAACATGGGAAAGGTTAGTAATATGATTTTTCTAAAGCAGACAATAAGTATTCAGTAAACATAGCTTATCTATATGTTTTACAGTTCAGAATATTGTTCTCTAAATTGGGTTCAAAGCCCTGTATCAAGTATGTCAGGATCTGAGCTCCGGAGTAGAACTGTCTGTCACTTTAGCTGTGCCTTGATGGAAGAGTAAGATCAGAAGCAGCTGTGTCCTGTTGTCTAACACTGCAGGCCTGGGGCTGTGAGGAGAGGAGAGGGCCGAGATGACACTTCTCATTCATGAATTCTCAAACTTCAGCATGCATCTGAATAACCTGGAGGGCTTGTGAAAACAGAAGGCTGGCCTCACTCCCAGGGTTTCTGGTTTAGTGGGTTTGGGATGAAGCCTGACTTTCTTTATTTCTAGCAACTTCCCTGGTGATGCTGATGCTGCTGAACCTGGGACCACACATTCAGAATCATTGGCCCAATGTGTGGTGGGCAAGTGGACCACAAGGGCCGGCTGCTGAGGACCGGCTGAAGGAAGAATGCTGTTCCTGGAAAGATGTTTGAATAAGCTTTGTGCTGGGAAGGGAGGGATAGAGCGGGGAATCTAGGTATCCCATATGTTTTCTAAGGCTGGCATTGTAATGTCTTTTAATAATCTCCTTGGCTCAGCTCAACAATCCTACTTTAAAGAAATGTCTGATTCCCACAATTCTAATAATATGTGCCCAGAAGAGAGCCCACCGATGAAAGTCTAAAAAATAGATTCAATTATTCTTCTTCACTACTGAACCTAAGCTATGCCATTAGAGGAAGGCAAAGACCCGGAGTGAAACACACTTACATTTTGCCAGGTATCTAAGAAGAAAGAGAATAGGAACAAAGAAGCGGACCTAACCTGGGAATGACTGAACAATCTTTTAAATATGATTAGATCATATAACATTTGTCAATATTTTTAATGGTCATACTAATTTGCTTTGTCAGTCCACATTTTCTGTCTCACAAGAGTCTATTGAGACCAGAATTGCAAATGTAAACTTACAGTGTGCCATGGCTTGCGCATCCTGGACCGGGGGGTTAATTTAGGCAGTTAGCGCACAAAGGCAGGGAAACTGAAAGCAAGAAATCCTAGGTTCAAGACCTGCCTCTTTAAAGAAGACAGCTAGCATTTGACAGACTTTAAGGTCAGGTTGGTGTGACCCTGAAGAGTTAACATCTCATAGCCTCAGTGATCTCATCTTCAAAATGAAGACAATAATGTAAGATTTAGCATAGTACCTGGCACACAGCATTGTGCTGAAAGAATGTGAGCTATAACAGCAGATAAAAACAAGCTCTTTAAAGTCAGATGAGGGTTCTGATCTGGGCTGTTACTTAATAGTGGCTCCCTTGGGCAAGTTATTGAACCTTTCTAAGGTGTAAGTAATTGTGTTAAAATAGGGATAATAATATATAATCTTTTAGGATTACTCTAAGGATTAAATGAAAGCAAATATAATAGTATGCATATCCCTTGGCAATATTAAGCACCCAACAAATGAAATGATCACTACAGATATGAAACCTAACCCTCAAAAGTACTAGCTCTCCTAATGTGTAAAAATAAAACAAATATCTACCTTACCTTCTTCCAGATTTGGTTTGAGGCTGCAATAAGAAAGCTGAAAGAATGAAAAGAAAGAAAGAAACTTCATTCATTCAACAGATGTTTACTGCGCATCTTTTGTGTGCCAGGACTGTTTTAGGTGCCAGCAATATCCTTGTAAACAAAAAGGTATAATGAAATTCTTGTATTCAGGAGTTTATACTTCCCCCACTGGAATGGAGGAGGAAAAGAAGAATAAACAAATAAATATAGAACGGTGGTGAAAATGTTTTAGAGAAAAGTTAAACAAGGTACAGAGTATGGAGATATGGCAATGGGGTGGGGAGGGTATACTATTTTATATAAGGTGGTCAAAGAAGAAATAGCACATAAATGGCATTCGAGCAGAGATCTGAAGGTTATAAGGGGTAAGCCATGCAGATGCCCGGAGGACAGTCTAGATGGAGGGACAGCCAGTTCAGCATCCCTGAGATGGGAGCATGTTGGGAGTATTCATGGAGGTACAGGGGACCAGGCTGGCTATAGCAGCTGAAGGAGGTGAGGACACTGTGCCATGAATCACATGGGAACTGAATTGTGTCTCCCCAAATTCACAAGTTGAAGCCCCAACGCAAACGTGATGTTACTTGGAGATAGAGTCATTAGGGAGATAATTAAGGTTAAACGAGGTAATAAGGGCAGCACTCTAATCCAGCAGTTCCCAACCCCCAGGCCATGGACTGGTACCAGTTCATGGCATGTTAGGAACCAGGCCGCACAGTAAGAGGTGAGTGGCAGGCAAGCAAGCGAAGCTTCATCTGTATTTACAGCCATTCCCCATCACTCGCACTACAGTCTGAGCTCTGCCTCCTGTCAGATCAGCTATGGCATTAGGTTCTCATGGAAGTATGAACCCTCTCATGGGAGTGTGAACAGGGCATGCGAGGGATCTAGGCTTTGTGCTCTTTATGAGTCTCTACTGCCTAATGAACTGTCACTGTCTCTCCATCACACTCTCAGTTGCAGGAAAACAAGCTTAGGGCTCCCACTGATTCTACATTTTGGTGAGTTGTACAATTATTTCATTATATATTACAATGTAATAATAATATAAATAAATTGCACAATAATTGTAATGCACTTGCATCATCCTGAGACCATCCCCCTGACCCTGATCTGTGGAAAATTTGTTTTCCATGAAACCAGTCCCTGGTGCCAAAATGGTTGGGGATCGCTGCTCTAATCTAATAAAACTGGTGTCCTTATAAGAAAATGAAGACACTGGAGTACTCTCTCCCATTCTCTCCCCGAGTGTGCACAGAGGAAAACCCACATGAGGCTGCAGTGAGTGGGCTGCTCCCTACAAGTCAGGAAGAGAGGCCTCACCAGAAGCCAAATTTGCTGACCCTTTGATCTTGAACCTCCTGTTTCCAGAATTGTGACAAAATAAATGTCTGTTGTTTAAGCCTCCCGGTCTGTGGTATTTTGTTATGGCAGCCCAAGCAGACTGGTACACCGTGCTAGGACTTCAAGATGGGCTGTCATTAGAGGGCTTCAAACAAGGACAGGAGGACATTTGAAAGGATACTCTTCTTTTGTGTGTAAAATATGGGCACAAAGTTGAAAGCTAAGCAATCATTCAGGAGGTCCTTGCAATAATCCAGATGAACAGTGATAGTGGCTTTGACCAGGGTACTAGCAGTAGAGAAGGCAGTGAGGACTGTTTCAACCCTGAATGCAGTTTGTGGGTAGAGCCAACAAAATGTGCTCATGGGTGACATATGGGGTGTACAAAAGACGGGGTGGGTCAAAGGCGGCTCCAAGATTTCTGACTGAGCACCTGGAAGACTGGAGTTGCCATTTACTAAGATGGAAAAGGTTGTGGAAGGAATAGCTGGGGCAGATAATCAAGAGTTTAGCTCTGAATTTTCTTGAAGTTTGAGCTGCCAGCAGACATCCAATGGAGATGTTTGAGGATACAGATGGCGTTCTAAGTTCAGGGGAGTGCTACGATTGGAGAGAAATGTGGATGGATAATATAAATATGGATAAATACGGATATCATTAACATATGGGTGGTAGATAATGAGACAGGATCAATAAATTTAAAAAAGTTACCTATTTGTAAAGCTGTGCATAAATTAACTGGGGACTTTGCATATTCCTCAGTATGCAGGGGTTTTGTTTTTTTTTTTTTTACAGCAATCTCACAATATTTTTCTTCTTTGTGCTTTACTAATATTTCATACCATTTAAAAATGGGATAAGATGAGATACTTAACTATCTACTAATACTTTATGTATTTTGCTCTTCCCATAACATGTTACAGGAATATCTCAGTTGCCAAATCTACTGATAGGTGTATCACCTATGTCACACTTAACAATGTGTTTGGTATTATTCAAGCAACTGGGGAAATAATGAAAAAAATGCATTCCCAGCTTCAGTGAGTCATATATTTTCAATGGAGTATTGTCAGCATAATGATAAAGATATGCACAGGGAATCATGGAATCCCAGGGGAAAGGTAACTAATCCATTCTGTAGGAGCCAGCAAAGAATTCCCAGAGTAGGCACCACCTGATCTGGATTTGAGCAGAGTGGTGGGTATATGCAGGTGTGTGTAGGGGTAGCTGAGGTCATCATGCAGTCTGAGCACCAGCACAGGGCTGAAAGCACAGCTTGGTATGTGTATCAAAACCAAGGCAGGTTGGCGGGTGGGGGTAACACGGGAGGCAGCGTTGATAAAGACAGGATGCTGGGACTTAGACAAGCGCCAGGGTATGAAGATCTTCAGATTCCGTATTAGGGAGCATGGATCAACTTCAATCTTGGAAAGGAGGTAGAGTGTAAGAGGGCATTAAATGTTTTTAGTAAGGGGAGCACTTACAAATTAGTAGTAGGCATCACAGACATCTTAAGGCAATAACAACAAATAGTGGAATACCTTTGTGTTATGAAGGTGTCCTCATATATAACTGATAAAGATAAAAACTTGCAAGGAGACCAGTCTTCAACAATAGGGAAATGACTAAATGAATTACAGTGGATCTACTTAATAATGGAGCATTTACTCAATGGAATATTATTCAGTTGTTTACAATGATTGTTACTGAGAGTATTTGGCAGCATAGAGAAACACTTTTGGCATGGGTAAAACAAACTAGGCTTTATATTTATATGTATAATCTGATACTAGTCATATAAAATGAAATATAAAAATGTATAAAGACTAGAAAAAATAAATATACCCAAGTGAGTGATGATGGTTATTTTATTATATTTTTTCACTAATTTCTAAACTCCATAGAATATGTTTAGATTAGTTTGAACATTAAAATTCATGAATACATAAATAATCAAAAGGTACTTACAAAACATGGCATTTTGTTACTTTTCATTAATAAAACAATAAATCATGTGTGATAACTTTATTAGAGTTAAATGAGGAGATAAAAATCAGTGTTTATATATTTTTTCATTTTATAAAGTACATGTTTTCAGCAGTTCTGGGTGAGGAGTGCCAGAGGATATGGCTGAGATCTGTTGAGAATGATGTCCTCTGCAGTGGTGTGCAAGTCTCTGCTCTTCCCCAGACCCTACCATGCAAACCACCCTTCTCCCAGTGCTTAGATCTAGCACAAATGCTCTCATCATCATAACTCAGCTTAGTTTTAACCTCATCTCAATAATCTGTATTGCTGGAGGGAAAGGTCTAATGCTCAGGGTAATCACCTATTTCCTAATCCACAGGTATCAAAGACACAGTTCATGTTCTGAGGAGTCCGCCAAATGAACTGGACTTCAGAAGACACCAAAGCAGTGAAGGAAGAGGCTTGAGGAATACGTAGCTCACCAAATGGCAAAGGCAGGAAAGGGCATTCCAGGTAGAAGAAATGGTATGGAAAGAGTTGGATCTTTTCTTATAACAGTCATAGGTAATCCAGTGTGGCCAGAAACAAATACAAGGGTGTAAGTGGTGTGTGTGTGTGTGCGTGTGTGTGTGTGTGTGTGTGTTGAAAGGTGGGGATGGAAAGAGAGGATTCTACAGATAAAGCCAGGAACTTTATAAAGAACTTTAATAAAGAACCATAAAGTCTCCAATAAGGAACTTTTCCAGTTCCAGTAGGCAAAGGGGAGCCACTGAAAAGTTTTAAGCAGAGGAGTCGCCTTTTCATATTTGTAATTGAGAAGGTTACTCAGAGGGCAGTGTGAAGGAGGGTTTGGAAGGAGTGAGACTACAGTTGGAGCACTTTAAGAAGCTCTTGAGAAAACAATGTGACCATGAACTAAGGCAAAGGCAGCAGGTATGCCCTCTTTCATTCAATGAATACTTACTGAGTATGCGTTGTGTATTGTGCTCAGCACTGGGGATGTCTTCTTCTGAAAGGGATTACAGACAAGGTCCCTGCCCTCAGAGTGCTTACATTCTAATGTACTGGAGAGGGAAGAACATGTTTGAGTCTGTTTAAGAGACAGAATCAACAAGTACTCTAGAAACTCCCTTCAGTGCTGAAAAGACAAACCATACAAAGTCCCACAGAAATCACATTAGATAGACCATCTTTCTAAAACTTGTAATATTCATCCTCCTAATTGCAGATAAAAGAAAGGTTCCCAAAATACTTGGAATAGTCAGGCTTTAGAGGCATGGACTTTCTCTCCAGCATGTGAAGTTGAAAGTTCTTGGTTTTAATGGTTCCATCAAAGGCCACAGTCTGCAGAAGTATGGCGCTGGAGGAAGTAGAGGCTGTGGGCAGAAGATGATGACAAGAGACACAGGTCCTGTGTATTACAGGTTTGCTCTGTGTATCATTTGCTATGTGACTTAATGTGAATTACTCACCATTTGGGGCCTCAAATTCCTCATCTGTCCAAAGGGAAGCTGAAATAGATCATCTCTGAGGTTCCTTAGATTTCTAAAATTTCCTGATTCCTTTTTTTGTTAAAATGTCTAGCTGAGGGGTATGTTTCCAGTGAGGTGGTACACTCCTATTAATATTTTATATCTAAATGTGTTGTATTAACTTATGTTTCTATAACCAATTATATTTTGCCAAGTATTTTCACATATATATCACCTCTTACTCTTCACAACTTCTTCTAATTTCCTTTTATACAAGTAAGGGAATTGAAGCTAAATGAATGAGGGAGATGTCCCAAGAAACCAAGCCCACACAGCTAACAAGTGGCAAAAGGAGCCTTAAGTTAGATTTTCAGCTTCAAAGCAGGCCCTCTATCCACTTCAAAAAGCTTATTGCATTCCCCTGAGAGCCTATTCCCTTGTTCTAATCAATCCATGCTTAGGATATAACAACTCAAATAGGGTATTAGATAAGTTAAATGGGTTCAGCACTAAGGACTCACTAAAAGAGAAGAATGGCTACATTTTATTGAACCTAATTTGTGAGCCATCTGGGAACATTACCTTCAGTGGGACACCCAGAGCTAGTGTCCCCAGCTGAGACACTGATAAATAAAGACACCAGCATTAGAGTAACATTAGAGCCGCAGAGAGGTAAAGAATCTAGGGGCATGCAAGCTCAGGAGACTCTTTTTATTTTTCCTGAATGCACTTATAGAAAGAGACATGTTGGCTTAAATGAAGGCTGCTGTTAGATGAAATTCCTATAGAAATCTCCTTTGGAAGAATCATCTTGCAGCAAATTGGACACTCCCACAATGTTTGGTGTCTGAGTAACTTAATCTTGGTGACTGCGTTCAAACTCACTCCTGTCATTAGTGAGTTAGTGTCTTAATTTCCTCATCCTTAAAACATAATAATTATTTCCTCTAAGGTTGCTGTAAGGACAAAATGAGCAAATTGAGGCCTGGGAGTGGAGGTGGGATGGGTGAGTTAGGGTTAGCTCATTGCAGGGGAGCCAACCAGCAGAGCTTTCTGCTTCACACAAATCTCCACCTCACTCCCTTTCCGACTTTGATCTTACATTCTTATATACCTGACTTAGTCTAAATTCCTGGTTTCTCTATGGATAAAATCCAATGTTCCCTGCTGAAACTCTTTCCCAGTTTCCTTTTTTTTTTTTTTTTTTTTTTTTTTTTGAGATAGAGTCTCGCTCTGTCACCCAGGCTGGGGTGCAGTGGCTCCGCTGCTGGGGTTTACGCCATTCTCCTGCCTCAGCCTCCCAAGTAGCTGGGACTACAGGCACCCACCACCACAGCTGGCTAATATTTTTGTACTTTTAGTAGACATGGGGTTTCACTGTGTTAGCCAGGATGGTCTCCATCTCCTGACCTTGTGATCCGCCTGCCTCGGCCTCCCAAAGGGCTGGTTCCTTTTTTTCATAATTCAGTACCCCCAGCGTAATCTCTGAATGATACTTATTTGTCTATGATCTGTCCAGAACAGATACTCTCCAAGTCTGGTTGTTGGTATTCAAATCTTTTCCTTTGCCCTTTCATGATCTATCCTCTCATCCTTTATCCTTCTCTGCCTCCTTCCTTCCAAGAAGTGCTTAAGAACTTAGAGATCACCCGCTCAATTATAGGCTCCTAGACTTAGGGAAACTGTGAGCAGATGGCAAATTTCATCCACATAGGTCTGGGTTAGAGTCCTAGTTCAGCAATTCACCAGCTGTGTGACTATAAGCAAACCGCTTCACATCTCTGATCTTCTGCTTCTTTACTTACAAATGCAGATAACAATAACTTTCTCACATGTCCAGGGTCTGATTTATTATGATTAGCATCTGGAAGTGCTCGGTGATTTTTTTTTAAGTTATCAGAGCTAGGTGCTAGACATAAAGATGCAAAACAAACAAGAAACAATGAAAAAACATGTCTCAGTACTATAGGAAAATGTAAAAGTGAGAGAAAATGCAAACAGACAAATATAATGTACCATGTTAAGTGATTTAATAAAGAATCTCCTGTTCCCCAAAGGATATAGACATTCCATACAGGAGGATTGCTGATATTGTTTATCTACTGGAAGCTCATTCCCTGGCTGTTAGGTGCCTACTCTGAAGTTGCTTGTCCCAAGCAGTAGGGAGCCTGTGTTGACCAGGTGCCCTGGAGCACCTCATTACACATTCTGGCACCACTCTGCAATAACAAGATCCACTTCCATACATCTCCCCTCTACTCTACCTCTTTGCTCAGCCTTCTTGATCTGAGCTTATTATATATCCCCTCCCTCCCTCAAGCCCCATCTTCTCTTATCAACCCTAGGTGTCTCTTGGATCAAATTCATTTTCTCCCCAACACTAAAAATAAAAATCCTCATGTTACAACTCCATCCGTTGCCTGGAGATAACATTCGGCTCCTCACACACAGGCAGACCTTCTCCAGCTGTGCCAGTTTAATCCTGTTCTGTTGCTTCCTTCATTTTGAATAGGATACCTTTGGCAGGTGAGGTGTTATGAACATCAGCGTGTTCATAACACCTATTCAAAATCTTTAGTAGAGAATGATTCTCCTGGGCGTTTTTTGTTCCATTTCATTTTGTCCTAGATGCTGTCATAATGTCTGCTGATATCTCTAGACTTTCTCCATGAGTTCCTCGGCAATTCATTAATACCTGTGTCCCTCACACAAATGTTACTTGAGCACCTACCATGTGCCAGATGCTGGACTACAGCATTTGTTTGATGCTTGTAAGATAGGCAGGATGTGTGCTGGGGGAGGAGAGTGGGGGAAAAGCCAGCTATTCAACTTTGGCTATTGTTCACATATAAATGTGTGCAGGGGAGCAGAATGAGGCTTGGTCATCAATGTGGATTTCAGCTGTCACCTTTTATCCTCCACATCTCTGTCTGGGGGCAATATACCTGCCAATTACAGAGATTTTTCTAGCCAGGTTTGTGCACTCACAATTGGCTGCCTATGTTGCACTTTAAGAATAAGATGTTCCTAGAGTTACCTCTTCTCTTTGCATGAATACCCTCTGCTTGAGAGGTCAGGGGCTCTGGTCTTTGAATGTATAGTTACATGATTCATTCATAACAGTTTCATTTGTATATACTTAATTTAATCACTTGGCTGTGTTCCTTTTTAAAAGTCTCTTACTTAGAGCTTTTAGTTCCTCATTTGTAGTTAGATTTATAATAGATTGTTCTGTCATGTCTGTTTTTGCATTTGCTTTTATGTTAGTTATTAACTAGTTTAAGGAAGAGAATGTTTAGTTATTCTTTCATATTTCAGTGTTTTCGCTTTGTGATATTTTTGATATACAAGGACATTTTACATATACTCTTATTTAAAAGGAACCACTATATATTCTATTTCTTCAGCTTCTTCAGGAAACAATTTAGGCAAAAATTTACTATGGTAGATCCTGAATGGTATACAAATTTAGGTTATTACTACTTCAAGATATTTATTTTTATTAAAAAATGTGTCCTGATTTGTCGTTCCATTACGAATTCTTAAGCTGAACACTGGTCACAATTTGAACTTCCCTAACCTAGGCTTGGGCTAATCCGAGATTGGGTAGACGGATTCAAGTTTCAAGGACCTCAAACATCTAGGGCTGCTCAGGTTTCAGTGGACTCAGAGAATGTCTGAAAATAGGCTGGTCAACGATTAGAGTGACCATTTCACAACTGAGAAAACTGAGGCCCTTAGAAGCTAAATAAACAGATGCACTCTGTGGTGACCAGACACAAACAAGGGTCTTCTGATTCTAAATTCTGTGATTTCCTCTTTTCCCTCTATATCACCTTGTGCCTTATCAACATTCAGAATCAAGGCATTATCTTCAAAAGGCACAGGGAGGATGAAGAGGAAACAAGTATGGCAAAATGAAATGCTCAGAAGAGCCTCTCTAGCATAGTACTACTTACAGGGTTAATTTTATGAGGAGCCTGATTCGGAAGTTCAAAAAAGGTGAGAAACTAGAGAGAATGAACTGGAATGGGTGAGGTCTGTGGCAGTGAGAGGTGGTAAGAGGCTTTAGGGCTGAGAGTGGCACAAGTCCAGAAAAGAAAGTAGGATATATCAGGGCTGAAAAATATTTTTGGATTACAAGGTTAATTTCTTTTTTGCTGTATTACAGAAAAGGGAGTCATAGAGAGAAGCTAGAAAATAAATGGGCTCCCTTATGAAGTAGGGAATTCTCTATTATAAAAAGCTCATGCCTGTCTGAATCAATCAGGGTTCAACCAGAGAAGCAGAAACAAGCACTTGTAGATGATGTATATGTGCATGCACATATGTGTGTCTACGCATATATATACACACACACATATATATACACACATGCCCACATATGTACATACACACATATATAATCTATTAGTGGTTGGTTCTGTTCCACTAATGAATAAATGAATACGTTATATAATATATATATTTTATAACTATATGTGCACTATTTATTTACTAGAGAGATTTGGTCTTATGCAATTGTGGGGACTGGTTAGGCAGTCTGTAAGTCTGTTGTCTCACATCTGATGCTGGAGCTTGAAGCCCACTGGGCAGGCCATTAGGAAGGGAAAATAGATTTAAAGGGGGAAATTGAGAGCAGTTCAGAATCCGGAAGCATGAGCTGAAATCCCATGAGAATGAATGAGAACCTTGGTTTTTACTGCTTCACAGCTTGATGATATGGGTGACCTGTAGAAGCCAGAGTCTTTTGTCAAAGAGCTAAGCAAACACATCTGGACATGGTCATGGAGAAGCCGAAGGAGAATCCAGGGAGGGGGAAAGCAGTTACAGGCCTACATGCTGCTTCATGCTACCAAGGTTCATCTGGATCCACAGATGAGCAACAGCATGTGAGTTATAGGATGACTGCCACCTCCCTTCTGTCCTCCTATATCTCCCAAGTCTCCCTGTGGCCTACCTAACTGAAAACATACCAAGAAACCAGATTCTCGGTAATGTAACTCAATCTAGTTACATTGGTATATTACAAAGCTACCATGCTATTCAGGAAGGAATATTGTAGCTGGCAGAGGGCTGACTGAGATGCTCTCTGGAGGCCCAGGAGAAGCTTAGAAACCTAGCAGGCCTTCTGACTGTTTAGCAGTCAGTTCCTTCTCCAGCCAGGGAGGGTTCCCTATGCACCCAGGGATTTGGCTACTGTCAGTGTCTCTGTCCTTAGGAATTTTCATTTTATAAGCCCAGCTATAAAGTAGGAAAGAGTCTCTTCAGCTTCTTCCTTCCTTGTTGTCAAAAAGATCAACATATCTGTCCTTTGCATTTTAAAAATTTACAATAATGTGTTTATTATTATGAGCAGTAATAACTGCTAACATTATAAGTCAAGACTATGTAATGTTCCAGACCCTTTCACATGCATTATTTTGTTTAAGTCTTACAACAGTCCTCTATGGAAAGTATTATTGCTACCTTCATTTTCCTGATGTGAAACTGAAGCTTAAAGAGATTGATTTGCTCAATGTCAGACAGCTGTTATGTCTTGGGGCAGAGATTTGAATCTAAGACATTCAGCTTTGAAAAGCAACATCACCACTGCCACCAAAAATAACAGAGAAGAAAGTGGAAATTACCACCTGGTTAAGAGCCCTCTCAAAGTTTTTACAGTTGGGTCCTGAATATCTAGACTCTCCTGCTTTCTTTCAAATTGGAAAATGTATGATTCTATAAGAATGAAGAAGAAAAGTAGAAGGGTAAGTACAAGTAATCTGGAAAAATAAAAATAAAGAGTCATATAGGAGGCACTAAAGGGAAGAATTGAAGAAAGGGGAGAAAAGGAAAAACAGCAGGAAAACATTTTCCTGTCTTATTACCATCTTATTACCCAAATGGGAAAGGCATACTATCTCACCTATGATGGCTGCAGATGAATATAAAGATGGACTAATTAAAACAATACAATAAATGAATAACCAATGGCTCAATTATGCCAATTGAAGACTTTCAAGTAATTCTAAAAGGTAATGGCAAAAAAACAAAACAAAACAAAAAACCCACAAAAGAACACTAAGGAATGAGGATAATTGCTTTAGCAACTATTCAGAATGCATTCTGAACCTTCTCAGGACGGGTCCCTGGGCTACTACAAGGGTGGCTAATGAGGACAGGCAGGTAGACTACCATGTCTAGGACACAACAATAGCATGAAAGCCTTTGAAAATCACTGAATACAAGCTGTTGTACAAAATTCTGGTTGCTGAAAACATACCAAGAAACCAGATTCTTGGAGGCGAACATCCAGGGTTCCCACCTTCTCCAAGGGTAGGCTGGGCATGGTGGCTAATGCCTATAATTCCAGCACTTTGAGAGACTGAGATAACAGATTCGCTTGAACCCAAGAGTTGAAGATTACCCTGAGCTACATAGCAAGACCCTATCTCTACAAACAAATGAAAAAATTAGCTGGGTATGGTGGTGTCTGCCTGTAGTCCTAGCTACCTGGGAGGCTGAGGTGGGAGGATCGCTTGAATCCAGGAGGTTGAGGCTGCAGTGAGCCAAGATCATGCCACGGCATTCCAGCGTGGGTGATAGAGTGAGACCCCATCTCAAAAAAAAAAAAAAAAAAAAACAGAAAACAAGCCCCAAAATACTCTGGTTGCTGAAGAAATGTAACAGGCCAAGTGTGTTTCTCTCTAACCAACTGTGGCTCAGCGCTGATGTATGCAGCTGATCTTCTGTGGAATGTCTGCCTCGAACTCTTCTCGCCCAGCATAGACTGCTCATCATTGAGGTCCAGCTCAAGTAGCACCCTTTCTCGGCACAGTTCCAAGCATTGCTCACCTGGGCTTATTTCTGTCTGGTCTATATGATTATTGTTTACCCATTGAGCTCCTTGTGGGGAGAGATTGCATCTTCCTCTTTTTGACATTTCCATTAATGACAGTACAAGCACCTAGAGAACACTCAGAAGTGTGGAGTCACTGTATTGCTCCCTATTCTACATGCTTGCCACCAGGGCTACTGAAGCATGGAAGTTCTTCCTTGCAAAGGACTCTCAAAGCTCTCTTTTCTTATCTCCACTGACACTGCCCTAGTTTACTTCATCATCTCTTTCTAGGAATAAATGAATAACCTTCAAACATCGCCTCCACTACCTTCAGCAATGCATGATTTTATCAATGATGCACCTTCAAATAAATGATGTGTCTCCATTTCAAAAGCATAGGATGTTTTCCAGTTGGAGAGGTGGTAACTCCTCGGGACTCCCCCGGAGGCGAACATCCAGGGTTCCCACCTTCTCCAAGGGTAGGCTTCACTTACTTATTTTCTTTTTCCCCAGACCACGTAAATAATGTCTTCCTAGAGAAGTCCTCAGGTCAACATTTGCTCTTCCTTCTTTGGCTTGCTGATTCACCATTCCTAATTGAACAAGCCAGGAGGTACTACCGAGCCCCTTAACCTTGACCCAAGCAAGAATGCAGACCACTGAGTTTCCTCAATGTTTGAGAATGAATACTTTTAAAACAGAATATACCAATAGGTGATAAGGATACCACACACCCAGATGCTATTTCCTTCCTTCAAAGCTCTTTTGGCACATTGATCTTCTTAACAATCACAGAAGATAGATATTGTTGTTCCTACTTTATAAATCATCCAACAGAGGCTGGAAGGACTATGGTGACTTGGATACAGCCTCACAGGGGCCTAATGGCAGAGTTCAAATTAAAACATTGAATTTCTGAGTCTAGGTAAGGCACAGGTATGAGAAAGCTTACATTGCTCTCAATGCTTACTGATTTTAAACTTTTAAGTCATCACAAATCTATACATTCTCAACCTCGGTCTATAGGCAGAATGCATTAAAGAGATTTATTAGACAGGCAATCTAGAAAAGATGACTGTTTTTAGAAGCTACTGCTCCCTAGTCCTCCTTAGGTAGAAAACCTTAATTTGTCTTCCCAAATTCCCTCTACCTCAGAGAATAGCTTTGTGGATGGAAAGGCAATAATAAAAGATCAAACTCAGTCCAGCATCAAATTATCAGCCTCTTCTCTCTATTGCTGCAAATTACAGGTTTCCCCTAGGTCCAGCAGTTATTTACATGGTGAAGTTCATCTGAATAACCTGGCCCGCCTATGGTGGTGGTGGGGCGGAGGGAGGAGGCAAGTGTCCCCCCACCCCAACCCCATTTCTCATTGAACTCTACTCATTAGAGGAGGCTGGGGTGTAAATCAGCTTAACATGTCAATAAGCCACCAAGGAAATACAAAAATTGACAGCTGAGGAATCCCAGCTCCCAGCTTCCTCCACTATAGAAACCCTCAGTAAAAAGGTTTCTCAGCTTCCTCACCAGGTCACTTAAATGAGTAGTGACATTCGAGTCCCTCAGAGTAATTAATTTCCTCTGTCTCCAATAGCTTCTCATATTTTAAATGAATTTTTACAAGTCTCAGATCCTGCAGCCTCCCTGCTCCTTCTCCAGTCCTGTTGTTCCCCAAGGTACCATAACAAATAGCTCCCACTCATATTTGCCTTGCAAACTCACATAAACTGGAAATGATAAATATATTATCTGGGCATTTAATGGACCATTGTTTAATTTTCTATGCTTGTCTGGCTGGGGAAGAGATGAATATTACCTTGTGGAGAATAAGATTTCTATTCCATTTAAGGGGGGGTTGGGGTAATCTATGGCAGAAGAGCAATGCTCTGTTCACCCTAATAGGCAGTGCTGCTAATTAAAAGTGTTGGAAGGGACATCCATCCCCCAGTCTGTGATTCATTCAGCATTATCCCCAGTAAACAAGAAATAGATATTGGAATGAATGCTTCTAATTTGTCAAAAGGATAGGCGTTTTCAATTGTGCCTTCCTGGCTTCTGTATGAAGTACATAATTCAGTGTTGCCATCATTTAAAAGTTTAGGATGTCAAAATAACAGTACTTTCGCTTTGTGCTCATAAATCTCCAAGCCTGTTTTCCATGTTTCTGCATTTATCTTGCATATTGTTTGACTTCATTTTCCACAGTTGAGAATAGTTTGCTCTGTTGGTAAGTATATTGAAATGGGCAGTGGGGTGGAGCGGTACATTTAAGAAAGAGAGCTAACACAGTTCTGTTGAAAATCAAGCCCATCTGAGATGATCTATTAGAAGTGGCTAAAACAGAGGCAGGAAAACCTAAGGATCCTAATGACATTTTCTAGGTACTTAAAGAAAAGACAAAAGAGAATCAATATTCTCTTCCTGTAACCATAAACACAAAGTCGACTAGAGAAAAGCAACCCGAAGCACTAATTCCAAAGGCTCTATGAACCCTCTGATGTGTTTTAAGAAGGAACACAAAATACAAAAGCTACCACTTCGAGAGAACCCAGAGATATTTGTGGGAAATTTTCCCAAGGAGAAAGATATATTTACCCTTGTGTTGTGCAAAAGAGTTCTTCAATCATGAAGACTGAGAGTCAGGGCTCACCACCATGTCTTCCTGAGTGCTGAAAACAAACAAAACATGATATTAAAAAAGTAAACATTAATTATTTAATGGTCTTGTTTTTCTTCTCTCTCAGTCAAGAAACATTTACTAACTTCCTCCCATACACCAGGCACTGGGAATAGAGAGATGGATAAAATAAAAATACAACTGACAAAAAAGTCAACAAATACAGACCACTGTGCACGAGGCAAGAGGTAGTCACAGAATGCCTCTTAGAAGAGAATCAGGATATGTGTGTCTGTTTGTGTCTGAGATACATACATATGTACATACATACATGTCTACACATACACAGTATAAGAATTTTTAAAGAACTTCCCCACATTTGTAATTCATCTGACTTTCTAAAGGGCTTGGGCTCTCTTGCCTTGAGATCAGTAAACAGGCAGGCACTGGAGAAAATGTTGAGTCTTAAAAGCGATCAGACCCTTTAATCTGTAATTCAGCTTCTGCATTCCTTCTTCTTTGTCTTCTTTTTTTTAAGAGACAAGGTGTCACTCTGTTGCCGATGCTGAAGTGTGGAGTGCAGTGGCGGAATCATGGCTCACTGCAGCCTCAACCTCCTGGGCTCACGTGATCCTCCTGCCTCAGCCCCTTGAGTAGCTGAGGCTACAGGTGTGCCACCATGCCTAGCTAATTTTTGCATTTTTTTATAGAGACAGGATTTCACCATGTTGCCCAGGCTGGCTGGATTCCTTCTTAAGGAAACAATTATGAAGGCAGACTGGTATTTATGCACAGGGATATTCATCATAGGGTTATTCGTAAGAGGGAAACACCCCACAGAGGAATTTTTAAAAAGTTGGTATTTCTGCGTAGAAGAATAATATGTACATATAAAAACAAATTTTTAGATGTCGAGTATCTAGAAAATATATTTTGTATAATGTAACAAAATTGTTGATAAGTTTAAGCTTATCCATGGGTTGGTCCTCAAAAATAACAGTGGTCATCTTTGGAATACGATTGCAGGTTATTTTTCCCTTGTTTCTTTAGGCTTTCCAAATTTTCTACAGAGAGCATGCATTATTCTTCCAGACAGAAAAGAGGCAAACAGAAGTTCCAGCTCCAATATCACAATTTCTGTATCACTTCTCTCAATTAGTTGGGGACTCCCTATTCCCCAGGAATACCTCCGTTCTGAAGGTAACACTGCACTGGAATTATCCATTTCCATCTCTGCCTCCCATGGTTGCGAGTGCCTCTGATGACGTTTTTATGCCTTATTAAACTTTGCTTCCCATGAACCTAGTCAGAGACTGGCACAATTGTCATTCCATCAATGTTTGCTGCCTAAGGGAGGAATGAGGGTGTGAATGAATGAACAAAAGAATTAATTAATGAAATTGACCTGACGAAAATTATACTAAGAAAATTGTTCATTCAAAATAATCAGTGACAATAAAAAGTGATGTTCCATTTGGATTCATAAAAGATACAAGAAGATGGAAAGCAGGAAGGCAGCAATTTTTCAGAGCACTCAGTAAAACAAAAAACAGATCTTATGGTTCAAAATATATACACACACAAACTCAATAAAATAAAATATCACAGCCTAGTGATTTTCCAGTGTATTCCAAGACCAAGAATCTGTTTAAGGCAGGAATATTTATCTAGTAACAATATCCCATTACAACAACTCAGTTATTTTACACATTTGGAGTTACATATATATAAACTAAGTAGAGGCTTATTATTAGTTTTAATCAGAAATGAATGGTTGACTCCCTGTTCAAGGGAAAAAAGGTTACAGGATAGATTATTGTAGTGCTTTTTAGAAATTCAACTTAGTCTACTCATAAAACTAGTGATATATAGCCAGGGTATTAATATACAGTTATATTTTTCTGGAGGTAGACCTGGTTTAATTCCCATTTTTGTCTTTTAAGAGTTAGGTAACCTTGAACAAGTTATTTGACCTCTGTAAGTCTCAGTTTTCTTGTACATAAAGTGGGATAGTAAGTCCAACCTGACAGGGTTATTGTAGAAAACAAACAAAAAAATGACAGAAAGCATGGAATTCAAAACAGGCTTCAAGTTCATATCTTTTTATGTAAAGACCTGGAGCTCTTAAACACACATCGATCTTCCTTTATATTATATGCCATAAAGTATGCTAAGCACTCTACAAATATTTTCTCATTTAATCTTCATCATATTTGGTGTTAGTGAAACCACCTTTGCAAAAATCATATCAGTGAGAAAATTACGGCAGTGAGGGTGATCTGACCTGACCAACTCTCTTCTTGCCTTGAGTCTTCAAGTTGCCCTTCATTATTTCTGGGCTTAAACCAAGGTCACTTTGGGAGAAACTTAATTTATAGTTTAAATGATAATAGCCTTCCCAAATCCCAACCACCTTTTAAAGCTAATGAGAAACCAGAAGGCTAGGAGGATAGAGAAACCTGAATTTTGCTAAGGTGAAATCATTGCTAGCCATTATTCAAAGTTCACAAGATATGCAAATTCCCCAGTTACTCCTGCAGATAACATCACTATTGCAGAACCTAAGAATGGCCTTTTGAAATAACTTTTCAGTTTTTTTTTTTTTTTTTTTTTTTTTTTTTTTTTTTTTTTTTTTTTGCATGTCTGATGACCTGTGGCTCCACCTGGACCCAGCAACCATGTCTGTGACCTCACCTGTGACCAGCACTGCAGAAGGACCATTTCTCACACCCATATGATTGTACCCCAAGCAATCAGCAGCAAGCACCCATTGCTTTAGCCACCCCCACCCCTTCCCCAAAACTACCTTTGAAAAATCCTGCCCCAAAATGCTCTAGGAGGCTGATTTGAGTCAGAATAAAATCCTAGTCTTCCATTAGCTGGCTCTACATGTAAAAAACTCTATTGCAATTGCCCTGCCTTGAAAAATTGGCTCCATCTGGGCAGCATGCAAGAATGTAATCATTGTGTGGTTACATTAGGAAGTCCTGTTTTCTACTTTATAATCCTTCTGATTTCTGTAAAATTGGAAGAAATGTCCCCTCTTTCATTTCTTATTTTAGTTAATTCTTCTCTCATTTTTTTCTTAATCTAGCTAAAGATTTGTAAATTTTGATCTTTTCAAAGAACCAACTCTGTTTCATTTATTTTCTCTGTTGCTTTTGCATTCTCCATTTTATCTTATGTTTCCACTTTAAATAAGAGAAAATTGATGCTCAGTATTAAACACTTAATGAGTGTCTGAGCCAAGATTCAAACCCTGAATGTCTGGTTCCAAAACCTAATCTCATTAACCATTACGAAAAGAAGGCACTAAATCTGGGTTTGGGCACAGGCTCTGACTCACACAAAGTTCAGTTTACAATTTTACCTTGTTGCATTTTGTTATTTGGAATGCAACAACTTGAATTTTATTCCCTCTTAAGTCACACTCAAGTGCCTCCTACTTATTTTCTTGTTAAATATTTCAAGCATGAACCTGAATATAGACATAATTATAACAAAAACCTATGTACTGATGCCAGCTTGGTCAGATACTATCATTCTGTCTTATTTGCTTCAGATCTTGTTTTTAAATATAACACATTGTAGAAATAAGCAAACTCTCCCATGAATTCCTTCCCAATTCCACAAAGGTAACAACTCTCCTAAATTTTCATGCAAATTTTTCTGTTTCTAATACAAATTTGTATTCATAAACAATACATGCTACTGGTTTGCATGTTTTAGAACTTTATTTAGATGGTATCCTAACTGTAGGTATCCATTTAGTCTATTTTTTCTAATACGATATTTTCAAGATTTTGTCCATTAGATATAACTTTTTTAACATGTAGATAGTATTTTATCACATGTTTATATTTTAGCCTAATTATCCATATTTGATGGTATTTAGGCAGTTTCCAAATTTTGATAACACAAATAATGCTGCAATGGACAACGTATACTCCTTGGGTACCTGTGTGTGAGATTTATTGGTGGACTTGTGCCGTGGAGTACATGAGTACATGCATCTTCAAAATTATTACTTTTTATTATTTTTTTTTTTTTTGAGATAGAGTTTCGCTCTGCCCCCCAGGCTGCAGTGTAGTGGCACTATCTCGGCTCACTGCAACCTCTGCCTCCCCAGTTCAAGCAACTCTCTTGCCTCAGCCTCCCTAGTACCTGGGAATACAGGAGCCCGCCACCACGACTGGCTAATTTCTGTGTTTTTAGTAGAGACGGGGTTCGCCATGTTGGCCAGGCTGGTCTCAACTCCTGACCTCAAGTGATCCACCTTCCTCATCCTCCCAATGTGTTGGGATTACAGGCCTGAGCCACTGTGCCCGGCCTATTAGATAGTGCTCTACAAAGTGACAATAGCATTTATACCAATCTGGTGTTAGTTCACATTGTTACCAGCATTTGGTATTGTCAGATCAGATTTAAACATTTTTCCAATTTGATAGATATAAAATATCTTATTGTGTTTTAGCACGTATTTCTCTACATGCTAAAACACAATAGTGAGATAGAACATTCTTCTGTAGTTTATTTAATTGCCCATTTAGGTTTTCCCTTCAGTGATTTGCTTTTCCATATGTCCATTTTTCTGTTGGGTTGTTATAGAAGGGAGACAACACACACTAAAATAAATAAATAAATAAATAAATAAAAACAATAAAGAGAGAGTAAAACACCCAGTATGTCAGATGGTCATATGTGCCATGGGAAAACTGGAAGCAGAGAAGGGAAAAAAAGAGTGCTGAGGATAGGAGTCCCATTTTTACTGGGTTAGTTACGGAAGACTTCACCAGAAGGTGACATTTAGTAAAGTCCTAAAATAGGTGTGGGCACAAGTTATAGGAAGAGGATACTAAGTAAAGAGCAAAACAGTAAAATGATATTATTTGACTAAGATATGTGGTGGTATATGGGGGTGTGTTATAATTATGTTCTATACTAATTTATTTGCTTTCAATACCAACTTTTATGTGGGTATATATGTTGAAAATACTTTTCCTATGTGAACATTTTGTTTAAAATGACATATTAAACTTTTAAAATTTTAATGTAATGAAATATATTTAATTCTTCTCTCATTTTTCTTAAGCTAGCTAAAGATTTGTAAATTTGGATCTTTTAAAGAACCAACTCTGTTTCATTTATTTTCTCTGTTGCTTTTGCATTCTCCATTTTATCTTTTTTTTTTTTTAGAACACAAACAACATTTATTAAGTTTGCCGTCTTATTTGGATGTGGTTTGTTGTGCCCTGAAACAATTACAATTACAATTACAAACAATTATAAACATCAAAGATCACTGATCACAAATCACTGTAACAGGTGTAATATACTATAACAGGTATAATAATAGTGAAAAAGTTTGAAATACTGTGAGAATTTATCTTATGTTTCCACTTTAAATAAGAGGAAATTGATGCTCAGTATTAAACACCTAATTTTCCTTTAAGGTAAGTGCTTCTTTTTAGTTTTACTCAATAAATTCTTTCTTACACCTGGGTCATAAAGGCCTATAATTACTTCTAATATTTTTAAAGTTATGCTTTTGATATTATTTATATAATATAAAGTCAGAATTAAGCAATCTTTCTGTATAGCTATGCTTTGTCCTGGTACCATTTATTTCTCATTTCATCATTTCTACATTGAAATAATGTATCTGTGATGACAAAGTTTCTACTATGCACAGTCTGTTTTGGGGCTCTATATTTTGTTCCACCAGTTTTCTATTTCTGTGCAAATATTCATGCTATCTTAATTACTATAATTTTATCCCAAATTTTCATAGCCAATAAGGCATGTCCATCCATCCATCAACCAACTATCCACACATCCATCAACCAACTATATACATTTCCATCCATCCATCCATCCATTCATCCTTCCATCCAACTATCCATCCATCCATCTATCCAACCACTCATCATACATCCAACACATCCATCTATTCATTCTCTACCCTACATACTTCATCATCAATCATCCATCCATCTAACCATCCATCATCCATCCATTCATCCCCCACTCTCCATTCTTCATCATCAATCATCCTTCCATCCTTCATCATTCATACATCCACCCATCTATTCTTCCATCCACCCATACATCATTATACATTCATAAATATTTGTTGAGAGTCTAACTGTACCAAACATTGATTTGAACACTGGGGATTTAACAACAAACTAGACTTATATTCCTACCCTTATGGAACTTGCATTCTGGGCGACAGAGAAAGACAATAAACAAATAAATAATTGAATGGAAAGTATGACAGATGGCGATAAGTGCCATGGAGAAACATGAAGCAGGGAAAGGGGATCTGGCACATGTTACTGACTGAAATAATACACAAACTACAAATACAGTGGGACAAAAAGTAACTTCTTTTAAATATACAATAGAACTTTAGGGTTCAGAGAAAAATTTAAAGTGCTCATGTTTGGGCTCTAGCATTGTTAAACAACTTTTGGTGAAGAACCTCTACCCCTAACGAGGTAAAAAATTTAACCAGTTCTTTCCAAGCTGTGACTACATAGGAAAGTCTATTTTCAATGGTCTGAATGTTTATGACTCTCCACCCCTGCTAAGTTTCTATATTGAAATTGGAACCCCCAATGTGATGGTCTTAGGAGGTGGGGCCTTTAGGAGGTGATTAGGTCATGAGGGTGAAGCCTTCATGAATGGAATTAGTGCCCTTATACAAAGTACTCCAGAGAATTCTCTCACTCTTTTTCTGCTGTGTGAGGATACAAGAAGTTGGCTGTCAGCAACCCAGAAGAGGGCCCTCACCAGAACCCAACCATGGTGCCACCCTGGTCTCAGACTTCCAGACTCCAGAAATGTGAGAGATAAGTGCTATTGGTAAAGCCATGATATTCTGTTCCAGCTGTGTGAACTGCCTAAGACACTATTTTAGTCACCTCAAAGGAGAGACCTGAGCACACACACATTCTCTTAGGTTGGTGCAAAAGTAATTGTGGTTTTTTTGTGCTCGCTTTGGCAACACATATACTAAAAAAGAAATTGTGGGTTTTGCAGTTATGTTTAACGGCAATAACCACAATTAGTTTTGCAACAACCTAGTATTTGGTCTTTTATTGTGGTCTTACACATGACATAGGTCTTGGACCAGAATGTGACTGCATTTTGTTAGCTGAGAGGGTCTGGAAGCCTAGAAAAGTTTCTGCTTCTAGATATTGGAATAAGCCCAAAGTTCTCAAGCATAGCTCCTCCCCACAAAAAAAAAAAAAAAAAAAAAAAAAAAAAAAAAACACAGAAATAAGCTGTTCATAGGTACTACAGAGTAAACCTTTTAATAAGCACTATCTTTGCTATCTTCCTAATCACAGAGTAAAAAAGACAATAGATAGCTGCTTTTCATTTGTTTGTTTTACCCTAGTTTTTACATCTTTGTTGGTTATGATTACTACTCTCTGTGAAAATTTAGTATATTTTCTTAATAACATGTGAGCTCTGTGTGATTCTGGACAAGTTATTTCCCCTTTCTAAAGTTTAGTTTCCTCCTTTAAAATGGGAGAATATATCATTGCAGGCTTGTTGTAACATTAAGTACTATTTTGAAAGACCTTAGTATAGTGACTAGTGTGTGATAGGCATAGAATGAATGGCAGGCCTTATAAGCCTTATTATTCAAACAATTATATGTATTTGCAAAAGATCTCCAAGACATCTCCATGCTCTGGCACCTGCCTGGGTTTACCACCCCAGCATCTCTGAGGCTTGGTCCTGTCGGAGCCATATAGACAGTGAGTTTATAAATTAAGATCACAAGTCTCAATTCTGGCCCTACCACTTAATGATCATCAACACACGAGGACTGCCTGTGTCCCAATGAGAACCACCATATGTAAACAGCATCGTATTAGGGTTACCTCATCTGCACATCCCCCAAAACTCTACAGCTGTTGGATGAGGGTAGCAGAGCCAGCATGTACACAAATTATATCTAATATTCTAATTTGCATACATCCAATCATAGCACAGGTGTGATCAATAAAACCCCTAGGGGAACCAATAACAGGATGGGAGTTCCCTACTGCAGAGTGTCAGGATCCTGAGCTTTCTTAGCTCCCATTGCAGAGGGCCACTGACCCTCTTCCTTTCTAATGTTCCAGCCAGTTCCCAGCCAGAGATTTGGAACTTGATTTGACAAGAACTGTCATGTTGCATCTAATCTGCAGTGACAATTTAGCAGCAGACAGGACAGTGACAGCATTCATATCAGCAAGGCAGCTAGTAGACAAGTGGAGGCATCTAGAAGTTAGTCTGGAATCTGGATGAAATTATTCTAACTTCAGAACTTTAGAATATGGAGACCCTTTACCTCTATCCCAAAAGAATACATTCATGTATGTAGTGGGCATTAACAAGAAAGAAAATTTAATCAAGAGAAGTTCAAAACTTTTATGTTAGAGCCTCCTTTGCTATGTTGAATCACTCTATAATAAATATGAATAATTGAAAAATGTTGTCTCTGGTTGGGTTCTGCTGATTACATCAAAGACAGCAGATGAATATAATATAGGTCATAAACCTTGGACCCCCAGTAGCTTTGACAGATTGATTCACCTATTCATTTACCAGGTCGTCCATTCATCATTCCTTTTCTTCAACAAATGTTTATTGAGCCCCTCTTATATTCTAGACATGGTTCTAGACCCTGGTGATGTACTGGTGCTCATGGTCAAATGAGTACAGACAAGTAAACAATGACAAGGATAGAGATAAGTACTGGCTGTTATGAGAACACACATGGGGCCACCTTGGAGGAAAGTCCACGTACACCAAACACAGCTTTGGCACTATTTCTCTATTTGTTCTGATGACTTTGTGTTTTCCAGAACCTCTTCTATCCTGCTTCTGTGTCTTGCAATGTCCCAGTGTCTATTGTTTTTGAATTGATTTCCCTGTACTGCCCCTTGCTTTGCAATTTTTTTCTTTTCTTTTTTTTTTTTTCTGAGATGGAGTCTCGCTCTGTCGCCCAGGCTGGAGTGCAGTGGTATGATCTTGGCTCACTGCAAGCTCTGCCTCCAGGGTTCACACTGTTCTCCTGCCTCAGCCTCCAGAGTAGCTGGGACTACGGGTGCCCACCACCATGCCTGGCTAATGTTTTGCATTTTTAGTAGAGACGGGGTTTCACCATGTTAGCCAGGACGGTCTCCATCTTCTGACTTCGTGATCCACCCGCCTCAGCCTCACAAAGTTTCTTTTTTTTTTTTTTGAGACACAATCTTGCATATCACCCAGGCTGGAGTACAATGGCATGATCTCAGCTCACTGCAACCTCCTCCTCCCAGGTTCAAACAATTCTCATGACTCAGCCTCCCGAGTAGCTGGGATTACAAGCATATGTCACCATGCCCAGCTAATTTTCTTTTTGTATTTTTTAGTAGAGATGGCGTTTTGCCATGTTGGCTAGGCTGGTCTCAAACTCCTGGCCCCAAGCAGATAACCTTCCAAAGTGCTGGGATTACAGGCGTGTGCCACTGCACCCAGCCTCTTTGCTTTGCTCTTAATCTTGATGGACTATGGACCTCTCAGTTGTGACTTCCAGTGCTTCTCCACACACAGTTTCCCGTATTCTCTGGAAATTCTTGTTCTAGGAACTTTAATTCTGTTCCCTGGGAACCCCAGTCCCACCCCTTTAAGCAATATGAAACACCCTGTCTGTGGATCAAATTCCAGGGAGACTTCTGGGCGAAAATTCTTTTGCCCCATGACCTGACATCTTTGGTCATGCCTCCCAGAGGCACAAGTCCCCACCACAGGGCCACCTGCCACACGTATCTGATGGCTGAAATTAAGGGCAGCAGGGCAGAAAGTGGATCTGCTGACATCACAGTTAGACAAGCTTGCACCAAGGTTGTAAAACACCCTTGGCAGAGCACACCAGTAAATTGTCCTACTAATTAGTTTATTATTTCATTTGAGAGATCAAATACATAAATAAAATTAATAAACCCTGCAAAATAAGTGCAGCACTGGAAATAAAAGTACTTCTCAGGTCATTGCCTTAAACACAGACATTACATGCTAGAATAATGTTAACACAAGGAAAGCAAATCATGCTGCCTTATAGGCTGGAACGTACCAGCAGCAGCTGGGGTTTGTGGGGTGGTTGACAAGCTTTGGGATAGGTCAGGAAACATTAATGGTGTTATCTACTTTGTCATTACTTGCTATGTGACATTGAACAAGTCAGTTTCCTTCCCTTCCCTGACCACTGTGCTCATTTACTCATGAGTAAAATAAGGAGTTTAGACTATTTCTGAGGTTTGCTCCAGCTAGGAATTTCATGGCTATAAAAATCAAATGAAAAAAAGATAGGGGCTGGGCGTGCTGGCTCACATCTATAATCCCAGCACTTTGGGAGGCTGAGGCGGATGGCTTGAGGTCAGGAGTTCGAGACCAGCCTGACTAACATGGTGAAACCCCATCTCTACTAAAAATACAAAAATTAGCCAGGCTTGGTGGCACACACCTATAATCCCAGCTACTCAGGAGACTGAGGCACAATAATCGCTTGAATCTGGGTGGTAGAGGTTGCAGTCAGCAGAGATCGCCCCACTGTACTTCAGCCTGGGCAACAGAGCAAGGCTCTGTCCGACCCCCCCCCCCAAAAAAAAAGATGGATAATGATAATTATAAGCTTAGTTGATAAAGAACACATAATAAAAATGAAATAAAATCTGAGAATGTATTACGATATTCCAGTATGGATTTAAGAACTTGGAAAGATATTAGTTAATATCTAACCCAATACTCACCATATAAAATGAAGGGAAAATGGGACTGAGTTTGCATTCATGGAGAGCCTACTATATCCTAAGAGCTATGCTAAAGACTTTCTCGTATCAACCCCAATAAATAAGCTCAGAGAACAAATAAATCATACCAAATCCACACAGAGAACAGCAAAAGTAGGTTTTCTACTCTTAGTCAAAGGCTCTTCCACCAAGCTGTGTCTGATCATCCCGCCTCTTCTTAGGGCCTCAGGCACAGGTTGCTCACTACCACCACTAGCACTTACGGGACTCTTGAGATATACCAAGGATAGTGGGCCCTGTGTTGGAAACCTTCTGTATACCATTCACACATGTACAGATGGCAAAAGGAGTAGCGCAGGCAAGATGGAGAGATCAGCTTAGGTGATTCCTCCCAGGAGCCCAAAGACATACCGTGTAACAGATTCTCCCTTTACACTGACGCTCTCACTCTGCTGAGGCTGGGAGGGCTGCCCTCTGACAGCTTGCCGCTGAGCACTCACTCCCCTAACGTCCTTGGCTGAAGAGCACCTCCTCTCCCAAGAGAACAGCCACTTTTCTGGGGCCACCCGGTATTCAGTGACTGACAGCAAAGGGGGAGGATATAAAACCTTGGCCTCCTTGCTTCAGTTTGGCACAACTCTGCAGGTCATCTCAGCTTCAGAGCTTCCCATGGAACTGACTGAAGCCTTTACTGTGACTGCATCACTGTTTAGCTTCCCACTCTGGCCCTGATACCTTCACTCCCTAGTAAACTTTCCACATGCAAATGTGTCTCAAAGCCAGCTTCCTGGGAAAGTGAACTTGCAATGCCGTGAAACCTTGAAAGAGTAAGATACAAACAAATAATTCAACTCAAGTGAAGAAATAGAAAACAATGGTGCCTTTGTAGAGAATAAGAAACTTGCAAACAAATCTTACTCCTCGTGATGAGACTTCTGGCCTTGGATAGTTCAGGTAAAAAAAAAAAAAAAAAAAAAAAAAGGTACTAGTAAGGAAATTGTCTCACTCTGTCTAAAAGTGCTCCCTGCTAAAGAAGATTGAGTTTTAAAGGCTCAGTTCAGGCAGGGAGGCAGATTGTTACAATGTAGGCACTGCAGTGTAGTGGAAAGGACAGGAACTGTGGCTCCAGCTGGAGCTGCAGTCAGAGATTGGCTCTTCTGTGCAACCTTGACTATTATACTGAACCTCACTAGCCTCGGTGTCCTTAACTACAAAATGGGGATGATTCCTAACTTGCATGACTATTGTGACACTCTGTTACCTTCTTGACACCAGAATCTTCCTCTAGAATTATTCCCAGAGATAAATGCTGCAACTTTACAGGATAATGATTTCACACAAGGGGTCTTTGAATCTCTCTTGTGCAGCCCTTAGCTTGCCTTGGAACTCACTAGAAGATAGTGTACAGTTGTTCCTTGGTATCTACAGGGCACTGGTTTCAGAAACTCGCCATACCAGAATCCATGGATGCTGAAGTCCCTTATATAAAAGGGAGTATTACTTACATATAACCTGTATACATCCTCCATATACTTTAAATAATCTGTAGATTACTTATAATATTAATACCTAATACAATATAAAGGCTATGTAAATAGTTATGTTGTATTTTAAAATTTGTATTTTTATTGTTGTATTGTTATTTTTATTTTTTTAAAAAACATATTTTTGATTCGTGGTTGGTGGGACCTGCAGTCAGTAGAACCGGTAGTCAGGATGCGGAGGGCTGATGCAGTGGGCTTCTGATGGAGGGTAATAATGAAAGGAATGCTCCTGGTGAGTTTTGGCCTCAGGAATAAAAGGAATGTTGGGACTTGAGGGTGACTGTAAAGATAAAATATCCTGAGGTTTGGAGAATATCCAGCTTCTCAATTGCCATAGCCCAGGAGCTAAACGCCAAGAAGACAATCAGATTCCTGGCTGCTCAAGGTTTGCTATTAAGTTCTCTTCCCTTCCTCCACTTTTCTGGGTAAAGAAAATAGCTCTATTAACTACAAAAGCTCTGTCTAGAGTTTTATTTTGTTTCTTTTTTTTTTTTTTGAGATGGAGTTTCGCTTTTGTTGCCCAGGCTGGAGTGCAATGGTGTGATCTTGGCTCACTGCAACTTGCAACTTTCGCCTCCCGGGTTCAAGTGATTCTCCTGCCTCAGCTTCCCGAGTAGCTGGAATTACAGGCATGTGCCACCATGCCCAGCTAATTTTGTATTTTTAGTAGAGATGGGGTTTCTCCATGTTGGTCAGGCTGGTCTCGAACTCGCGACCTCAGGTGATCCGCCCACCTCGGTCTCCCAAAGTGCTGAAATTACAGGCATAAGCCACCGCTCCCGGCCTAGAGATTGTTGTATCACTCATTCATTTGGTGCCTGCATAGGTAGGACAATGAGACAATCACTTTTTAGAATCATGTGCAAAGCACTGTGGGAGTACAGGGAAAAGAACCTTCAGCATTAGAGCAAACCTGGGCAAAAAATGAGATAGCTTCTTAAGGAGGTGATGCTTGAGCTGAATCTCATCTAGGCTCTTAGATGAGAAAGAGATTAGTATAGTCCAGATGGGCAAGGGAATAGTGCGGGTCAGATGGAGAGACCAGCTCAAATGCTTGCCTCCAGGAGTTAAAGGACATGGTATGTGGACAGACCACCTATGGGAAATGAAATAATAGCTGGGGTGGGAAGTCGGGGGTGGAAATCATTTGGTATTCATTCTGACTACTGGCATTCCAAATTCTTTCTGTTTTTCCTCTACCAGTATTTTAGCACTATTCTGCAATTTGGACTACCATGTTTGATACTGAATTCAACCCACCTAAGCATTTGAAGAAAATTACACTTCCTCTTAAAGGTGGTGTATTAGTGCATTCTCACATTGCTATAAAGAACTATCCAATGGCCAGGCACAGTGGCTCAGGCCTGTAATCCCAGCACTTTGGGAGGCCGAGCTGAGAGGATCACGAGGTCAGCAGCTCAAAACTAGCATGGGCAACACGGTGAAATCCCATCTCTATAAAATATACAAAAAAAAAAAAAAAAAAAAAAATTACCCAGGGGGGGGGGCAGGCCCCTTTAATCTCAGCTACTTGGGAGGCTGAGGCAGGGAATTGCTTGAACCCAGGAGGCAGAAGTTGCAGTGAGCCGAGATCGTGCCACTGCACTCCAGCCTGGGCAGCAGAGCAAGACTACGTCTCAAAAAAAAAAAAAAAAAAAAAAAAAAAAA
>NW_016806642.1:11828462-11875419 GCF_001698545.2 Rhinopithecus bieti | reverse complement strand
AAAAAAAAAAAAAAAAAAAAAAAAAAAAAGAACTATCTGAGAATGGGTAGTTTATAAAGAAAAGAGGTTTAATTGATTCACAGTTCCACTGGCTGTACAGGAAGCATGGCTAGGGAGGCTTCAGAAAAACTTGCAATCATGACTGAAGGCAAAGGAGAAGCAGGCATTCTTACATGGCCGGAGAAGATGCAAGAGAGAGAAGGGGGAGTTGCTACACACTTTCAAATAACCAGATCTCATGCGAACTCACTCACGATCAGGAGAACAGCAAGGGGGAAATCCGCCCCATGATCGAATCACCTCCCACCAGGCCCCTCCCCAAATATTGGAGATTACAATTTGATGTGAGATTTTGGCGGGGAGACAAACCCAAACCACATCAGGTGGGTACATAGAAACCTAGAGGGAAGAAGGAATTTGTTCTAAGTTATACATGAGTAAAATGTCAAGATAGGAGTCCAAGGATTTCTGGCCTCAGATCATCACTTTTTCTACTAAGCATCAGTAACCTGAACAGGTATGACTTGATGTTTCTTGTGTCTCACTGCACTGTACAATACTTTACTTTGTTAATTACAAATTTTAAATTGTCTGCAGTAATGAGAGTTGAACATCTTTCCCTCCCAATATTTTCTTATGTTTTTAAAAAAATAACCACAACCCATTGCTCAATGTTGAATAATAGGCATATTAAGATGTATCTCAGGCTTTATAAATAATCACCACTGGGGTTAATTTATATTATTTTATAGTATGCATGTGACGTATCCTTATTAATATTAAATTCTTCTGGTTAGGATGCTATGTACAATTTTACAATGGCCTAATTAAAATAAACAGGAACCGAGAGAGACCAAAGGCTGCAACTAGAACTTGTGTTCACTTCTCTAAAGTCAATTGTAATGTAAATGCAAATGCAAGTGAAAGTTGATGAAATGGGGTGTGTAGGACCAAAATTCATGTTGAAGTCTTAAGAGTTTATACGCAAGCGATATGGAGGTAAAAACTGAGCTCCTTTGGAATGAAACAGATCTCAGTCCTGCAACTTAGGACAAATTCCTCAACTGTTCTGAAGCTGTTTCCTCTTCCACAAAATGAGGCTGTTCTAGAATTAAATGGAAAAAAAAAAAAAAAAAAAAAAAAAAAAAAAAAAAAAAGAAAAGGATGTTGGCAAGGGTTTGGTACATGTAAGCATTTGGTAGATAAACTATTAGTTCTCTGAGCCACTGCTTCCACATCTTTACTTGATCTGTAAAATATCACTTTGTGGGACCAAAGACAAGTTGTTATAGACAAAGCAAATAAGGGATTTTTCAAACTCAATTTCCTCTAGTACACTTAGGAATAAAGTTATATTAATATATTCAAATAACTATCAGATTTGTAAATTGTGAGCTATCTGCTGTGGAAATTTGAGTGCTTGGCACATTGCATATTTATTTATCTTTCTTTTCCAATACATGTATAGCTAAGTAAATTGCTCTTTTTAAATTATTTCAAGTATTATGCACACAGTTACCACTTTATGTCAATATAAACTCAATGCCATAAACTTAAGAAATAAGTTTGAAGGACAATTTGATAATATATAATAAAAACCTTAAAATTTGCTTAAGCCTACTTTTAGGGAACTTCACCCTAAGGAAATAATTTAATAATTATGGAGGTGTCCAAAGATTCAGCCATAAAGATATCTATACATCTGTATTACAGTAAAAGAAGTAAAGAGATTCAATAACAGTGGTCTGGATAAATAAATGTTTATCTATATTATAAAGCCATTAAGTGATAATAAAGAATATTTAATGCTATTAGAACGTTTTCCTAAATATTAAGTAGAAAAAAATAGGACAGTAGAATGTATATAATGAGCCTACTTTTGTAAAAAGTACTTAAGTATATAAGAAAAGATGAAAGAATATACATCAAATGTTGTGAACAGTTACCCACTGAATACTAAGAGTGGGAACAATTTTAATTTTCTTCTTTTTGCTTATTGTGCATTTTCCTAAATTTCTACCATATTTATTATTACTTTAGAGGATGCCGACCTTCTAAAATTTAAATTAAAACCCATGCCATAAAACCAATATGAAAACCCAAACAACATTCTGAAAAGCATTATTTGTATAAAAAAAATATTTGACAAATGCAATGGTTTCTTCCTATAAAAGTTAAGCAAATTGATAGAAGAATATTTTGATGTCTCGCAATATAAAGGAATAAAAGATATAAATAAAATACTTAATACAATGAATAAACAAGCCTGTGGAAATAGTCAAGTTTGAAAGCAATCAAATACATGAAAATTAACAAAATTTGGTGGCTTTTTAAAACCTATTAAGTTAGCATAGTTTAAATAAAAAGGGACAACTACTTAATAGTGCTAGTAGGGAGATAAATAGGCTTTTGCTACATTATACGTAGAAGTTTAAAAGGTACAATATTTTATAAAATACATAAGCAATTTGTATCAACAGCCCTAAGTAAGTATTTGTAACTATTGACTGACTAAATAATTTTACTTTTGGGAAATTTTGAATACAGCAATCTCTAAATACAGAATCCATATTGTGAACAAAAATGTTCAGTGTAACATTATTTATGACAGGGTAATTGGAAACAACTTACATGCCTATTTGTAATGGAGATAGTGACATTTTCATTTCAAAATGGTATGTAGCTATTACAGCAGTATTTAAGGGTGCTTTGTAGTTAAATAAAATGTATGTGGTATTTTAAGTGAAAAAGCATGATGAATATGTGTGTACACTCAAAAACACCCACACATATACATACACACATTCCCAAATAAATATATGTGTTGTTTTTGGTTTATAGGATTGGTTTTTTTCTTCTTCCTTTTTTAAAATGATGTGTGTGTGTGTGTGTGTGCATGTGTTTGTGTTTTCATGTGCATGTGTGTGTTTTCAAATTTCCTTTAATGAGTACAGGTTAGTTTTTCAACTTGAAAATTTATGAAATAAAATAGAAAACTTTTGATATTCCTCTGCCCTTAGGAAAGTCTAGAGGAGCTAGCATTTAACACAGAGATAGCTAGAGGAATATTTGCCTATTTAACTGTCTAAGTTTAAAAAGTTGCTAGAGGAAAAACAAAGCAATAGAAGTTAGAGGTAGTTTGCAATCAATTTAAAGTCTGGTAAGTATCTTAAATCAATTTTATGAGGAGCACATTTAGCTGTAGAAAACCGTGCAAGGAAATAGGAAGATAAATGATATTTCTTTATCTTTTAAATGTGTGCTTAGGGAGAAAAGGAGGAGGTGAGCATAATGAACAGAAAAGACATTAGAATAGAATATCAAAGCAGGCACACATAATACAATTCATTAATGTTCTTCCCTCAACTAATTTAGATTTGTACAACAAACTGGGGCCAAATGGATGGGGCCAACACAATTGGCACTGGCCATGGAACTTCCTAGGAAATAGACTTTGGCTTGAATGGTTGTTTCCTGAGCAAGAAAAGCTGAGAGAGATATGCAGGTGGGTCAGTGGTACTTAGAAAATGTTGGTGCAACCAGTAGTCACTAATTCAATCTCTTCATGTCAGAAAATTGCAACCACATTCTATAGGTTACTCAGGCCAAAAAAAAATTTGAATCATGTTTGACTTTTTTAATTTAAATCTCACTTCTAATCAATCAGTATTGGCTCTATGTTGAAAATACATTCATAGTCCAACCATTTCTCACCATTTCTCATGCTGTGACTCTATTCTCAATTATCATCATCTTTCACCTTGATTATTGCAATAGCGTGCTTGGCAGTTTCCTGCAACTTATCATCCTCTTTCAGTGTATTCTCAACAATGCAGCTAGGGTAATTTTTAATTAAAAAGAGGGAGAGGGAGAGGGAGAGGGAGAGGGAGGAGAGGGAGGAGAGGGAGGGGAGGGGAGGGGAAGGGAGAGGAAAGGGGAGGGGAAGGGAGGGATAGGGAGAGAGCCTATGCCATTATTTTCCATCATGGCTAGAAAACTCCTACCTTGATCCAGTTTCTGGCTACCTCCCTGACTTCATGTGCCACCATCCTTCTCCTTGCTCAATATGCTCTTCCTACTACTTGCTCCCTTGCTATTCCTACAACATACTAGGTACTCCTCTAGGCACTCTTCCTGCCTTAGAGTTTTTGCTTTGGGTATTCCCTCTAATCACAAACAACTTCTTCCAGATATTGTGTGGCTTGCTCCCTCACTGTGTTGAAATCTTTGCTAAAATGATCTTCCATTATTGGAGGACCTTCCCTGATTACCCTATGAAAGATTGCAGCCCACATCTCCAGCAGTTTTGCATAGCTTCAAGAAATGTATTCAGACCACAGTCAATGTGAATTGTGTCCACTGGTGTTGGGCAGTGTGCAGACTGAGTTGATAGACACAGTAGCCCTGTCTGTCACCATCTCTCCTCCTGCGTTCTTCTTTCAGAGTGCTTAATACTACCTGATAAATTTTTTAGTTAATTATTTGTTTATTGTTTCTCTCATCCCATCCCTACTATAATGAAACCTTCACCAGAGCAGTCATTTTGTGTACTGCCATGTCTCCAGAGACCACGCCTGTCTTGTCATAGATACTTAGTAAATATTTACTGAGAAAATGTAGGAACGACCATGACAGACTAGTGCTATACAGTATAGTAGCCATTAGCTACAGAAGATTTGGGGGCATTGAAATATGGCTAGTGTGCATGGAATACTATATAGCCATAAAAAAGAATGAGATCATATCCTTTGCAGAGACATGGATGGAGCTGGAAACCATCATTCTTAGTAAACTAACACAGAAACAGAAAACACCACATGTTCTCACTCATAAGTGGGAGTTGAACAATGAGAACACATGGACACAGGGAGGGGAACAACACACACTGGGCCTGTTGGGGGTTGGAGAGCAAGGGGAGGGACAGCATTAGGACAAATACCTAATGCATGAGGGGCTTAAAACCTAGACGATGAGTTGACAGGTGCAGCAAACCCCGATGGCACATGTATACTTATACATTCTGCACATGTATCCCAGAACTTAAAGTAAAATTTAAAAAATTAAAAAAAAAAAAAGGAAATATGGCTAGTGTGGCTGAGGAACTGAATTTTTTACTTTTAATTTTAATTAAAATTAAAATTTAAAAGTGGAATTAGTGTTCAATATTGTGTCAATAAACTCAGCTTTATGGTTTTTACAGAACTACATTTCACTTTAACCACTACATTTTATAAGATATTATTTAAATTAATGTACTTTTTACTTTTTTAATGTGATACTAAAAAATTTAAGATTGCATAAGTGGCTTGCATTATACTTCTATTGAACAGCACTGTTCTAGTTCCTTCATCTGTAAAGGACAGTAATGGTACCTACCTTAGAAGTAAAGCCCCTGGCATAACAAATGCTCAGTAAATGTTAGTCATCATTGTGTCATTGTGACTATTATGAAATATAGGATACTATAGGTACATATATAAGAGGCCAGTATTTATCTATGAGTTGAAGGGAGGCATAATTTTGAAATGTGTTTGAGCTACATTCTGAAAGTATTTTATGAATAAGTAAATCTTAAGGTGGGGGAGTGAGTAGGAAATATGGTGGCCAAAGCATTCCCCAACCAAAGGACAGTGCCACAACCTAAACAGTTGTACTGACCCCAAAGCCTGTTCTGGGAAACACCATATAACATTGCCTCTTAACAAACTTGAATCAAGTGAAATAAAAGTTAAGACAAAAGGAGACTATCTAGATCCTAAAAAGAATGCATTTAACCTGGAGATAAGCAACTTTAAAATTTGATTTGATCTAGTACTTCTCAAACTCCATGTCTGAAGATCCAATCCCTGAAGGGGTTTTGGACTTATTATTTGGGGCGTGAGAACTCTATTATAATCTTGTGTTTTCGTTATGTATTTTATTATGATCTTAAACATTTACATACACATATTCTAAGTTATATGGACAGAAACATTATCAATAACTCCCTTTTTATAAATGGGCAAAGCTGTGAGATTTCCATGCCAGCTTTTGTGATTATGTTTATGATTGCATTGCTTCTGTTAATTACCTATGGTGATTGAATCTTTCATTTCGTGTTCCTTACACCAGATTCTGGGGACCACAGGAGGTACATGAAAGGTCCACAGAATTTTATTCTATATTTTTACTTTTAAATTAACGGATGCGCAGGACTTAGCCGATTCAATCCTGTCTCACTAGAAAAAGTGCTGAGAAGGAGAGATGAGGAGACAGGAAGAGAGATTTTTTTATTGACAGAATCCAATATAATTTTAGTCAAATGCTTTGAATTGCTCTAAAAAACACACACTTCATTCTGTAAACTGATATTACACCTAAGTATTATTATGATTTTTCCTCACTACTATAAGAATATATATATTCAGGCTGTCAAAAATATATTTTACATGATAACTTGCCATTTGGAAAATATTCCATACAGGACTCTGGACATCATCAAATTATCTGGACACAGCACCCCTGCCCGCCATGAAAATTGTTCTTAACTTACTGCTGCACCTGGAGGGACCATTCTAATTGGCCTCACAATGTATCCGAGGGTTAAATTAATTTATGTGAACCTCACAGCAGGACAGCTGCCCAGCACTGTATACTAGCAGCTGTTTGACGCAATAAACCAAGAATCAGATTTTCTTGCAGCAGAAATAAATTTTTAACAACATCACCCATTTCCACAGAGGCAAAATACAAGATATGATTTCTGTATGCCATGATTGTAATCGAAGGCTCCTTGGAGGAAGGGTGTCACTTTCTAAGTCAAGGCCCTGTCCTGCCACATTATTTAAGCACAACATGACATGGAACTATATTTAATAGGATTTGGCTACAGGCAAGAAGTCTGAAAAACAGAATAGGGATTTGAAGAATCTGCTGTTGAGTTATGCATGGAATTCAGGATTTACTAGAACTGAAATCTTTAAGACAACCTTTGCTTCATAACAAAATAAAACAAAAAAATTCTTCTCAAATATAACTATATTGGTATATTCATTATGATAATAGCCATCATATTCCTCGGACCATGGAAAAGATAAAAGGTGTTATCTGTATATTTCACAATTCAGCTTCACTGAAACTATTTTTATTCAGCACATACAAAATAGCTGGCACTTCATTAGACCCTTTGCAATTATCTGTTTATTAATAATAATAGAGAGCTGCAGCACTACCTATTGTGGGTGTTACATATCTATAATTTTGCAATAAAGTTGTTAGGTAGGTATCATCCTCTCACCATATTTGTCTCATTTGTTTGGAACGTAATGTGGTGGGGGATCATCTTGCATCATTCAGAAAAGAGCGACCTGCAAGGATGGAGAAGCAATAAGGCAGAGAAGCCCCAATCACTGCAAACTCCTATGGAGCAAAGCCGCCATCTCAGCCCTGATCAGTTACCCTAGGACGAACGTGTGACATAGAGAAATGTGCTCTACCTTGTTCAAGCTACTGTTGTTTGATGTCTCTTTTTATATGTGGATCAATTATCTATAATTAAACTAATAAAAATCCCATACCACATTGCAACTTTTGTGACTTCAAAAAGAGGGAAATTCTTATTTTCAGGCAAAGAAAATGGATATCAGTGGTAATATTGGCTAACTGTTGGAAAGAAGAAGAAAAGGTAGAACAACATAAAATCCTATTGTCTAATTGTCATAAGATCTAAGAGACTATAAACTATACTCAGGTAGCCAATGAATACAAGGAAGAATGGTGCTAGCCATTGAATCCTGAACCTGTTGCATAATGTAAAAGGTAGGTTGAACATGAAGAAATACTTAGAGGGAAAAGACATTTCCAAGCACATACTAGGCACAAAGCAAACATAGTTGTCCTTTGGGATCCATGGGGAATTTGTTCCAGATGTTCAAGTCCCTTACATAAAATGGCATAGTATTTGCATGTAACCTACAGGCATCCTCCTATATATTTTAAATCATCTCCAGATCATTTATAATACCTAACACAATGCCTATATGTCACTTCATTCACATGGATTCAACATAGTTCTCAGCACATGACAAATTCAAGTTTTGCTTTTTGGAACTTTGTGGAATTTTTTTTTTCCCCTGAATGTCTTCAATCTATAGTTGCTTAAATCCATGGATACAGAGGGCTGACTGTGTTTATAAAATTTGGTTAACATTTTGACCTTTTAATCAAAATGAGTTTCATGTTTGTTATTTTGAACAAGTGATCAGCACATTTTTCCTTAATAAAGGGTCAAATAATAAATATTTTATGCTTTTTGGCATGGGGAAAATCAAGTATGTAGTTACTTGTATAACCATCTAAAATGCAACCATTAAAAAATGACCAAATCTGCCTGCCAGATTTGATCTGCAGGCCATTTGTCAATTTCCAATTTAGACCAATGAGGCAGCAATCTTCTAAGGAGTCTGACTCAGTAAGAAATCTGAAGTCTAAGATTTTAAAAGTGGATATATAGTATATAAATCAACTTTTGATGGGTCCCCATTTAATGAAAACTTGAACTCCTTCATGTGGCCTTTCACAAGGTGACTCCAGACTGCCTTGTTGATCTTAACTGCAGATCCATCAGATGCCCATTATTTTCGAATCACATACCCTATAAGGCCTATGCACCTTTGCTCATGCTCCCTCCTTTGCCTTCTCCTGCCTTGCTAGACTAGTCAAAGTCTGAAAAACAGTAACTCACCTGTACACTCATTTCTGTTGACATTTTACCTTCTCTGTACAGCCTTCCCTAGATTCTATGTCCACCTCATACTCTATGTCAGTATCAGTCCTCTTGCGCTCTGATATTACTTCGTTAATGTCTCTACTGTATCACTTTTCACATGGACTAGATATGATTTACATATCTATATTTATTTCAGATTATAAGCAGGAAATAGGTATTTTATCCAGTTCCTTGGACAGTGTGTGCCACAGAGAAGTACTCAACAATAATATACCATTTATTAAGAATCTCTTGCATCCAGCACTATGCTAAGCTCTTACATTCATTATCTTGATTAATTATCACAACTTCCATCAAAGATATGCTTTAACCTCCCCATTTTACAGATGAAAGGCCCAGAAAAGTTAAGTACTCATGGTGTTATATCCAGTCAGGTGACAAATCTTGAACTCAAACCCAATTCTAATGGACTTTGAAGTCTCTGCTCTTGACCTGTTATGTTGCCTCATTAATGTAAAATACACAAATGAAATCTGTAGTTGAATTAGGTTATTATCACCCCCTGCTGAAGCATTTGTAGGATCTCTTTTAATTTAAAAAGTAAGAATGGTACATAGTTAATATAAGTGTTCAGAGGTGGAGGGAACCTAAGAGACAAACTAGTCTAGCTCCCTTGTTTTCTAAAAAATGAAACAGTTGCTATGAGAGAGCACTTAGTTTTTAACCCAAGATAAATCCATACCTTCTGCTTTCTAGTGAGGTCTTACTGGGTCAGCTCTTGCCCAGCACTTTCACAAGGCTGTCACCTATAGTCAAGCCCATTCCGCAGCAATGAATAGGCAGACTGAATGTCAATCACTTGAATAAATGTGAAAATGAGGTATTCACAATAAGTTAAAATCAGGTTTTATCCTTCCAATTACATGGAATTAATAAGATAAAGTTGCCTTTGGTTTTATTTTGGAATAATATCTTAGAGTGGGTTTGATGGCCTTCCTCAGGAACTCCCAACTCTCTGACACTAAGCCTACCCTTAATATAGCGCTGATCACAATGCAATGTCTTTGTTCATTCAGCTCTCTCTTGCACTAGATTCTGAGCTCCAAAAGAACGTGGACCACATCTATATCTCTATTGGCTAACATAGCTTTTGTCACAGAGTTGGTAAAGACGTGAAGACTTAATTTAATTATTGCTTTGAGGTTAAACCTAAGAGATGTGATCAAGGGAGATCATAGTGACTCATCTTTTGGTGAGGGTATGTGTGTGTGTCATAGTTGATTTGGGCTGCTTTAAAATACCATAGAGTGGATGGCTTATAAACAATAGAAATTTATTTCTCACATTTCTGGAGGATGAAAAGTCCAAGATCAAGGTGCTGGCAAATTAGGTGTCTGGTGAGGGTCTGCTTCCTAGTTCATAGATGGCCATCTTCTTCTTGTTGTGTCCTCACATGACAGAAGGGGCATGGGACCTCACTGAGGACTCTTTTATAAAAGTACTAATCATAATCATGAGGGTTCTATTCTTCCTAAGGCTTCACCTCCAACTACCATCACATTGGGGATTAGGTTTCAAATATGAACAGGAAGGAGCACAAACATTCACTTTAATGCAGTGTATGTGTTATTTGAAACTTACTTAAGTAATCACCATCACCATTGCATACTTCTCTGCTCTACGAAGTCCTGTCCTTGGCAAGTTGTTAGAAATTGTCTGTGAATGAGACTTCGGCAGTTTTTTTTCTAATCCTGAAAATATTAGGAGGAATCCAGGTGGTCACATTCAGTGTAATCAGTGTTTCTCAGGGAACATTGTGGGTGGATGAATGCAGGCTGATTATACAGTAAATATTTAATTTTAGATTCTGATTATTTCATATTGACATTTCAGAGCAGTAAATATTTTTATGCTGGATCCAGCCTGCACCATGAAAATAACTCCCTCAATGGCAGAGTCTACGCATGTAGTTGTATAATTTAATACTTTCATTTAAAACATTTTTACTTTTAAAATTCCTTTAGATTTGAAAAAAATGATGTCTTATTTGTGAAGGATCAACCTTAGGCTCTCTAGTCATAGACTAATTAGTCTTTCACTAGAAAAATGGAAGGCTCTCTAGTCTTCCTTAGACTCTTCCTAAGAAGGCTCTCGAGCCTCTTAGGCTCTCTAGTCATAGACTAATTAGTCTTTCACTAGAAAAATGGAAGGCTCACTTTTCTAAAAGGCACTATTTTGATTTGGGTATTTTCTGTTCTTGAGCACCAGTCACATCCACATGGAAACAGTCATGAACGAGTTAAAATAGAAATCTTCATGGAGAGACATTAAGAGGATAGCTTTCATTTTTGCTGGAAAAGGGTGGTTTCAGACATTTACCATTAGGAACTGGAACCACCCTAGAGGGTTGTTGAGAAAATGTTTATTGTGTAATAGGGGGGCACGTTTTCAGAGAGAATCAGCTTTAAAGATTTTTTAAATTATGTGTGTGTTGGGGGTGGAAAATGTGTTTAACACCATCTGGTCTCTATAAACTAGAAGTAATTCTGTCTCAAGTATTCATGAGCATTTTATAGAAGGCATTTGAAAAACTCTTTCCCATTACAAGTCCAGCACATCTTCTAATTTCCAGCAGTTATAAAAGACCCCAGAAGAGATATTGTGAGATATTATGATTGCCATTTTATGGATGAGCAAATTGACACTCAGAGAGGCCTGGTAACTGACCTAAATGATATGACACTCAAGAATTACTGGAAGACTCTTTTTCCCCACCATGAGCTTCCTTTGCTAGCTGCATCTTATTTACTTGTCCACTCCTAGAGCAGTGGAATGCCTGATCTAATTGGTAAGGAGGCAAAGAGTAAGCTCTGCTCATTTCTGCTTTCATCCTTCTTTCTCAGGGGTCAGCGGTCTTGTAGAAGCCATGAGTTCTCTGTTTCATCAGGCTACCAGTCTTGCCTGGTCCAGAAGTCAGCCTAATTCTGGGATTTCATCAAAGGGTCCACTTGGCTAATAAGGCCACTTCCTGCAACTGCTCCTCAGTCACCAATATAAATACTATTTTGGTCTCTGTCTTTATTATTTTATTTTATTTCTTAATATATTCAGAACTCAGCATGAAAATGGGGTATTATTTATTGTGTTCTCCCCTTGGAGACCCCAGGAATAACTAACAAATAATCAGCATTCAGATTATTCAAAGTCCGTACTTGAAAATCACTACTCCAATGGTGGCCATGGTAACAATCAGCAAATAATCCATTGGCTTCACTACATTTTCCAGTCTTGCTTGCAGTTAGTTTGAAGCCCTGTTAGTAGCTCTGACCAATGATCTGTGAGAAGAAATGAATGTGTCACTTCTGGGTAGGAACAATGAAAAGCTAGTGTACCATGCAACTTCTATTGTGCCATATATTGAGATAGTGGAATTACAATTTCTATGAAGTAGGAAGCCCAGAGATCCTGGATTCTCAAGTGATCACATGGAATAGTGTGTGTTCCCTAACACTGGGCTTCATGTGAGTAAGAAAAAACAAACTTTGGCGTGTCAGTACCTACACCCAGAGATTTGGGGATATTTTGTTTCAACAGCAGAGCATAATCAAGCCTAACTAATTTACCTAATATACCTCAGAAGGAAGTGTCTAAGAAAATAAGGGCGAATGTAGTTTCTAGACATGGACAAGGTAACACAAGGCTAACATAGAAACAGCACAGTAAATAAGGAAGCTCTGCAGAGTCATGATAAAATAAGTGTCAGCTTAATCACTCCTTAATAAGGGCTTCCCTAGTACATTAGCTATTATTATATACCTGTCTCAGTCTCCCACTCAACTCCAATTGCTTTGAGGACAAGGATGATATCACAACCATCTCTATGTCCTCAATGCCCAGCACAGTTTCTGAAGCATGTCAAATTGTCACTATATGACTGTTGAGCAGAAGTGAAATGAAGCATTGATAATGAATACCAGCGCTGCAGTGGAGTTATTATGCTTTTGTATTATTTGTAATTATCATTAGCATAAATTATACATCTATTCAGCATAAATATATACATATATTTATGTTGAAGTTAACTATTTAATAAACTGAATATAGTTCATTATATAATAATCAGCCTTTTATTTTAAACAGGCATTTGTGTTTCAGAGGTCAAGCCCGTCAACACAATTAATTCAGATTGCCCAAGTGAGGGACAGGAATAAAGCTTTGTGCTTTGAAGATTATTAACAGAAACATGCAAAACTTCAAGAAGAAATAGAAATAAATTTGGGGCTGGAAGGGACAGGCAGTTAAGCCAGTAGTGAAACAGCACCCAGAGGTAGAGAACAATGCTTTAAACAATAATTCTCTGTGTGTGTAAGGACCAAGAGTTAAGGACTGGAGCCAGAGTTAAAACTGAGGCTATCCTGGGATAAACACAGCATTTAAGGAATGCAGTGGAGCTCATTATATGGAGAGACAAGCCAGCAAGACATGGCAACATAGGACGGGGAGGCTTTGCTACAGCATGCAGAAGTTGTGTGGCCAGGTGATGAAGGACGAGCAGAGCTGTTCTGATGCAAGTGCCTGCAAAGCAATGTGGAGAACCTGCTGCAGCAAGCAGACACCAGGGCCTTTTCCATTCAGGAAGAGAAGACCTTCTGTTCAAAATATTTAAGACCCAAAGCTCTTTGACAATCAAGAAGCAGATAAGAATGATAGAGTCTCAGTAGAGAAATACAGGATTTCATACCAATCTGATCAAAGGAGGCTCCAGTTGGCTTTAGTTCAAATTAAACATATGAAACAGATAGGATAGCTCTTATATACCAAGGTATGCAGCAATTCCTGTTACATTTTTAAGTCAGTGTCTTAGATGAGCAGTGAATTACAAAGAGACATTTGGTAAGGCCCTTGCCCCTAAGAACTCAACCATCTAGCTGGGAAAAGAAGAGGGCACCAGAAAACAATAACTATTGGCCCAAGGGAAAAATCTCAAGTCCTCAGCTTGGCATCCTTGACTGTTAATGATATGCCTCGAAATTACATCTCTTGCATTTTCTACCAAGACTCACCTCCCAATTCTGGTGAAATTTTTGCTAATCTACAAATATGCCATGCCTTTCAATGGGCTTTAAGTGCTGTCTCCTCTGCTTGGAATGACTTTGTCTTTGTTTGCCCAAGAAATTCCTATTCAACCTGCAAGAACTAGTTCTGATTTCTCCTTTAAGTTTTTCTGATTCTCTCAAGGGGAACTGGAAGATACAGAAAGAGAAAGAGAGAAGGGGTCTATGGATTAAATTGCATTCTCCTCCCAAATTCATGGATTGAAACCCTAAGCCCCAGTGTGACTGTATATGGAGATAGGGCTGACAAGAAGGTAATTAAGGTTAAGTGAGGTCGTAAGGGTGGGGCACTGATTTGACAGGAGATAGGAATAGTGTCCTTATAAGAAGAGACAACAGAAAGCTCTCTCTTGCCCTCTCTCCATCATGTAAGAACACAGCAAGAAGGTGGCCACCTGTGAACCAGAAAGAGAGGCCTTACCAGAAACCAATCCTGATGATACCTTGCTCTTGGACTTTAGCCTCCAGAACTTTGAGAAAAATAAAATGACTGTTTTAAGCCACCAGTCTGTGGTATTTTGTCACGGCAGCCCAAGCGGACTAATACAGTCCCTGTCTCTCTTTCTTTACATTAAGTCCTTCAGTGACCCTAACACCTGAGTAGTAGGCATCATTCCCTCTTTCACAGAAAGGAGACCAAGGCTCAAGAGAGATGACAATATCCTATAGGCATACAGTGGTTGAGATCTGAACCTGGATCTGTGTGACTGGAAGGCCTGTGTTCTTTCCTCCCTATATTTCTGCATTCCAGGCCTCCTCTGGACTGCCACAACACTATCTGCACCCCCACGGTAGCATTCATACCACGTGGCAATGATCTGTTTTCCCCACAAAACAGTGCAAAAAATTACTCTTAAATAATAGAATTGCTTGGCTGAGATACTCTGAACAACCAACTGATCGTTAGAATTAATTAGAGGTATTCACTGCAATTATTATAGAAATCAGAGGCATGCGGAAATCCTTTGGACTGGGAAGGGTATATCTTCAGTCAAAAGAAATACGGATTGAATGCTCATTCTTTGCAAGGTACTGTTATTCATTGGGAGCAAAGAAGAATAAGATAGTACTGGCCCTCAAGGAGCTCATAGTTGAGTAGAAGTAAAATACTAAGTATTTGTCCACAGGTATCATTTGTTTGGGATCTGATAGGTTATATTAGAATCACGAGTATGGCAATTCTCAGCTACATGTTGGAATCATCTGAAAAACTTTAGAAAACACTGATGTCTGGGTCATGCTTCTAGAGGCTTTGATTTAATGGTTCTAGGGTATGGTCTGGAGTTTCAAAAGCTTCCTAAGCGATTCTGATGTGCAGACAAGGTTGAAAATCCAAGGACCTGAAACCTAGAAGGGGGAGAAGACTCCAGGATTCATAGAAAGAAGTAGAGAAAAGAGGAAGGGAAAGAGCAAAGCAGAGGCACATATGGGCAACATTTACTACCATGCAGCATTTAACAGCATTTAACAAGTGCCCATATTGTGAGAGGCATTGCAGAGGACCCATTAATACCATTCAGAGAGCATGCATTAAGAACTAAAACAAACAACACTAAAATCAAACGCAGTTGTTTATTTAGTGAATGCCTTTCAAGGGGCTGTAAGTACTAGAAAGACATTATCTTAATAAGCTCCCATCATCCCTGCCAGGTAGGGGGCAGGTTAGGCTTTTATTAAATGATGCCATATTGAAGAACATTCTTTGCTTGACTCAATAACTAATGTAATATAAACTATGGGGACCAGTTATTCACTTAACATCATAAAGGTTGTAATTCAGCATAGCAGAGAAATACCTCTAGAGATGGGACCTCAGGGGGTAGACTACGAAAAGAGGCCTGAGGAAGGCTGGAGGGTATCGTTGGAGAGAAAACAGAAGCAATAAGTAGTATTGATGTGATGATTACTAATACTCTTGTTAGTCTTACAATGCCAAGCATCTCGTTCAGTATTTGCCATGTATCTTCTCTGCCATTCATCCTGTGAGGCAACTGTTTTTTTTGTTTTTTTTTTTTTTTTCCTGGAGTCTTGCTCTGTCACCAAGGATGGAGTGCTGCGGCGTGATCTTGGCTCACTGCAAGCTTTGCCTCCCAGGTTCACACCATTCTCCTGCCTCAGCCTCCCAAGTAGCTGGGACTATAGGCGCCTGCCACCATGCCCGGCTAATTTTTTTTTTTTTTTTTTTTTGTATTTTTAGTAGAGATGGAGTTTCACCGTATTGGTCAGGATGGTCTCCATCCCCTGACCTCATGATCTGCCTGCCTCGGCCTTCCAAAGTGCCGGGATTACAGGCGTGAGCCACCGCCCCTGGCCACCTGTGAGGCAACTGTTATCCTCATTTTCTTTTCTTTTTTTTTTTTATCCTCATTTTCTAGAGAATGAATATGGTATACAGAGAAGTTTAACAACTTGCTCAAATAGCTCCTAAGTGGCCAAAGTTTTGAATCTAGATCTGGTCTGAATGAGACCCCATAGCCCATTCTCTTAATCTTCTGAAGGTGTTCTCTTAAGGGAGGGTGAGGTAGGGAGACAAGTTGGTGAGGGTGAGATAAAGAAACTAAGATTCCTTTCCATGTCTTGAAATCAGAAAAGGTGTGGATAGTTTCAATAATATGTAGGCAGCTGATAGCTAAAGGCGCCTATTAACTGTGGAATGGGCTGCAGACTCCAAAACAGGGAATGTGTACAAGATTGTAGGTAGAAGCACATGCTCTTCATCGTCTTCAGCCACTCTAAGAGCACCATTCACAGTCCTCAGGCCAGGGCCATGCAGGTGAGATACGGGAGAACAGTGTTGTTACCAAAGACCAAAGAATAACTACTGAATAATGCTAAAGTTTATGTTTTGCATATTCAAACTTCATCTAATATTGTTTTAGTAGTGCTTGTAAGCCATTAATTATGTTCAACACAAGCGCACACGCGCGCACAAACACACACACACACGCCTCTGTTTAGTATATTCCAGGTCATTATAGATATGATTATATATACAAAACCAAGTGAGAGAGACATAAGTTTCATTTTAAGGCTTTGGGAATAGCAACGGGAAGCAGAGTTTCTCGATTAAACTCAACATCCGCCTACTCCTTCGCTTTTCAAGTGTAAGATGAGTCAGGCACTGTACGAAGTTCCTTGAAGATATCATCTCTTTTAGATAACATGGTAACCCCATGAGGTTGGTACTGTTACTAGCTTTAATTTGTTCGTATAATGGAAACTTAAGAGGTAAAATGGCTCATTCAAGGTCACATAGCTTGTAAATAGTTGAATGGGAATTAGAACTCAGTTCTTCTTGACTCCAAGTTTCATACTATGTTATGATGGAAATAGCAATGTGGTAAATGTAATCTTTCCACTTGCAATTACAGTCTTACAGTTTTTCATTTTCTGCGAATTCAATATGAGAAAACAGCACTAGGTGGCAGCTACAAAAGCAAATGTGGGATATACAGTGAAATTAGGGTCAAAGATAGAAAAGAAAATTCCAAGGTACTCAGCAATGGCTGGTTCTTAGCTGGGAACTATGCTTCATTTTTGAGCCTACACTTTAAAGGAATGGTGTATTTGTTTTCTATTGCTGTTATAACAAATTATTGCACGTTTTGTGCCTTAAAACAACACAAATTTTATATCTTACAGTTCTGTGGTTCAGAAGTCTGAAACAGGTCTCACTGGGCTAAAATCAAGATGTCAGGAGAGGTGCATTCCTTTCTGAAGGCTCCAGGAGAGAATGTTTCCTTCCTTTTCCATTGTTGTAGGCTGCCCAAATTTTTAGGCTTGTATTCTCCTTCCCTTATCTTCAAAGCTAGTGATGATGACTGAGGCTTCTCATATCACATCACTTCATCACTCCAGTGATTTGTTTTCAACAGTATCTCTCTTTTTCGGACCCATATTATGCTCCCCTTTTCTACTTTTAAGGACTCTTGTGACTACATCGAGCTGAAGTTTATTTCATCTTAAGATCAGCTGTTGGCATTCTTCATTCTATTTTGAAACTACATTCTTCTTTGCCATGTGTCTTAGTTCAACTAGAACGATGTCTAAGGATGTGAGAAGGTGGTGGGAAACCATGCTATAGCACAGCAAGGCTTATACTGAAAAGCAACAGTTCCCTGTCTTACTTCCTTCCCTCATTCTAATTTTCAGAAGTAAGTAATTTTAATTTATTGTTGTTTCAAACTGGGTATTTCTGTGGGTCACATCAGTATCTCTGAATGGAATGGTTATCAAGTTCTTGATCATTGTCTCCCTCTATTGCATTAATTTCCTAGGGTTAACATAAGAAAATTCCACAAACTGGATGACTTAAAATAATAGAAATTTATTGTCCAACATTCTGGAGGCTAGAAGTTTGAGACCAAGATGTCAGCAGTATCATACTGCCTCTAAACTTTGTAGGAGAGAATCCTCCTTTACATATTTTTGGCTTCTGGTGGCTTGCAGGCAACTCATAGCATTCCTTGACTTGCAGCTACATAACTCCAATCTCTGCCTTCATTGTCATGTGGCATTCTCCCCTTTGTATCTCTTTGTCTTCAGATGACTGTCTTCTTATAAGGAAACAAGTTGTATTGGATTAGGGGACTATCTTATGCCAGCATTACCACTTCTTAAATTAATTAACTCCATCTGCAAAAACTCTATTTCCAAATAAGGTCATTTCCTAAGGTACTGGGTATTTAGACTTCAAGATATCTTTTTGTTGGGGTGGGGAAAAACTTCAACTCATTACTCTATATATTTCTGTAGTGGCCAATCAGAATATTAGAAAAAGTAGAAGGAGTAACCATGGGTCTTTAAACAAAGAAATAAATAAAATCTCTTCTTCCATTTGGTACTTCTCTCACTTGGTACCAAATGGGAGAAGTACCCATTTGGTACTACATATGGTGAAGAAATAAAAAGAATATAAACCCAAAACTATGTCAAACATGAAAAGGGAACTGTCAGTAGATAAGACATTTTAAATTCTCGGAAAAATAGAGAGGAGGGAGGACTGATTACTGATGGATGAAGAAAGTCTGCCTGCACTGCTGAGTTCCTGAGAGTGTCCATTCTTGGGAAAGTAAGTGTGATAGAAGATGTGGAGTGAGTTGTGAGGATAAAAATGGGAAGATTAATTAGAAACCTGGAGATAGAAGAGTCAGTCAGCCTCATGCCTCAAAGCCAGCACTAGGAAGCCAGCTGCCAGGCATCTGCCCCAGCAAAGTCCCTGCTTGGTTGTCTCAGCAACACCTGCCAGCCTATGGGCCCCACCTACTTCCTCAGAGCCCTTAATAGGCTTCCGAACATCTCATTCTGAAATAGGAGTAGGCAGCCAGGGGTGATTAGATAGCTGAGGAACACCGGCAACAATAAAGCAAAAGATCATAACATATTGCCACAAAGGTGTAAACATGGAAGGGACAGAAATATTCAAGAATCAAAAGAGAATTTTTAAAACATCCAATTAGTTTCCTTTAAAACAGTCAAAAACATATTGTAACCATAAACATAAGATGCATTTAAAAAAAATGGGTAAAAATAGAACATACTCTTGGCTATTAAAATATGATTTCAAAGAAAACAATAAAAGAAAAATCTGTAGTAGCATAAGAAAATAAAGTTAAAGAAATAAAATGAAGAAAAAAGCAGATAAAAGACAAGATGGCCAACTAGATGCAGCCAGGAGTGCTGCTCCCACTGACAGAGAACAAATTGTGGAATAAACCAACATAATTTGGGCAGGTCTATGGAGAGAAAACATGGAGAGTGGATGGAGAGGTGACACTGATGCTGAGGCTGAAGCAGGAAGAAGCTGGGAACCCTGCACAGGATACCTGAATGACTCCTGGGAAAGGAGTGAATAAGGAGACTGAGGGATAGCCCATTCTCAACACAGACCACTGGGATTCCAGACACAGGGGACCTCATGTCCCCCACGGGCATGTGAACTGGCAGGGACTTTGCCCAGGGGTAGGCAGAGACAAGGCTTCAGCCAGGGTTTATGTGGTACAGGAGTTTTTGTGGGGCGGGGGGGGGGAGCTCCAGTGGAGCACAGCCATAGGTGTCCATTCCCCAGGACTTCCCATAACCCTCTGAAAGGCTTCAGCCTCAGTTGACCACCAGACAGGAGAGAACAGGGATAGCTTTCCTGCAGGACTGGGGATGTCTATTTTGCAGACCCTCCTGCCTACTGGCCCCTCCCAGGGGCCCTGTCTAGCTTCCCTGCAGGAATGAGTACACAGGACAGCCTCTGCTGCCCAGCCTGTGTACTCTGCTCCACCTGAATAATTTCTTAGTGATCTGGCAGTAGTTTGGGTCCCCAAGCACAGAGAGAGCCTGATCCTGAGCCACAGACCATCCTGGCATCCCAGCACTGTAGCATCCAGCTCAAGAGTGCCAAGCCACGATCTGTGGCCTGCACTTGAGCAGAGGAAGAACCCCTATTCTTAGACCACTGAGAGGTGTGAGACATGTGGGTTCATGGGCTGATGTGGGAGCAGGGCATGCCTCCCTCTGCTGGGCCTGTCTTGAAAGAACATGGTCTATCTCCCTGCTGTGGCCTCTGCCTGAGGGAGCCCCACAACCTGGCACACTAACAAAAGAAACATGAGTGCAGTGTCAGTGATGGGAGGGGGCTCCCTGAGAGACCAGGAATGAACCTGCTGAGTGGGTCAACTCTCCCCACCCTCCACCACAGAGTGCATCTATGAATGCAAGGAAATACAAAAGAGCCATGTGACTGAATAAGACCTTATCTACTGGCTGCTAATCTTAAGCTTCACCTACTGGATTGCAGCCCAAACTACAACACCAAAAATGTATATCCCTGTGAAACCAAGCATAAGAATCCATCCACAAATAAAGATCTTGTACAGAGCCTTTGCCCTCTAAGAGCATCCAAAATAGAATACAATTGACAATCCTCAACTTACGCCACAGTGAAAGGAGCACCAGCCCCTATCAAGATGAAAAAGAGTTAGTGCAAGAACTCTGGCAGTTAAAAAGCAAAAGTATCTCCTTACCTCCAAATGAGGCCACTGGCTACCCAGCAATGGTTCTCAATCAGACTGAAATGACAGACATAGAGTTCAGAATCTGGAAGACAAGGAAGCTCATTGATATTCAGGAGAAAGTTGAAATCAATCCAAAGAATTCAGTAAAACAATCCAAGAGCTGAAAGACGAAATTGCCACTTTAGTAAACAACAAAACTGAACTTCTGGAACTAGAAAATTAACTTCAAGAATTTTATAATACAGTTGGGAGTATTAACAGCAGAATAGACGACCAAGCTGAGGAAATAATCTCAGAGCTTGAAGACTGGTTATTTGAATAAACTCAGACAAAAATAAAGAAAAAGGAATTAAACAAATGAAGAAAACCTTCAAGAAATGTGGCATTATGTAAAGAGACCAAACTTATGACTTGTTGATACTTCTGAGAGACAAGAAAAGAGAGTAAGCAACTTGGAAAATACAAGTTTGAGGATATAGTCTATGAACCTTTCCCTAATATGACTAGAGAGGTTGACATTCAAATTCAAGAAATACAATGGACCCTGGCTAGATACTATGCAAGATAACTATCTCCAAGGCACATACCCATCAGATTCACTAAGGTCAATGCAAAAGAAAAAAAAAAAATCTTAAAGGCCGCTAGAGAGAAGGGTCAGGTCATATACAAAGGGAACTGCATCAGGCTGGCAGCACAACTCTCAGTAGAAACTTCAAAAGCCAGAAGAGATTGGGGGTCTATTTTCAGTATCCTTAAAAAAAGAAATTCTAACCAATAGCTTCATATTCCACCAAACTAAGCTTCATAAGCTAAAATTCTTCTCAGAAAAGCAAACGCCAAGGGAATTCATTACAACTAGATCAGTCACACAAGAGCAAGAAGTCCTTAAGGTAGTGTGCTAAACATAGAATCAAAAGAATGACACCTTCTACCACAAAAACTCACTTAAACACATAGCCCACAGAAACTGTAAAGCAACTACAAAATCAAGTCTACATAACAACCAGCTAACATCACAATGACAGGATCAAAATTTCATGTATCAATACTAAAACTGAATGTAAATGGGCTAAATTCCCCACTTAAACGACATAGAGTGGCCAGTTCAACAGACAAGACCTGACTGTCTGCTGTTTCACATATAATTACACTCACAGGCTCAAAGTAAAAAGGTGGAGAAAGGTCTACTATGCAAATGGAAAACAAAAAAGGGCAGGAGTGGCTTTTTTTTTTTTTTTTTTTTTGAGATGGAGTCTTGCTCTCTCACCCAGGCTGGAGTGAGTGGCATGATCTCGGCTCACTGCAACCTATGCCTCCCGGGTTCAAGTGATTCTCCTGCCTCAGCCTCCCAAGTAGCTGGGACTACAGATGCATGCCATCATGCCTGGCTAATTTTTTGTATTTTTAGTAGAGATGGGGTTTCACCATGTTAGCCAGGATGGTCTTGATCTCCTGACCTTGTGATCTGCCCACCTTGGGGCCTCCCAAAGTGCTGGGATTACAGGCATGAGCCACCACTCCCAGCCTGGAGTTGCTATTCTTATACTAGATAAAACAGACTTTAAATTAACAACTATTAAGAACAAATAAAATGGTATTACATAATGATAAAGGGTACAATTTAACAAAAAGACTTAACTCTCCTAAATATACATGCACTTAATGACTGGAGCATCCAGATTTATAAAACAAGTTACTCTTGACCTACAAAAAGACTTACATAGCCACACAATAATAGTGGGAGACTTCAACACTCCACTGACAGTGTTAGATCATCAAGGCAGAAAAGTAATGAAGAAATTCTGGACTCAAAGTTGACACTTGACCAATTGGACCTAATAGACATCTACAGAATACCTCACCTAACAACCAAAGAATATACATTCTTCTCATCTACATACACAACATTTTCTAAGATTGACCACAAACTTGGTCATAAAGCAAGTCTCAATGAATTTAAACAAATTGAAATAATACCAAGCACACACTCAGATCACAGTGCAATATAAATAGAAATCAGTATCAAGAAGATCTCTCAAAACTACATAAATACATGGAAATTAAACAACTTGCTCTTGAATAACTCCTGGATGAACCTCAAAATTAAGGCAGAAATAAAAAATTGTATGAAATTTATGAAGATAGAGATACAACTTACCAAAATCTCTGAGATACAGCTAAAGCAGTGTTAAGAGGAAAGTTGATAACACTATATGCCTTCATCAAGAAGTTAGAAAGATCTCAAAATAACAATCTAACTTTTCACCTAGAGGAACTGGAAAAAAAAGAACCAACCAACCCCAAAGCTAGCAAAAGAGAATAAATATCTAAATTAGAGAAGAACTGAAATTGAGATACAAAAATCCATACAAAGGATCAATAAAACCAAACATTGATTTTTGAAAGAATAAACAAGATTGCTAGGCCACTAGCTAGATTAACAGAAAAAGGAAGATCTAAATAAGTATAATCAGAAATGACAAAGATGACATTACAACCAATCCCACAGGTATACAAGATACCCTCAGAGATTATTATGAACAACTCTATGCACACAAATTAGAAATTCTAGAGGAAATGGATAAATTCCTAGAAACACACAGCCTCCTAAGATTGAACCAGGAAGAATGTGAAAACCTGAACAGACTATTGATAAATTCCAAAATTCAATCAGTAATAAAAAACCTACCAACCAGAAAAGAAAAACCCTGGACAGCCGAACTGTACAAGATGTACAAAGAAAAACCAGTGTCAATTCTACTGAAACTATTCTAAAAACTCAAGGTGGAGGGGCTCCTCCCTAACTCATTCTATGAAGCTAGAATCAGTCTGATACCAAAATCTGTCAGAGACACAATGAAAAAAAGAAAACTTCAGGCCATATATCCCTGAGGAACACAGATTCAAAAATTCTCAACAATATACTAGCAAACTGCATCCAGCAGCACATACAAAAGTTAATACACCATGATCAAGTAGGCTTTATTTCTGGGAAGCAAGGCTAGTTCAACATATGCAAATCAATAAATGTGATTTACTGCATAAACACAATTAAAAGTAAAAATGATCATCTCAATAGATGCAGAAAATATCTTGATAGAATTCAACATCCCTTTTTTTATAAAAGCCTTCAACAGATGAGGCATCAAAGGAACATACCTCAAAATAATAACTATCTATGACAAACCCACAGCCAACATCACATTGAACAGACAAAAGCTGAAACCATTTCCCTTGAGAACTGAGATGAGACAATGATGCCCAGTCTCACCACTCCCATTCAACACAGTACTGGAAGATTGCCAAAGTGATCAGGCAAGAGAAATAAATAAAAAAGCATCAGAATAAAATAAGAAAAAGTGAAACTGCCTGTCTTCACTGATGATATATTTCTACACCTGGAAAACCCTAAAAACTTCGTGAAAAGGCTACCAGAACTGATAATTGACTGTAGTAAAGTTTTGGGATACAAAATCAGAGTACAACAATCAGTACCATTTTTATACACCAGTAACATTCAAGCTGAGAATCAAAGAACACAATCCCATTTACAATAGCCATAAAAAGTGGAAATACCTAGGAATACAACTAACCAAGGAGGTGAAAGATCTCTACAAGAGGAACAGCAAAATACTTCTGAAAGAAATTGGGGACAACACAAATAAATGGAAAAACACTCCATGCTCATGAATTGGAAGAATTAATATCATTAAAATGACCATACTGCCCAAAGTAATCTACAGGTTCAGCACTGTTCTTATCAAACTACCAATGCCATTTTCACAGAATTAGAAAATCTATTCTAAAACTCATATGGAACAACAACATAAAAGCCTGAATATCCAAAGTAATTTTAAGCAAAAAAAAAAAAAGAAAAAGAAAAAAAAAAAGAACAAAGCTGTAGGCATCACACGACCTAATTTCAAACTATACTATAGGGCTACAGTAACCAAAATAGCAATGGTACTAGTACAAAAAACAGACACAAAGACCAATGTAACAGAATAGAGAACCAAGAAAAAAAAGCTGTGCATCTACAACCATCTGATCTTTGACAAAGCCAACAAAAATAAGCAATGGGGAAAGGATTCTCTATTCAATAAATGGTGCTGGGATAACTGGCTAGCCATATACAGAAGAATGAAACTAGACCCACTACTTTTCAGCATATACAAAAATTAACTCAAGATAGATTAAAGATCTAAATGTAAGGCCTCAAATTATAAAAATCCTAGAAGAAAACCTTGGAAATACCCTTCTCAACATTGGCCTTGACAAATAATCTTTTGCTAAGTGTCCAAAAGCAATTGCAATGAAACCAAAAATTGACAAGCAGTACCTAATTAAACTGAAGAGCTTCTGCATAGCAAAAGAAACTATCAAGAGAATAAACAGATGACGAACAGAATGGGAGAAAATACTTGTAGACTACACATCTGACAAAGATCTAATATCCAGATTATATGGAATTTAAGGAAACCAATTAGCAAAGACAACCCCCCTCCAAAAAAAATGGGCAAAGGACATAAACGGACACTTCTCCAAAGAAGACATACAAGCAGCCAACAAACATTTTAAAAAATGCTCATTATCACTAATCATCAGAGAAATGCAAATCAAAACCACAATGAGATACCATCTGACACCAGTCAGAATGGCTATTATTAAAAAGTCAAATAATAACAGATGCTGGTGAGGCTGTGGAGAAAAGGGAATGCTTATACACTGTTGGTGGGAATGTAAATTAGTTCAGCCACTGTGAAAAGCTGTTTGAAGATTTCTCAAAGAACTGAAAACAGAACTACCATTTGACCCAGAAATCCCATTACTGGGTACATACCCAAAGGAAAATAGGTAATTATATCAAAAAGACACATATACTTATATGTTCATCACAGTGTTATTCAAATTAGCAAAGGCATGGAATCAACCTAGGTACCCATCAATGGTGGATTATATAAAGAAAATGTGGTACATATATACCATGAAATACTACACAGCCGTAAAAATGAACAAAATTATGTCCTTTGCAGCAACATAGATGCAGCTAGAGACCCTATTCCTAAGTGAATTAACACAAAAACAGAAAACCAAATACCACATATTCTCACTTATAAGTGGGAGCTAAACTGGGTAGTCATGGGCATAAAGATGGGAACAATAGAAACTGTGGACCACCAGAGTGGGGAGGAAAGGGGGAAGGCATGGGTTGAAAAGCTACCTGTTGGGTACTATGCTTACTACCTAGGTATGGGATCCATACCCAAATCTCAGTGTCACATAATATACCCATGTAACACACCTGCACGTGTACCCCTTGTATCTAAAATAAAAGTTGAAATTATTTTTTAAAAAAGAAGAAAGCAAAACATTTTGAGGGAAAATGCGTCCTTGAAATTCCTTCCCAGCTAATTAAAAGGATAGATTTAGAATAGGCTGGGACTCAGAAAGTTTATCTAGCTTTCTTAGGAAGCTGTCTTGTGAAACAGGGTAGCAGACCAAGGAGGAGGATATTTTATCTCATAATGTCCTAGGACAACAGGTGGAATATTTAAAAAATGCAGATTGGCTCAGGTGCCCAGGCCTGTGGAAGAAGGTCACCAAGTAAAAACAGGCAGAGGTGGTAGTGAAGGTGATAATGGGGTTTAAAAGATTAATGAGTATCATTTAGAACTTGGGAAATGCTGATGCTGTAGAAAAGGCATTGGTTGAGTTTGAAAAGGAAGATTCCATTTAAACTTGATGCTGAAGTCTTCCCTCTCTGAGTGATACAAGGATTTGACATAGTACCTAAAGAAATGGAGGCTTAATCCGAGCATGATACTTGGCTCTGCTGTGATCATCATTACCTAGTAAGAACAACTCAAATGCTGTGATTAAATTTTTTAAAAGTTTTATGGGTACATAGTAGGTACATATATTTATGGGATGCATGAGATGTTTTGGTACAGACATGCAATGCATAATAACCACAACAGGGAAAATTGGGTACCCATCCCAACAAACATTTATCCTTTGTGTTACAAATAATTCAATTATACTCTTTCAGTTTTTTTAATGTACATTAAATTATTATTGACTATAGTCCTCCTGTTGTACTATCAAATACTAGGTCATATTCATTCCTTCTTCTTTTTTGGGTGTGTATCCATTAACTATCCCCACCTCTCCCCTTTCCCCCACTACCCTTCCAAGCCTCTGGTAATCATAATTCTATTCTTCATCTCTGTGAGTTCAATTGTTTTGATTTTTAGATCCTACAAATAAGTGAGAACACATCATGTTTGTCTTTCTGTGTCTGACTTATTTCACTTGACTTAATGACTTCCAGTGCCATCCATGTTGTTGCAAATGACAGGATCTCACTCTTTTTCCTGTGTGAAAAGTAATCCATTGTATATAAGTGTCTGTATTTTCTTTATTCATTTATCTGTTGATGGACACTTAGGTTGCTTCCAAATCTTGCTATTGTGAACAAGGCTGCAACAAGCATGAGAGGGCACATATCTCTTCAATATATTGATTTCCTTTCTTTGGGTATTGATATGGTTTGAATTTATGTCCCCACCCAAATCTCATGTCAAATTGTAATCCCCTATGTCAGAGGAGGGGCATGGTGGGGGGTAATTGGATCACGGGGGCAGATTTCCCTCTTGCTGTTCTCATGGTAGTGAATGAGTTCTCATGAGGTCTGGTTGTTTAAAAGTACCTCCCCCTTCTCTCTCTTCCTCCTGCTCCAGCCATCTAAGACATGCCTGCTTTCCCTTCACCTTTTGCCATGATTGAAAGTTTCCTGAGGTCTCCCCAGCCATGCTACTTGTACAGGCTGTGGAACCATGGGACAATTAAGCCTCTTTTCTTTATAGATTACTCAGTCTCAGGTATTTCTTTATAGCAGTGCAATAATGGACTAATATAGGTACATACCCAGCAGTGAGATCACTGAATCATATGGTAGCTCTATTTTTAGTTTTCTTAAAGAACTTGCAAACAGTTCTCCATAGTGGTTGTACTAATTTACAACAGTGTATGACAGCTTCCTTTTCAGCACATCCTTATCAGCATGTTATTGCCTGCATTTTGGATAAAAAAACATTTTTAACAGGGATAAGAAATTCTTATTGTAGTTTTGATTTGTATTTCTCTGATGATATATGATGTTGAGCACTTTTTTATATGCATGTTTACCATTTGTGCGTCTACTTTTGAGAAGTGTCTATTTAAGTCTTTTGCCCATTTTAAAATTGGAACATTAAATTTTTTTTCCTATAGAATTGTTTGAGTTCCTTATATATTCAGGTAATTAATCCTTTGTCAGATGGGTAGTTTGCAAATATTTTCTCCCATTCTGTTGAGAGGTGAAGCCAGCTGGACTTCCTGGGTCAAGTGGGTACTTGGAGAACTTTTCTGTCTAGTGAAAGGATTGTAAATGCACCAATCAGCACTCTGTAAAAATGCACCAATCAGCGCTCTGTGTCTAGCTAAAGGATTGTAAATGCACCAATCAGCATTCTGTAAAATGGACCAATCAGCATTCTGTAAAATGGACCAATCAGCAGGATGTGGACAGGGCCAAATAAGGAAATAAAAGCTGGCCACCAGAGACAGCAGCAGCAACCCACTCAGGTCCCCTTCCATGCTGTGGAAGCTTTGATCTTTCGCTCTTCACAATAAATCTTGTTACTGCTCACTGTTTGGGTCTGCACCACCTTTAAGAGCTGTAACACTTGCCAGGAAGGTCCGTGGCTTCATTCTTCAAGTCAGCAAGACCACAAACTCACTGGAAGGAAGAAACTCTGGACACATCTGAATGAACAAACTCTGGACACACCATCTTTAAGAGCTGTAACACTCACCATGAAGGTCTGCGGCTTCATTCTTGAAGTCAGCGAGACCAAGAACCCAATGAAAGGAATAAATTCTGGACACATTTTGGCAACCACGAAGGGACTATTGCCAAGCAGTGAGCACTATCAGACCCCTTTCGCTTGCTATTCTGTCCTATTTTTCCTTAGAATTCAGGGGCTAAATACTGGGCACTTTTCAGCCGGTTAAAAGCAACTAGCATGGCTGCTGGACTAAAGACATGAGTGTCAGGCTTTCCGGGAAAGGGCTCTCTAACAACTCCCGACTGTTGAGAGTTGGGTGCATTGGTTTGCCTGGAACCAGCTTCCACTTTGCCTGTATTTCTGGGCTGAGCTGAGGGTCAGCAGAGAGGAAAGCAATTCACCTCCGGGGTCCCGACAACAAGTTGGTTGACCCTCCGGCCATGAGCGGAAGTCTCAAAGTCACGTTGCCCAAGTGAGACTCACCTATCTATCCTATCGATCCTGACCCTTGCCTCCTGGGTCCTAATGCCTGTTAGACAAACTTCCTCTCACCTCTCTTCTCCAAGGCTAGTCCCGCTTCTAAAACTACTCCCTGTCTCTGGTGCTTTTCTAGCCACTCCTATAAGAATGATTTCTAGTATAAACTCCAGGACTGTATTCCCTTCTTTAGGCACCCAGGCTCACCAATCAGAAAGACATAATTTTTGCCCAAAGCCCCGTCATATGGGGGACTATCTGGAATTTTAGGATCCCTCCCCAGACTAGCAGGCCTAACAAAAGCTATTCCAGAAGCTAGGATATGGGGAGCTTCAGAAATGACATCCTTCCTATTCAAGTGAGGACAAAAGAGGTCACTCTTCCAACCCTGGAGATCCCTTACCTCCCTCAGGGTATGGCCCTCTTCTTCATTTTTGGGGCATAACATCTTCATAGGACAGGGGTAAAGTCCCAATACTAACAGGAGAATGCTTAGGACTCTAACAGGTTTTTGAGAATGTGTCAGTAAGGGCCACTAAATCCGATTTTACTTGGTCCTCTTTGTGGTCTAGGAGGACAGGCAAGGGTGCAGGTTTTCAACAATGCATCAGTAAGGGCCACTAAATCCAACCTTCCTTGGTCCTCCTTGTGGTCTAGGAGGAAAACTAGTGTTTCTGTTGCTGCGTCAGTGAGCACAACTATTCCAATCAGCAGGGTCCAGGGACCGTTGTGGGTTCTTGGGCAAGAGGTGATTCTGCTGCTGCGTTGGTGAGTGAACTATTCTGATCAGCAAGGTCTAGGGTCTGTTGCAGGTTCTTGGGCAGGGGAGAAACAAACAAACCAAAACCATGGGTGGTTTTGTCTTTCAGATGGGAAACACTCAGGCATCAACAGGTTCACGCTTGAAATGCCTCCTAAGCCACTGGGACCAATTTGACCAGCAAATGCTGAAAAAGAGGTGGCTCATTTTTTTCTGCACTATGATTTGGCCCCAGTATTCTCTCTCTGATGGGGAAAAATGGCCACCTGAGGGAAGTATAAATTACAATACTATCCTGCAGCTTGACCTTTTCTGTAAGAGGAAAGGCAAATGGAGTGAAATACCTTATGGCCAAGCTTTCTTTTCATTGAAGCAGAATCCACAACCATGCAAAGCTTGCAATTTACATCCCACAGGAGAACCTCTCAGCTTACCTCCATATCCTAGCCTCCCTGTAGCTCCCCTTCCTAATAATGATAGGCCTTCTCTAATCTCCCCCACCCGGAAGGAAACAAGCAAAGAAATCTCCAAGGGACCACAAAAACCCCCGGGCTATTGGTTACATCCCCTTCAAGCTGTTGGGGGAGGGGAATTTGGCCCACCCCAGGAACATGTCCCTTCTCCCTCTCTGATTTAAAGCAGATCAAGGTAGACCTGGGGATGTTTTCAGATAATCCTGATAAGTACATAGATGTCCTACAAGGTCTAGGACAAACCTTTGACCTCACTTGGAGAGATGTCATGCTATTAGATCAAACCCTGGCCTTTAATGAAAAGAATGTGGCTTTAGCTGCAGCCTGAGAGTTTGGAGATACCTGGTATCTTAGTCAAGTAAATGATAGAATGACAGCCAAAGAAAGGGACAAATTTCCTACTGGTCAGCAAGTCACCCCAGTATGGATCCCCATTGGGACCTTGACTCAGATCATGGGGACTGGAGTCGCAAACATCTGTTGACCTGTGTTCTAGAAGGACTAAGGAGAATTAGGGAAAAGCCCATGAATTATTCAATGATGTCCATCATAACTCAGAAAAGAAGAAAATCCTACCACCTTCCTCAAGCAGCTACAGGAGGCCTTAAGAAAATATACTCCCCTGTCACCCAACTCACTTGAGGGTCAATTGATCCTGAAAGATAAGTTTCTTACCCAATCAGCTGCAGATATCAGGAGAAAGCTCCAAAAGCNAAGCTGTTGGGGGAGGGGAATTTGGCCCACCCCAGGAACATGTCCCTTCTCCCTCTCTGATTTAAAGCAGATCAAGGTAGACCTGGGGATGTTTTCAGATAATCCTGATAAGTACATAGATGTCCTACAAGGTCTAGGACAAACCTTTGACCTCACTTGGAGAGATGTCATGCTATTAGATCAAACCCTGGCCTTTAATGAAAAGAATGTGGCTTTAGCTGCAGCCTGAGAGTTTGGAGATACCTGGTATCTTAGTCAAGTAAATGATAGAATGACAGCCAAAGAAAGGGACAAATTTCCTACTGGTCAGCAAGTCACCCCCAGTATGGATCCCCATTGGGACCTTGACTCAGATCATGGGGACTGGAGTCGCAAACATCTGTTGACCTGTGTTCTAGAAGGACTAAGGAGAATTAGGGAAAAGCCCATGAATTATTCAATGATGTCCATCATAACTCAGAAAAGAAGAAAATCCTACCACCTTCCTCAAGCAGCTACAGGAGGCCTTAAGAAAATATACTCCCCTGTCACCCAACTCACTTGAGGGTCAATTGATCCTGAAAGATAAGTTTCTTACCCAATCAGCTGCAGATATCAGGAGAAAGCTCCAAAAGCGAGCCCTGGGCCCTGAACAAAATCTGGAGGCATTATTAAACCTGGTAACCTTGGTGTTCTATAATAGGGGCCAAGAGGAACAGGCCCGAAAGGAAAAGCGAGATCAGAGAAAGGCCATAGCCTTAGTCATGACCCTCAGACAAACAAACCTTGGTGGTTCAGAGAGGACAGAAAATGGAGCAGACCAGTCACTCAGTAGGGCTTGTTATCAATGTGGTTTACAAGGACACTTTAAAAAAGATTGTCCAACGAGAAACAAGCCGCCCCCTCACCCATGTCCACTACGCCAAGGCAATCACTGGAAGGCACACTGCCCCAGAGGGCAAAGGTTCTTGGGGCCAGGAGCCCCCAACCAGATGATCCAACAATAGGACTGAGGATGGCCAGGGCAAGAGCCAGCTCATGTCATCACCCCCACTGAGCCCCGTGTACATTTAACCATTGAGGGCCAGGAAATTGACTTCCTCCTGGACACTGGCGTGGCCTTCTCAGTGTTAATCTCCTGTCCCAGATGACTGTCCTCAAGGTCTATTACAATCCAAGGAACCCTGGGACAGCCTGTAACCAGGTATTTCTCCCACCTCCTCAGTTGTAATTGGAAGACTTTGCTACAGATAGTAAGTATGCTTATCTAATCCTACATGGCCATGCTGTAATATGGAAAGAAAGGGGAGCCCCCATTAAATACCACAAGGAAATCATGGAGGTATTGCACGCTGTGTAAAAACCCAAGGAGGTGGCAGTCTTACAGTGCCGAAGCCATCAAAAAGGGGAAGAAGAAGGGAGAACTGCAGCATAAGTGGCTGGCAGAGGCAGGGCAAGACCAGCAGAGAGGAAAGAAAGAGAGAGAGAAGAAAAGAGAGAGAAAGAGAGACAGAGAAAGACAGGAAGTCAAAGAGAAGGAGACAGAATGAGGAAGAGACAGACAAAGGAGGAGTCAAAGAGACAGCCAAAGTCAAGGAGAGAAAGAGACAAAGAGGGAGTCAGAGAGAGACAAAGAAGAAGTCAAAGAGAAAGAGAGATGGAAGTAGCAAAGAAAAAACAGTGTACCCTATTTCTTTAAAAGCCAGGGTAAACTTCTGTCTACTCAGCCAAGGCATATTCTTCTTATGTGGAATTTCAACCTATATCTACCTCTTAGACAGTTTGCAAGAAATAACGAAATCTATCCTTACTCTACAATCCCAAATAGACTCTTTGGCAGCAGTGACTCTCCAAAACCATGGAGGCCTAGACCTCCTCACCACTGAGAAAGGAGGACTCTGCACCTTCTTAGGAGAAGAGTGTTGTTTTTACAATAACCAGTCAGGGTTAGTACACGATGCCACCCGGCATTTACAGGAAAAGGCTTCTGAAATCAGATAATGCCTTTCAAACTCTTATACCAACCTCTGGATTTAGACAACGTGGCTTTTCCCCTTTCTAGGTCCTGTAACAACCATTTAGGTATTACTCACCTTTGGGCCCTATATTTTTAACCTCCTTGTCAAATTTATTTCCTCTAGAATCAAGGCCATCAAGCTACAGATGGTCTTACAAGTGGAACCCCAAATGAGCTCAACTAACAACTTCTACCAAGGGCCCCTGGACCAATCCACTGGCCCTTTCACTGGCCTAAAGAGTTCCCCTCTGGAGGACACTACAACCGCAGGGCCCTGTCTTTGCCCCTATCCATCAGGAAGTAGCTAGAGCTACATCACCCAATTACCAACAGCAGTTGGGGTGTCCTGTTTAGAGGGGGGATTGAGAGGTGAAGCCAGCAGGACTTCCTGGGTCAAGTGGGGATTTGGAGAACTTTTGTCTCTAGTAGAGGATTGTAAACACACCAATCAGTGCTCTGTGTCTAGCTAAAGGATTGCAAATGCACCAATCAGCACTCTGTAAAAACACACCAATCAGCACTCTGTGTCTAGCTAAAGGATTGTAAATGCACTAAACACTCTGTAAAATGGACCAATCAGCACTCTGTAAAATGGACCAATCAGCAGGATGTGGGTGGGACCAAATAAGGGAATAAAAGTTGGCCACCAGAGACAGCAGTAGCAATCCGCTTGGGTCCCCTTCCATGCTGTGGAAGCTTTGTTCTTTTGCCCTTCACAACAAATCTTGCTGCTGCTCTCTTTGGGTCTGCACCACCTTTAAGAGCTGTAACACTCGCTGCAAAGGTCTGTGGCTTCATTCTTCAAGTCAGTGAGATCACAAACTCACTAGAAGGAATAAACTCTGGATGCATCTGAAGGAACAAACTCCAGACACACCATCTTTAAGAGCTGTAACACTCACCACAAAGGTTCGCAACTTCATTCTTGAAGTCAGCGAGACCAAGAACCCACTGGAAGGAATACATTCTGGACACACACTGAGTGGTCTTTTTAGTTTGTTGATTATTTCCTTTGCAGTGCAGAAACTTTTTAATTTGATGTGATCCCATTTGTCCATTTTGCTTTAGTTGCCTGTGTTTGTGAGATATTACTCAAAAATTTTGCCCAGACTAATGTCCTGGAGAGTTTCCCCAGTGTTTTCTTGCAGTAGTTTCAAAGTCTTTAATCCATTTTGATTTGATTTTTGTATAAGGTGAGAGAGAGAGGGATCAAGTTTCATTCTTCTGGATATAGATAGCTGTGATTAATTTTTAAGTTTTGAAATAAAATTACCAATAATTCACTGAACACTTAGTCATGGTTGCAGTACAGAAAACAAATGCTATCAATGCTGGATGTAGGGAAGAAATGTGGGTTGAAGGCTGAGCTTAGTAATGGCAGTATCTTAGAAAACTGGGAGTCAAGAGAGACGGGCTCTGGGTGATGGAACAGAAAATGGATGTGTAGTGTGCTACCAGAGGAGGAACTGAGAATATATATTGGGTAGAGTGGGTTTATGAAATGGAAAAAATCCTCACTGGACACTGCAGATAATATAGAGAAACGATTGACAACTTGATAAGCAGTTAATTTAGAGATATAGAGGTAACCTGCAGAAAGTCCCCCCTTCCCCTAAAAAAGAGGTTAAAACTAGTTATCTCTGGAGAGTGGGACTGGGGAAAGGAAGTAGGCAGGGGACCACTGCTTTACATTATTAGGCTTTTTCGTACTAAGGATATTTTTTAATGATGCATGTGTATCATTTTAATAAGATAAAATATATTAAAATGTTTTTGTTTTGGGACATTCCAAGAATTCTGTAAGTATCAGAAAGGTGTAATAAATCCCCATTATCCATCTTCAACAGTGAACAACTCATGGCCACTCTTGTTTTATCTCTGTCCCACCCACTCCTCTCCTCCACATTATTTTGAAGCAAATGCTACACATCACACTATTTTGTCCTTAAACATTTCAGTATGTATGTCTAAAATATAAAGATATTTTTAAACTTGGGCATAAATTCTTATCATACCTTAAAAAAATCCCTTAAACCAACAAATACTAAAATTTCCATTATCTCCTAAATTAAAAAAAAATAATTTTAATATGTAAATTATTCTTGTTTTCAAATAAATAAAAGAGTTGCATAAATTAGCCGGGCAAGGTGTCTCTTGCCTGTAATCCCAGCTACTCACAATGCTGAGACGGGAGGATGGCTTGAGCCTGGGAGGTGGAGGCTGCATTGAGCTAAGATCTCTCCACTGTATTCCAGCCTGGGTGACAGAGCAAGACCCTGTTTCTCTTAAAAAAAAAAAAAAGAAAAAAAAAAAGAAAAGAAAGAAAGAAAGAAAAAAAATGAGGAGCCAATTAAGTCTGTATGTCTGTATGTATGTATGACTGGTATGACTGTGGAGTATAGAACTAGAATAAAGGTTTCAGCAAAATATAAGGAAGGACTTTCCAATCAGGAAAATTGCCTGTTGGAATGTGTTGCCTTGGGAGGTCGTGAATCCATGTCTCCTTAAATAGGCAAACAGAGAGCCGGGCGCAGTGGTTCACACCTGTAATCCCAGCACTTTGGGAGGCAGAGGCGGGTGGATCACCTGAGGTCAGGAGTTTGAGGCCAGCCTGACCAACATAGTGAAACCCCCGTCTCTACTGAAAATACAAAACTTAGTCAGGTGTGATGGCAGTCACCTGTAATCCCAGCTACTTGGGAGGCTGAGGCAGGAGAATCAGTTGAACCTGGGAGGCAGAGGTTGCAGTGAGCCGAGATCGTGCCACTGCACTCCAGCCTGGGCAACAAGAGCGAGACTCCGTCTCAAACAAAACAAAGCAAAACAAGGCAAATGGAGTCTAGATGACCAGTTAGAAGGAAGATTTCTTTTCTGTAGTCCCAATAATCCCAAATTATTTAACTCTGAAGCTATTATGAATTCATAGAGAACCTTAACACCCAAGAACTATTTGTTTGATGAGCACAATTTTAGACTGTGTACTCAGAAGTCTTTTTTTCCTCTTCTTCCTCCTTCTTCTGTTCACATATTTCATAGGCTTAGCAGTCTTGGCATTCCTTTTTAAAAGCCCTAACCTTCTAGGAAATTGTAAATTTCTTGAGGTCAGAGATCTTATCTTTTGCATTGTTGAATCCCCCATATCTAGCCCATAATGAATGCTTGCTTTAGTCTCTGTTCCCTGGGAAACAGGCCTGAGATGGAAATCTGCAAGCAAGTGTTTTGTCAAGGACTACCCTCTGAAACTATGTCTGTGGGAGATGTGGGAAGCAGGACTGGGCAGAGGGAGAAGCTGAACTGTGGTGCAGTTGGGAGAGGATCTTCAGTTGATAGTATGAGAAACTGTGGGGTTGGGAAAACCCTTGAAAATTGCATCCTTCCAGGAAAGAGGTTTGGGACAGTCATTGAATACAAGCTGCTTCTTCAGACAGTGTGAAAAACAACTCACTTGTGCCAGTGGCAGTGCCTAGAGAGGGGCTCAGCTACAACCTAGAGCTGGCCAACACTGTCAGCACCTGGGAAAGCATGAATACCTCAAACGGGGGCTCTGGGCAGAGCTCAGTTGGTGTTTGTCTAATTGAACTGCATAGCCAGAGTGACTGCCTGCCACTGGCCCCTATGCACTCCACACAAGTGTCATCTTACCCTTTCTAGAGCAGGTGATTGACTCCTTTTACCTTCTTTGGGTGTTTACATACTTCATGGAACCTATCTGACATGTCTTTCCTTTCATATCATCCTGGAATTTTCAAAGCACGATTCCTGGTCTTGATTTCCTAATTATCCGGCTAATTTATCATTATGATACTACACGTGCTCTTCTTTTGAGACACTTTATAATTCTTACAAATTTACCAGGTATAGACAAGTAGCAATAATAGTATAAAGCAAGAAGTTTCTGCTTACATTTTGAAGCTCCCATCCAAAAGTCGCCTTCTCTGTGAAATCTAACTGTACTCTCATAGGCAGAGCTAATGTCAATCAACTGTAGCACTTACATACTATATGCAATTATCTTGTAATGAGGCTGTCTTTCTCACTAGGCTAGACATTTTTCAAGTCATAGTTGTTCATTTGCTTCTCCTATGCCTTGCACAGTTCCTGGCTCATAATAGATATCTAATGAAGATCTGTCAGATGAATGAATGAATGAATGAATGAATGAATGGATCAATCAATCAAAATTTAGAGTCTTTCTTACGGCACAAATTCAGTAACTCTTACTGTTCTCCTGATACTTTATAATTGTTGCTAATGTGCTTCACTAGCAGAACTGGAAAATAAAAACTGGGATAATAAGACTACCTTGTGATAGTTCACCAAGTCAGTACAATAAGCTCACGTTTCTAAAAAAAAGAAAAAAAAAAAAAAAAAAAGGAAGGGGGAGGTACAATTGCTGCTAAAGCTTTAGCACAATCAATTTTAATTAGCATTGCTCATTGTAAGAAATGATAAGGTATCAGTCATTGTAATTGCAAGTGTTGACAATTAGTCAAAGTCATTAACATCTCAAGACCTAAGATAATACAGACTTACTGAGTTTAAAGATTTGGAGGAAAAGTAAGGAGAATTTGTTATGAAATGCCTTCAGTTTTCACAGGCTCAACAAACATACCCTGTGAATGATCACTTTTCAGTTTTCTTTGGAAGCTGAAGAGAGATTACCTAGGAACTGCCACTGGGCTGCGTTCTTTCTGTCTTCTCTGCAATCCACGGCGCTACTAGGGAGATTCTTTCAAAAATACAAATTTCAGTGTGTCACTCAAATACCTCCAGGGTTTTCTCACTGCCCACAGGAAAAACCCCAATCTCCCTAGCACTGGATTCAAAGCTGGTAGATTTCTAACTCCATCTCTTACATGCTCCTCCATCCTCCTCGTGCTTTCCTCTCAACTAATTTTCATACAAGCTGTTCCTCAAAACCACTTTCCTGTTTGGTGTATTTTGACTGCATAGACAGGTCTCCTTGTCTTACATCTGTTACTCCTTTTTCGGCCTGACAAACTTGTCCACTTTTTTTTTTTTTGTTTTGAGACAGGGTCTTGTTCTATCACCCAGCCTGGAGTGACAGTGGCACAATCATGGCTCACCGTAGCCTCAAATTCCTGGGCTCAAAGAATCCTGCTTCTTCACCCTCTCAAGTAGCTGGGACTACAAGCATGCACCACCATGGCCTCTAACTCTTAAACATTTTTTTTTTTTTTTGTAGAGATGGGGTCTCACTATGTTACCCAGGCTGGCCTTGAAATTCTGGCCTCAAGCAATCCTCCTGCGTTGGCCTCCCAAAGTGCTAGGATTACAGGCGTGGGTCAGTGCCTGTCATTATCTACTTTGTAGCACCAATATGAATAACTCAAGACAAACAACTAATCCTTTCTGCTCCTTGTGTATATTTTTTTTAGGGAGGGGCTTCATGTGTCACCACATTATAACTACTTATTTATTTACCTATGTTTCCAACAAGATTATGTCTTCTGGAGGTTCCCAATGTTAGCAAATAATTGACCTGCAATAATTGTTTGTTGAGTGGGCAAATCAATGGGTGGATGGAGAGATAAATGATTGAATAAATGAACAAGGTAATAAATGAGTAAACATGTCCATCAGCACATGGCTCCCTCTGCATAGTATATATGGATAATCTGATCATAAGCCTATTTTTTCGCACTGGGAGCTCCTCTTTCTCCTTCCTGAATTCAGAAAGAAATGAAGAACATGTGATATCTTCAGAATTCTAACTTGCTGTCAATATTAATTTATGATCTACATTAGATTCATTAAATGTAATAACATCAACAAGAACTACTGGCATGCTTTCCATGTTCTTTTTAAAAAATTATTTACTTAATTTTTTTAGAGACCGGTCTTTCTCCATTGCCCAGGATAGAGTGTAGTGGCATGATCATTGCTCACTGCAACCTTGAATTCCTGGGCTCAGCCATCTTCCTGTCTCAGCCTCCCAAGTAGCTGGGACTACAGGTGCATGCCACCATGTTCAACTAAGTTTTAATTTTTTCTTAGTAGACACGGGGTATCACTATATTGTCCAGGCTGGTCTTGAATTCCTGGACTCAAGCGATTCTCCCACTTTGGCCTCCCTAAGTCTGGGATTACAGGTGTGAGTCACGGTGTCCAGCCTCTATATATAATAAAAATAGTAACTTTTTAACATGCAACTTACTAACATTTCACATCTCTAGGAAATAAGGGTTCTTCTTCTTTTTTTCTTTGAGATGGAGTCTCGCTCTGTCACCCAGGCTGGGGTGCGGTGGCGCGATCTCCGCTCACTGCAAGCTCCACCTCCCGGGTTCAAGCCATTCTCCTGCCTCAGCCTCCCGAGTAGCTGGGACTACAGGTGCCTGCCACCACGCCCAGCTAATTTTTGTACTTTTAGTAGAGATGGGGTTTCACCTTGTTGGCCAGGATGGTCTTGATCTCCTGACCCTGTGATCGGCCTGCCTCGGTCTCCCAAAGTGCTGGGATTACAGGCGTGAGCCACCACGCCCGGCGGGTTATTCTTCTTATCCTTACTTTATAATTAAGCAATTGAGAGACAAAGAGAAGTTGAGAAATTTGCCCTAAGTCACCTAACTAGAAAGTGGCTCTGTCTCCAGGCTTACTTTCACAGGCTGAATAAAAAGAAAACATCACATACAGCTAGTGAACATACATTTTGTAAACATCCTTGATGCTTTCTAACTATGCTACCCATATATATTCAAGAGTCTTAAGGCAGAGTGTTGGGATGATGAGGAAGCAAGACAAAATGGAGAGATGTTGTTTTACAGAAGAAGTGACTCTAACTTACAGAGGAAAAATTGTGATTAGAAGTAATAAGGGGCCGGGTGTGGTGGCTCACGCCTGTATTCTCAGCACTTTGGGAGGCTGAGGCGGGCAGATCACGAGGTCAAAAGATTGAGGCCATCCTGGCCAATATGGTGAAACCCCGTCTCTACTAAAAATACAAAAATTAGCTTGGTGTGGTGGTGCGTGCCTGTAGTCCCAACTATTCTGGAGGCTGAGGCAGGAGAATCACTTGATCCTAGGAGGCAGAGGCTGCAGTGAGCTGAGATCACACCACTACACTCCAGCCTGGTGACAGAGCGAGACTCCGTCTCAAAGAAAAAAAAAAGAAAAAAGAATTCATAAGGAAACATTCTAGTGTAAAATTTAAAGATGGTATTTTAATAGTATGATTGTCTCTTCACTGTCTTCCTACTCTCCTCCCTTTTGAATTTCTTCTGTCTTTTTTCTAACTTGTTGATAGCATCAACAGTCAACCAGTTTCCCACTTTATTTGACTGCTCTCTCCTCAGGTGCAATTGGTCATCCTCATGTGCAACTGGTCATTTGAAAACGACTCCTTCACTCTGTCCCCAAAGCCATTACTTGAGTTCAGATTTTCCTTGTTTCTCTATTGGTTTCCCTGACTCCAGTTTAATTTCCCTCAACTGTATTCCTAGCTACCATTACCATGCTTTTTAAAGTACAGTAATACTTTTGCTAAAACTAAGTTTAACACAAAACAAAAACCTTGGTAACAATCATTGTATGCATCTCAGCCTTCCAGGATAGACAGCAAACTCCTTCACTTGGAGTTAAATACCCAGCTCCAAACTGGCTACTATCTACATCACCTTCACCTTATCTCCAGCTACTCTGTTCCTTTCATCTTTTGCTGAACCTGCTGTGGATATTTGTTTAAGCACTTTCAAAATATCACCCCACTCCCTCCTGGCCTATATGGTTTCCTCTGAGAAGTCTGTTATCAGATGAATCGAAGCCCCTTTATATGTTATTTGTTTCTTTTCTCTTTCTGCTTTTAGCATCTTCTCTTTGTCCTTGATCTTTGAGACTTTCATTATTATATGCCTTAAGCATTCTTATTTGGGTTAAATCTGTTTGGTGATCTCTGACTTTTCTATGCCTGAAAGATATTTATATCTTTCAATATGTTTGGGAAGTTTTGTTTTTATTTCTTTGAATATGCTTTCTACCCCTTGCTCTTTCTCAATTCCCTCTTGAGCACCAATGATTCTTAGATTTACTCTTATGATGTAATTTTCTATATCTTGTAGATGGTTTTCATTCTGCTTTCTTTTTTCTCCTCTGTTTTCAAATAGACAGTCTTCAAGTTCACTGATTCTTTCCTCTGCTTGATCCATTCTGCTGTGAAGAGCCTCTAATATATTTTTTCAGTTCAGCAAATACATTTCTCAGTTCCAGGATTTCTGGGGGTTTTATTATTATTATTTCATCTCTTTGTTAAATTTCTCTGATAAATTTCTGAATTGTTTATTTCTGTATTATCTTGGAATTTGCTATTTCCTTAAAACTGTTATTTTGAATTCTTGATCTGAGAGCTCACATATTGCCATCTTGTTAGAGTTGGTCAATGGCTCCTTGCTCTGTCCATTTGAGGAGGCCATGGTTCCCTGTTTGCTGCTGTTTCTTGAGGACATATGTTTATGTCTTAGCATTGATGGATTAGTTATCTATTCCAGGCTTTGCTGTCTGGCTTGTTTTATTTTTTCTTGAATATGTTTGCTTAGAGGCTCTTTGCAATTCACTGTCTGCTTGGAATTTTTTCACTTGTCTGTGGCACCAGGGGATTGTCTCAGTCTCATATTTGAGTTCTGGGATAATGCTGGCGATTACTTTGGTGGTGGATATTTCTTTTTTATTTTGGTGGGGGCTAAAAGAGTAAAGCCAGATTGTTTCTACACTACCCTTTTGAACGCTATGGATATTTATAACTCCCTTACTTTTTACTCATGGAAAAAGAAGTATCATTTTACATTTTAAGGCATAATTCAAAGGGTGTTTCTCCTCCAGGATGCCATTTCTACTCTTGCTCCAGCTTGTAAAATGTATTCAAATTCTCATAATTTCCTCTAATACTTTCCCTCTAATGCATCTACCTCTATGTTAGCATAAAGGTATGCTATGATGTTATAGAATGACTTTACTTTCTCCATTATACTACTTATTTTTCAATAGTCTGAGCTCCTTTAGGATATATGCCATGTTTTAGTCATTTTGGTATCATTAGAATCTAGAGGAGTCCTTGCCATTTGGAAGATATTTAGTAAATTTCTGAATTAGTTTTCAGAAGTCAGGCAAATTCTTAGTAAGTCTAGATTCCTAACAATGCTGGAGGCATCATGCTACCTGACTTCAAACTATACCACAGGGCTACAGTAACCAAAACAGCATGGTACTGGTACAAAAACAGACACATAGACCAATAGAACAGAATAAAGAACCCAGAAATGAGACAGCACACCTGCAACTATGTGGTCTTCGAAAACCTGACAAAAATAAGCAGTGGGGAAAGGATTCCTTATTCAATAAATGCTGCTGGGATAACTGGCTAGCTATATGCAGAAGACTGAAACTGGACCTCTTCCTTACACCATATACAAAAATGAACTCGAGGTGGATTAAACTTAAATTTAAAACCCAAAAGTATGAAAACTCTGAAAGATAACTTAAGCAATACCATTCAGGATATAGACAAGGAAAAATATTTTGTGATGAAGCCACCAAAAGCAGTTGCAACAAAAGTGAAAATTGATAAATGGGATCTAACTAAGCTAAAGAGTTCTACATAGAAAAATAAACTATTAACAGAGTAAACAGACAATCTACAAGATGGGAGAAAATTTTTACAAACTATGCATTCGACAAAGGTCTAATGTCCAGTATTTATAAGAAAATTAAGCAAATTTTCAAGAAAAAAACGATCTTATTAAAAAGTGGTCAAAGGACATGAATGGACACTTTTGAAAAGAAGACATATATGCAGCCAACAATCATATGGAAAGAAGCTCAGAATCACTGATCATTAGAGAAATGCAAATCAAAACCACAATGAGATACCATCTCGCATCAGTCATAATGGCTATTACTAAAAAATAAAAAATAAAACAGATGCTGGCAAAGTTGTGGAGAAAAAGGAACACTTATACACTGCTGGTGGAAGTGTAAATTAGTTCAACTATTGGGGACAATAGTGTGGTGATTCCTCAAAGACCTAAGGACAGAAATACAATTAGACCCAGCAATCCTATTACTGGTATATACCCAAAGGAATATAAATTATTCTATTATAAAGACACATGTGCATGTATATTCATTGCAGCACTATTCACAATATCAAAGACATGGAATCAACCTAAATGCTCATCAATAGTAGACTGGATAAAGAAAATGTGGTACACATACACCATGGAATACTATGCAGCCATAAGAAAAGAATGAGATCATGTCCTTTGCAGGGAGACAGATGTAACCGGAGACCTGTATCCTTAGCAAACTGACACAGGAACAGAAAAATCAAGTAGTGTATGTTCTCACTTATAGTGGGAACTAAATGATGAGAACACACGGACACATACAGGGGAACAACACACATGGTGGCCCATTGGAGGGTGGAAAGTGAGAGGAGGGAGAGGATCAGGAAAAATAACTAATGAGTACTAGGCTTAACACCTGGGAGATAAAATAATCTGTAAAACAAACCCTCATGACACAAGCGTACCTATGTAAAAAACCTGTACATGTACACCTGAACTTAAAAGTTAAAAAGAAAGCCAGATTCCTGGTTTCTAAAAAAATTAGAAGCTTTTGTCAAGACTAGACAGACTTAAATTCCTCTGTTGTAGCAATAAACAGAAGTTGTTTCCTAAGGGCTAGGCCCTCTCCAGTTTGCTGCAGTCCTTACCAGTGCCTCTCATGTTACTCCCAGCTAATGTAACTAATTTAAGGTAACTCCTGGCCTCTGAGCATTTTTCATTTTGTGATACAAATTATAGCATCAATTACAGATGAGAGTTGAATTCAGTTTTAATAATGGTTTATTCCAAGCTTGAGATGCTATGATTCTAAGTACCATTCTCAAACACAAAGTAATCTCGACCAGCAAAGGAACCTGGATAACTTCAGTTTTTAGTTTATTTCTAAACCAGAGAATTCAAGACATTATTAACTATTTGGCTTTTTGGGAAAGTCAGTTGAAATACAAGTTTACAAGGACGCATTCTGTAGAAGAGCCAACTCCAGAAAGTAATGTAAACTCTATTCCTGTGTTAATCAATATGTAATTTCATATGTGTCTGACAAAGGAAGCTGAATCTGAGAAGACAATTCTAATTGTTTCTGATTGCATTATGCAAATAGTTTCAATAGATCTACTAGTCTATTGAACTTATTATTTTACCAGTTCATGTTACTCTAAAATGCCCTTGTTCTTTGGGAAATTTCTTCTCCTTCCTTTCTTTCTTCCTTCCTTCCTTCCTTCCTTCCTTCCCTCCTTCCTTCCTTCCTTCCTTCCTTCCCTCCTTCCTTTCTTCCCTCCTTCCTTCCTTCTTTCCTTCCTTCCTTCCTTCCTTCCTTCCCTCCTTCCTTCCTTCCTTCCTTCCTTCCTGTCTTTCCTTCCTTCCTTTCTTTCTTTTTCTTTGTGTAAACATCATCTAGAATTTCTATAGACAGGATTAAAAGTCTGGGAAAAAATCTGAGCTTTTAGTGTGGCACAATAAAAATAGTGCTAAATTATAAGAGCAGGGTGATCATAAATAGTAGCCCATCACCTTTATATTACCCATAGTCCTTTACATAGTATTCTACTCATAGTTGTGGTTAATAAACCTACTTAATAAATGCATACTCTAAGAGCTAGACAAACTAGTCTTCCCAAGTAGTCAAATATTTTGCTTTCTGGTGATGTCTCAGATTATTATAGGTACAGAAGATTGTTTTATATAGTGTTCACCTGGCATATATTTTTCCATTTTTTAAACTGTTAATCTTTCAGCATCCTCATAGTTTAGGTAAGTTTCTGTAAGTAGCATATATTTGGATTTTTTTAATCCATTGTGATCTGTATATTTTAACAGAGTTTAGTCTATTTACATATGGCTACTAATAACTATGGATTTGCTTTAACAGTTTGTACTTCCTAATTACATTGGAAGAAATATAAAAATATTTCTCCTTCATTTATTTTTTCTGTTGGATTAGGTTTTCTTTTTCCATTTTTCTCTCTACCGGCTTAGAAGACATTCATTCTTTTCTATTCTTTTAATAAGAATATTTGACTTAAAACATAAAGTTAATAAAAAGCTCTCCCTACCCCTAAGCAAATCAATGAATACATAGCTTAAACTCGTTTTAATTCTGATCACTTTGCTGCTTATCTTACCTTTAACTTTTGCCTACTATTGTAGATCAATCTTTTTTAAAATCCACAGAGTAGTGATTATTTGCTTATTACGTCTCTCTCCTATCAGAAATACGACACTGCTGCATCCCATTTACAATAATGTTTAACACATAGTACTTAATACATATATTTGGACCAATGAATCAATACAATACTAGGATTTCTTTTTCTTTCTTTCTTTTTTTTTTTTTTTACTGCTAATGCTTGGTGACATTTAATCACATGCTTAGTAATATCTTTTTTCCTCATTTTCCTTTTTGCATCTTACTTTTTCATGGCTTACGTTTTTTTTAATACATAATTTAAGGTATATAGCTTAAATTTTATAGTGTTTATACTTTAAACTTTTATTTTGAAATAGTTACAGATTCATAAAAGTTACAAAATACTGCAGAGGGGTCACATGTGCTCATGTGACACTGCTGAATCCTTTTTTCACAACACAGAGTACTTAATACATATTTTTGGACTGAATACATAAATCTGTTTTTTTAAAAAATCATGTTTGTTAATATTTACTCTTCCTTTCTTCCTTCTTCCCTCCCTCTTTCTCTTCTTTTTTTCTCTTTCTCTTTCCCTCCTTCTTCTCTCCCTCCTTTCTTTCCTTTTCTCTTTCTTTTTCTTTCTTTCCAGGGTGTCACTCCATTGTCCAGGCTGGAGTCCTGTGGTAACATCAGTGCTCACTGCACTCTCAGCCTCCCCAGGCTCAGGTGATCAATCCTCCCATCTCAGTCTCTTGAGTAGCTGGGGTTACAGGTGCACACCACCACACTCAGCTAATTTTTGTATTTTTTGTAGAGATGGGTTTTTGCCATGTTTCTCAGGCTGGTCTCGAACCCTGCAAGTTATCTGCCCACCTCAGTCTTCCAAAGTGCTGCAATTACAGGTATGAGCTATGGTGCCCAGTCTACTTACATGTTTATCAATATCTTTTCTCCCCATTTTTCCTTGACCTTTACCCAATTTCCCCCAATGGTTATATCTTACCCCAACCAGGAAATTTGTGCCCTAGGTATATATATTTGTATGCTGTTTTATCACGTGTGAATTCATGTAGTAACCACCCCAATTAAGACACATTCTAGGCCTGGTGCGGTGGTTCACACCTGTAATCCCAGCACTTTGGGAGGCCGAGGTGGGTGAATGACCTGAGGTCAGGAGTTCGAGAACAGCCTCCCCAACATGGTGAAACCCCGTCTCTACTAAAAATACAAAAAATTAGCCGGGCGTGGTGGCAGGTGCCTGTAATCGCAGCTACTCAGGAGGCTGAGGCTGGAGAATCGCTTGAACCTGGGAAGTGGAGGTTGCAGTGAGCCGAGATCACGCCATTGCACTCCAGCCTGGGCAACAAGAGTGAAACTCCATCTCAAAAAAAAAAAAACCCAAACAAACAACAATAAAAAAAACCAGATGTATTCTGTCACTGCAAAGACCCCTCCAATTCCCAACCCTACTCCACCTTATCTAATTGCTGGCAACTGCTAATCTGTTCTCAACTCTATAATTTTGTCATTTGGAGAATGTATAAATGGAATCACACATCACACAGTATGTGACCTTTAGGTATTAGTTTTTTTTTTATCTGTCATAATTCTCTTGAGATCCATTCACATTATTGTGTGAATAAGAAAATAAGAAACTTTTTTTTTTTTTTTTTTTTTTT
>NW_016806642.1:11756034-11826977 GCF_001698545.2 Rhinopithecus bieti | reverse complement strand
TTTTTTTTTTTTTTTTTTTTTTTTGCTGTGTAGTATTTCATAATATGGATGTGTTACAATTTCTTAAACTATTCAACTATTGAGGGGCATTTTGGTTATTTTTAGTTTTGGGCTATTAAAGTAAGGCTGTTATGAATATATTTACGTACATGTTTTTGTGAATTGAGGTTTTCATTTCTCTGGGGATGAATGCCCAGGAGTGTGATTGCTGGGTTGTATGGTATGTGTTTAATCTTATAAGAAATTGCCCAATTATATTCCAGACTGGCTGTACCATTTTACATTCTTGTGTCGCTCTATCTAGGCATAGATTTATATGTTTTATATATTGACGTTTTCTATTTCTAAGAATTCAAGTATTTATTCCAGTCTATACAGACAGGACTTGTTTGTATTTATCCTTCTTAAGAGGGCTTTCTATGAATTCAAAGGGGATTGAGTGTTATGATCGAAGCCTGAAGTCACTGCAGCTGTTTTAGCATTAGGGGGCTCTCTGAGCCCAGGAACTCTGTGACTCTTGCAGATGCCGTACATACACTGCCTTGGTGGACTTGGGTAAGAAAGGGAAGAATTCCCTGGGTTACCAGGCAAAGTCACTCTCTTTTCACTCTTTCCCCAAATTGGAAGGAGTCTCTCTCCATGTGGGCTGCCCTGAGTTAGGGAAGGGGTCATACGGGCACTCCCATGGCCACTATAGCTGGCACTGCACAAGGTCACACCTGAAGCCTTACAGACCAGTGCAGTACTGGGGCTCACCCAAGGCCCACAGCCACTACTCCCTGAATGCTGCTGATGTTTTTGCAAGGCCCAAGACCACTTCAGTCAACAGGTGGTGAATTCTGCCTGGACTGGGTCTATTCCATCAGGCCAGCAGATTCCCTTCCAGCTCAAGGTGGCTTTAGAAATGCTGACTAGGAGCAAAGACCTGGAATCTGGGCTTCAAGAATTTACCTGGTGCTTCATTTTACTGTGGCTGAGCTAGTACCCAAGTTGTAAGATGTCGTTCTCTGTACTATTCCTTCTCTTTCCCTCAAGTGGAAGGAGTCTCTCCTGGAGATGTACTGCCTGAATTGGAGGAGGTGATGCAGGCAGTCTCTTGGGCTCTGGTGTTGCACTGAGTTGCACACAAAGTTCACTGCCTCTGAGACCAGCAAAGCAGCATGGCTTGCCCTAGGACTGTGCTCCTTGTGGCATGACTGCTACTCAAATTTATTCTGGGTCCCAGGCCACTTCTGTTAACCAGTGATGAAGCTGGTTGTGACTTGGGTTCCTCCCACTAGGGCACAGAATTTCCCTGTGGGCCAGGGCTGGTCTGAAGGCTCCTGTCGTGGGTGCCAGCAGAATTCCACCCTTTGCTATGTTCCACTGTGATACAACAGTATGAGTCCCACTCTCACTTTGCTCTCTCTCCCTTAAGCACAGATTTTCTCTCCATGCTCTGCTGCTTGGGTTTGAGGGAAGGATGGTGCATGCAATGCAGGACTGTCTTTCCTATCCTCTTCAATGCCTCTGTCCTTAATAGTATGTTCAGATCAGGCACTGTGATCACTCTAATTGTTTTCGTTCCTACGAAGGTGTTTTCTTGTATGAATAGTTGTTCAATCTGGTGTTCCTGCAGGAAACAATCATGCGAGGGCTCTATTTGTCCATCTTGTTCCACCTTCTCCTAAGGATTCATGCAGTTTTATCAAATCTGGAAAAGTTTTGTTATTAATTCTTTGAATATTTTTTATTCCAATTTTTTCTATTTTCTTTTCCTGAAAAATACCATTAAAATAAGTTAGAACACTGGGTCCTATTCTCCCTATCTACTTTTAAATTCTTTTTTAATATTCTTTACTTCCTTATTCCTCTTTGTGAACTCCAGATATTTCTGTATTCCAGTTCACTAGTTATATTTCCAACTATATCTGAATTACTATTTAATCTAGCCATGGAGTTTATTTTAACGACTATAATTTACATTGGGAGAAATTCCATTTGGTAATTTCAAAGATTTTTTTCTTTTCCTTTTCCATGCTTTCTTATTCGTTGTTTTAAAATTTCCAATTCCCACTTATGATTTTATTAATTTAAACCTCCCTCTTATCTCTCTCTCTCTATATATATATATATTCAACTTTTATATTGAAGTTGTCATTGTCTGGGGTAAAACTCGAGGTTCATTACCTCACAGCCTCAGAAAACAAGGACGCAGACACACCAGAGTGAGGTTAAGAGTGGAAGTTTAATAGGTGAAAGAAAGAGAAGAGCTCTCTTGCTACACAGAAGGGTCCCGGAGAAAATGGGTTGCTGGTTCTGTGGTGGAATGCAGGAGATTTTATAGATGAGCTTGAGGAGGTGGTGTCTGACTTACACACAAGTTTGGTTGGACCAGGTGTGCCATTTGCATAGCATGTGAAAATCTGGCCACCCCCCACTTTTATTATGCAGATGGATTCCCTACCTGGATGGCACTATGTTTTTTGTTCCTTCCTGTACAGGTGGTGACAAAAGGGAAGATGGAGCCTCCATGTTCAACATACCTGGCTTCCAGGTAGCCCTTTTTTATTGGCACAGCTGCCGGCATTCATCCGTGCAAGCTTTCAGCTTGCTTTTCTACTTTTGAGGCTTGATTTTTCTGGCTACTCTGTTAGAAAAGAAATGATTTGGGGGCTGCTTTTTATTAAAAGGGAAGCCTTGCCAAGGACTCCTTTTACGCTCACTACCTTCCTAAATAATTTCTTTCTAGCTCTTATATCAATATCACCTGAAGTTATTGGGTGTTTAACGTTTCTGTTTAGTGCCTACTGACTCTCACCCATGTTAATTTGTTTCCTTGTATGTTTTTGCAATTCTGGATTTTGATTTCATCATTACATTTGTCTGTGGACATCCTGTGAAGCCTGGGTTGAAGGTGTATACCTCCGCAGGTTTTCTGCTTACTTCTGCCTGGTGTCTCAGGGTCAATTTTATGTTTTGTTTAGAGTTTCATACTATGGAATAGTGTACAATAAAATCTCTAGTCTAATTCCATGATTCTAAGTTCTTAAAGAAAAAGTTTTCACCATCTGTAACTCAAAATAAGATGTACAAACTTCACTGTTGTCTATACCGTAGGTGAATTTTTCTTAAGACCGTCCTTTCTACAGAGTCAGGCTTTATGAGCATGTTCTCAGTTGCACCATAAGAGAGCTTAAGAACTAGTCGGTTTTCCCAAAGTTGACTTAAAACCTATGTCCTATTTGTTGGGAGTGGAAATTTTTCTCTCCATCTCATGGCTTTATTGTCACTATTTTAATTGGCTGTTGTTGTTTTTTTATCCCTTTTTCTTGCGGGGGGGAGGTGGTCATTCTTTGCTTTAGGACTCTTGTAGTTTCCCTTTATTTCTTGTGCACTCAGTCTTGCATGCAGGGTTTACTTTATCCAGGTTTTTAGTGTGTGTGTGGAATAAAGAACGAGTTTAATAGACAAGAGGCCAGGCATGACACATGGAAGACAAAGTTGTTACTCAACTCAATCTCCACAAAAATTCAAAGGCTAGGGTTTCTCAAGGATGGTAGGCCAGGGAGTCCCCTTATGAGTGGGGCCACAGGACAGGTCCAAGATTGGGGCAGGCAGGAGGGTCAGGGAGGTGGCTGCTCCAGGTGGAGTTATTGGTTGTCAGAAATGCAAAAACCTAAAAGACATCTCAAAAGCCAATCTTAGATTCTACAATAGTGATGTTATCTGCAGGAGTAATTGTGGAAGTTACATGTCTTGTGACCTCAGGAATAATGGCTGGTAATCATTTATCTCTACACCTTAGCAAAATTGGCTCACTCATCCTCCTAACCTGATGTGCTTTCGTTAGTTTTATAAATGCAGTTGAGTTTTGTCAAAGGCCTATTATCATTTAAACTATAAACTAAATGTTTCCCAAAGTTAGCTTGGCCTAAGTCTAGAAATGAGCGAAGACAGCCAGCCTGTGAGGCTAGAAGCAAGATAGAGTCAGCCAAGTCGGATTTATCTTACTGTCATAATTTTGCAAAGGTGGTTTCAATCCCTCCCTTTGGATTTCATAAAACCTTATTCTTCAGGTGTGGGCTATGGAGATGGAAAAAGGCCTAGCCTACTGCAGCTTCTTCCTGCTGATGGGGGAGTGGTGGGGATAGCAGTTGGCTCCAGGGGAATAGGAGTGAAACTGCTGCTTTGCAGCTCTTTGCCTGTACTCACCGGTGCCTGGTCAAGGCTCACATGACAAGCACGTTAGTACTCTCATCCACAGTTTTAGCACAGCACTTAAGTGAACAGCAGACTATAAGTTAATGAGTAGGTTGTTAGAAAGACAGATTGGGATAAGCAGGAAAGAGTAGATTTAAATATACTGCCCCATATCTTTTTAGTCAGTTTCCTAGTCCTGAAACTAGATCAGTTCAGTTAAACAGCTGTTTCCCATATCAGGAGATGGCACTGCAGATGGGCTAGGCCTCTACATGTGATGAAGGCAAACTGATTTTTAATAAGAGGCATGTCTATGGAAACAGAAGAAAACAAAGGTTAATGTTATCCAGGTATAGTGTAAAGCTTTTCAGGTTATCTAGACTAACATGTTGTTGGAAATCAAAATTGTATAGGTAATTTTATATTTAAGTTTTATACTGAACTTCAATGGTCCTTTGGCAGCTTTTATATTTTTTTCTATATTACTCAGAATTTTAATAGCCCCATACTACAAACATTTGGAGTTTTCCCCTGTAGATAAATTTTTTACAAGACACCTCAAAACATGACTCACTACTGTTTTTAGTCAAGTACTATATATATTGAATTTTTAAAAAGTATTCCATCTTATTTTAAGTGACACGTTATTACTTCATTTTAGAAACATGGCTCTGCTTAGCACATCAGCATAAGAATCAAGAAGTTACTATTGCCACAAACAATTTTCTAAGGGGAAATGAGAATACCCACCAAAGTGAGGCCTGCCTACAAAAATGTGCTCCTTGTAATTTTATTCCAAATAGCTAAAGACTCAAGGCTTAGGACTTTTCTCTGCTCATACCTTGATTAACTCATAGAGATAAAGAATAATATCTGTATCACAAGGGACAGTTAAAATCGTTTAGAGATAATTGAATCAAGTTTTGTAACATACTTTTGGGAACTGTGTAGCAAATCACCTTTTAAAATTAATAATGATGAACCCAATATTCCAAATTATTTGCTTTTTTAATGTTTTAAATCAATTAGAACAGGATTCAAGGTTATCTTAAAATGTCAGTCTCACTCATGTGCTCTGATATGCTTACTTGAGCAGAAGGAAAGGGACTGAGCTATATATATAGTACATGGGTAATTGTGTACAATCCTGGGGCTGCTCAGGAGAGTGTGTAAATATTATTTTTACTTGAATTGTGAAGGAGAAATCTATTGAAAACCATTGGTATAACCAAGAACATTCATTTTACAGACACAGAAACTTAAGACCTGTAAGATCTCACAGCAGAAGTTAGTGACCAAGATGAAATTTTAATCCAGGTCTTTTAAGTTATACTCCAGTATATTTTCTACTGTACCACAATGAGAGTATTTTCATAACATCTTAATGGAAGATAGAGTGCCACTTGGTTATATCAGGCATTCACATTTTTCTCGCTGCATTAAAGCACGCTTTCTTTCTATCAGATTAAAACTGACAGAGATGAAACAGTTTTGGGCTAATTTCCTTGGGTTGGCTCCAGGGCCTCTAATCTGCATTTCATCATGATACAAGCACATGTTTCCATCATTGGTACACTCATCTGCATCAGCCGGGATGTTAATCACATGCTAACCCAATTTCCTCTATGAATTTATTACTTACTCTTCATTTAAGTTCATGAAACCTAACATGAGCCCCAAATAAGCATAACATCCTTAACAAGAAGATCTCAGCTTAAGAACCATGCCCACTAGGCAACATAACCTAAGGATGAAGGCTTAGGAGAAGTAGGGAGAAAAAAATCACTCCTGCAACCATACCTTGGGGACCCTCTGCAAAAGAAGATGATAATAAATTTGATAGGCTACATGGTACAAGCTGAAATATATGAGCAAGTCATGATTTGGCAACAAAATACAGTCCTTGTTTTAACTCTGTGCAGCTTGGTTGTACCAAATTGATCCATGATTTCCAAAATTAGAGGTACGGGCTTCAGAAAAGAGGGGAAGATGGTGGAGTGCATGGAAGGCAAAGGGAAGCTATAATGGGAAGGCATTTTGGAAGCAAAATCCAAATGCAAATTGGTTGTTAGAGAAACTATTCAGATCCATCTGGTGGCTGCATGTGATAATACTACAAATCCCATCAATGGATATTCATTTTGGCAATGGCAAAGGAAAGTAAAATAGAACAAGTCAGGCCACCAGAGTATGGATGTTGGACTCAAACCAACTTGGATCAGAGTATGGATGTTGGACTCTTGCAAATGTGCAGCAAACACTCATCCCATGTTTTAGCCTAGTAATCATGAAAAGAGGAGTTTTTTAGTTAAGAAAATGTAAGAAGTGTCAGAGACATAAAAACTACATTACATAACTGACGGGGGAAATGTTTCTTTGTTTGCTGAGCTTCCAGATTGTCTGTCTATATTGATTTATTCATTCATTCCACCTACATCTGTTCCTAAGCACCTGTTATATGTCAGGCACAGTACCAGGCACTCAGGATACAAGATGATAGAACTACATTCCAGCCCTCAGAGAACTCTCAGTCTGGTGGGGGAAGTAGATGATAAACAAATAAAATAAAGTTATACAGATAAGAACTAAAATCTATCAATAATGAGCTATGCATTTACTACTTGCCAGCTCCTGTTTTATGTAATTTACATGTATTATCTCATTTAATTCTCATAAATAGCCTATCAGGTAAGTAAGCATAATTATTTTTACCCATTTTACGATGGGAAAACCAAGGTGTAGAGAGGCTAAGTATCTTAACCAATGTCACATAGCTAGTAAATGGCAGAGCTGGGAAGTGAACCCAGGAAATCTGGCTTTTGAACCCAAGCTCTGAACTATTATGACATGTTTTCTCTTGAACTAAAAGACAACGTGAAATATCAGTCTATTTATGGTAAGGTTATCACCTCAGGGTGATAACACTGTGTTAATAAAACAGGGAAGCTTTTGCTGGGGAGAAGACCCCTGAGCTAGGTCTTGAAGAAGATATTCTGGAGACATATAGCATGGGGGCAACCAGGCAGAGGAGGAAGCATGAAAAAAGTTACTGGAACTTGAAATGGAACTCCATATTTGTTCTTGGAGCTCCAGGAAGCCCCACATGGCTGCACAATAGAGTTGAAGAGGTGAGTAACTGGGAATGACACTGGAAAAAAGAATTAGGGGCAAAGGGGACCAGATAATAAAGAACTTTGTGTGTACATCAAGAATTCCAAGTTTATTCTCAGGTCAAGGGAGAGTCCTTGTAGGGTGGTAAGCAAGACAGAGACTAGATTAAATGTGCTTTTTTATAGAAGTACTGAGTCATGGTGTAAAGGTATGATTGGGAAAAGGTGTTGGGGGCTGGGGAGTGGTAAACAAGACTGAAAGAAAAGGGAACAGTTAAAGAACATTTGGAAATAATACAGGATGAACATTACCTGGATGCCAAAATCAGACAAGGACACACACCAAAAAGAAAACTACAGGCCAATATCCCTGATTAACATAGATGCAAAAATCTTCACAAAATACTAGCAAACCAAATTAGACAATACATTAAGAAGATCATTTACCATGATCGAGTGGGATTCATTCCACGGATGCAAAGATGGTTCAACATATGCTAATCAATGAACATGGTAAATCACATTAATAGAATCAAGGACAAAAACCATATGATTATTTCAATAGATTCTGAAAAAGCATTTGATGGAATTCAGCATTGCATTATTACAAAAGTGCTCAATATACTGGTTTTAGAAGAAATATACCTTAACACAATAAAGGTTATATATGACAAATTCACAGCTAACATCATAATGAAAAATTGAAAGCTTTTTCTCTAAGATCTGGAACAAGACAAGGATGCGCACTTTCACCACTTTTATTCAACATAGTACTTGAAGTTCTAGCCAGAGCAATTAGGCAGGAGAAAGAAGTAAAAGGCATACAAATTGGAAGAAAGGAAGCCAAATTGTTTCTGTTTGCAGACAACTTCATGATATATATGTATAGAAAACTTTGAAGACTCCACCAAAAGACTGTTAGAACTAATAAATTTAGTAAAGTTGTAGGGTACAAAATCAACATATAATATTGGTAGCATTTCTAATGCCAATAATGAACTATCTAGAAAAGAAATCAAGAAAAATAATCCCATTTATAATAGTTACCAAAAAATACCTAGAAATAAATTAGCCAAAGAGGTAAAAAATAAAATCCCTACAGTTTAAAACTATAAAATCATGAAAAAAAATGAAGTAGACACAAATAAATGGAAAGATAGCCCACGTTCATGAATTGGGAAAATTAATATTGCTAACAATGTCCATATTACCTAAAGCAATCTACAGACTCAATGCAATCCCTATTAAAGTACCAATTACATTCTTTTTTCCTTTTTTCTTTTCTTTTCTTTTTTTTTTTTTTTTTTTTGAGATGGAGTCTTGCCCTGTTGCCCAGGATGGAGTGCAATGGCGTGAACTTGGCTCACTGAAACCTCTGCTCCTGGGTTCAAACAATTCTCCTGCCTCAGCCTCCTGAGGAGCTGGAATTACAGGCGCCTGCCACCACGTCCAGTTATTTTTTTGTATTTTTANGTTCATGAATTGGGAAAATTAATATTGCTAACAATGTCCATATTACCTAAAGCAATCTACAGACTCAATGCAATCCCTATTAAAGTACCAATTACATTCTTTTTTCCTTTTTTCTTTTCTTTTTCTTTTTTTTTTTTTTTTTTTTTTTTTTTTTTTTTTGAGATGGAGTCTTGCCCTGTTGCCCAGGATGGAGTGCAATGGCGTGAACTTGGCTCACTGAAACCTCTGCTCCTGGGTTCAAACAATTCTCCTGCCTCAGCCTCCTGAGGAGCTGGAATTACAGGCGCCTGCCACCACGTCCAGTTATTTTTTTGTATTTTTAGTAGAGATGGGATTTCACCATGTTGGCCAGGCTGGTCTCGAGCTCCTAACCTTGTGATCCACCTGCCTTGGGCTTCCAAAGTGCTGGGATTACAGGTGTGAACAACCGCGCCCGACCCAATGACATTCTCCACAGAAATGGAAATAAAAAGAACCTTAAAATTCATGTGAAAATGCAAAAGACCCTGGATAGCCAAAGCAATCTTGAGGAAAAGTAAAGCTGGGGCATCATATTACCTGACTTCAAAATATATTACAAAACTATATTGCCAAAATAGCATGCTACTGGCATAAGAACTGAGATATAGACCAGTGGAACAGTATGCAGAACCCAGAAATAAATCCATGTATTTATAGCCAACTGATTTGTAACAAAGGTGCCAAGCATACACATTGGGGAAAGGCCAGTTTTGCAATAAGTGGTGCTGAGAAAACTAGATATCCACATGCAGAAGAAAGAAAACCTTATCTCTCACCATATAAAAAAATCAACTCTAAATGGATTAAACATTAAAATGTAAAAATCCCAGACTGTGAAACTACTAGAACAAAACACAGGGGAAATACTTCATAAAATCAAACAGGGCAAGGATTTTTAAAATAAGATGTCAAAAGCAAAGGCAACAAAAACAATAATAGACAAATTGGATTACATCAAACTAATGAGCTTCTGCACAGCCAATAAAACAATCAGTAAAGTGAAGAGACCAACCTACCGAATGGGAGAAAGTATCTGCAAGCTATACATCTGACAAGTTAATATGTAGAATTTATAAGGAACTTCAACTCAATAGCCAAAAAGCAACTAATCAGGTTTAAAATGGGCAAAAGACTTAAATAGAAATTTTCCAAAAGAAGACATACAAATGGCCCAGACACAGTGGCTCATGCCTGTAATCCCAGCACTTTGGGAGGTTGGGGTGGGTGGATCACGAGGTCAGAAGTTCAAGACCATCTCTAGTAAAAATACAAAAATTACCCAGGTGCGGTGGTGAGTGCCTGTAATCCCAGCTACTCAGAAGGCTGAGGCAGGAGAATTGCTTGAACCCGGGAGGCAGAGGTTGTGATGAGCTGAGAACGCACCATTGCACTCCAGTCTGGGCGACAGAGCGAGACTCTGTCTCAAAAATTGAAAAAAAAAATAAAAAGAAAAAGAAAAAAGAAAAGAAAGAAGACATACAAGTGCCCCACAGATACATGAAAAAAAGGATCAAGATTACTAATCAGGGAAATGCACATTAAAACCATCATGAGATATCATCTTATCCAAGTTAGAATGGTTATTACCAAAAAGATGACAAATAACAAATGCCATTGAGGATGTAGAGAAAGGGGAACTTTTAGGTACTGTTGGTGGGAATATAAATAGTAGAGTCATTACGGAAAATAGTATAGAGGTTCCTCAAAAAATTAAAACTAGAACTACTATATGACCCAGCAATTCCACTAGTGGGCATATATCCAAAGGAAATGAAATCAGTATTTTGAAGAGATATCTGCACCTCTGTGTTTATTACAGTGTGATTCACAATAGCCAAGATATGAAATTAACCTAAATGCCCATCTACAGATAAATGGATTAAGAAAATGTGACTATATATAAATACATATTTATGTATACATATATGCGTGTATATATATATGTACACATACACACTATGAAATATTATTCAGCCATAAAAATAACATTCTGTCATTTTTGGCAATGTGGATGAACCTGGAGGACATTATGTTAGGTTATGAGTTGGGAAATAACTCATGCACGGAAAGACAAAAATCTAATAATCTCATTAGTATGTGGAATCTTAAAAAGTTAATTTTATAGAAGTAGAGAGTAGAATAGTGGGGAGGGTGTAGTGAAGACCAGGAGAGATTAGTCAAGGGTACAAATTTATAGATAGATAGGAAGAATAAGTTCTGGTGGTGTTTTTCTTTTCTTTTATTCTTCCTTCTTGGACTTCAGGTTCTTGTGTTCTATTACATAGTAGGGTGACTACAACTAATAACAATGTAGTGTATATTTCAAGGTAGCTTGAAGAGAAGATTTTGAATGTTATCACCACAAAGAAATCATAAATGTTTAAGGTGACTGATGTGGTCATTACCCTCATTTAATCCTTACACAATGTATACATGTATTAAGATATCGACCTGCATTCCATAAATGTGTACAAATATGTGATTATTATAAATTAAAATTAATCAGAAAAAATAAAAAGAAATAGTCTAGGATGGTGGTGGTTGGGTTAAGGGGGATAAAGATGGATGATGTGATGCTAAACAGGGAGGAATACAGAAGTAAGAAGAATTAACTTTCAGGATAACTATTCACTTTAATTCCACTTTGCTTTGTATCCTTAAACTCTGTTGGTGTCCAGAGGAATTTTTTTTGATGACTGAAACAGGCAATTCTGAAGAAACTGGCCATTGTCATGGGATTGTTTCTTTTTCTACAGATCTTCCTGAATGAAATGCAGGAATCAGTTACGTTTCACTTGATTATCTTGTACCTAAAAGATATGTTCTAATCAATAGTTAAAATACACAGAATCCAGGCTTACAATGCAATCAAGTCAGGTAAAGTCATGGATATTTCTTAGCAAAAAATCTTCAAAATGTTATCAATATTCCCAGTTGTATTTCTATGCAGTTTTGGTTTACTCAAATCTCCCAAATTTTTCATGATTGAAACAGTCAATCAGATAACACCAGGGTGAAAATAATGAAGCCTTGAGATGATGTGTTTCATCAAGTAGAAAATAATTTTAAAAGCATTCTTAAGGATGCAGAAGTGACTGTGAAAAAAATACTGATTTCCTGCCAAAAGGGGATTATTCCAGCTCACCAGAAAAGGAAAAAAAAAAAAATGATGACACCTGTTGGCAGTTTAATGCTAATATGAATTCTGCTTTCAGGCTGGAAATTATGCATCAACAAAAATATAAATATAATTTTTTCACAGCTGTGTAAGTGAAAAAACATATGTTGAGAAATTAGAGAAAACTATTATCCATTATTCAAAATTTCCATGGCCACTGAGTGAATCCAGTGTTGGAATTAGAAATGTACAATGCTTTTTAATTAATTTAATTTACATTGTTGGCTGATGAAATGCCACAAATAACCACAACATTGAACACTCTGCCCTGTTCTCCTTTTAAAAATGTTCTGCTGTTTACAGGAGCCAGCATGGCTGCTAATTTTCTGGCTTTCACTGGAGAAAATTGAAGCAGGGTTTGTGCAGTTAAAAGAGAAACCATAAACCACAGGGAGGTGGGCCAAGGTCACCAAGAAGGCTTCCCCCAAGTTCAGATGTGATCTCCTAACAAGTTCTTCAATGATATTGTTTGGCTCTGTGTCCTCATCTAAATTTCATCTTGAATTTCATCCCCACGTGTTGAGGGAGAGACCTGGTGGGAGATGATTAGATCATGGGGGCCGTTTCCTCTGCTGTTCTCCTGACAGTGAGTGAGTTCTCATGAGATCGGATGGTTTAAAATTATAGCACTTCCTTCTTTGCTCTCTCCTGTGGTCTTGTAAAGAAGCTGCTTGCTTCTCCTTCACCTTCCACTACGAAGACCACTATGTGGCCTCCCCAGCCGTGTGGAACTGTGAGTGAATTCAACTTCCTTTCTTTATAAACTTCCCAGTGTCAGGTAGTATCTTTATAGCTGTGTGAGAGAGAACTAATACACTCAACCAGTTAGTGAATGAGAAATACCATGAGATTTGAAGGAAACTAAGAAAACAGAATTGAGTATTTCTTAAAAACTATTTTCCATATATCTGAGAGTATGATAGGTGTTATATCAGAACTGTTACTTATCATTCTACATGAACCTGGCCAAATTACTTCTCTCTTTGATGTTTAGTTGTTCCTATCTGTAAAATGTGGGGTTAGGCTTCAATGGCTTCTCTGTTTCCCTCTGGAACCTTGATGATTCTCTAAATTAGGGTCACAATCCTCAAGAATCTCAGAATTACACAAAATTAATAAGCCCAGCATACCTAAGCTGATTAACTAAATTAACAATAAAACTAAAAGCACTAGGGGAATGACTCTGTGTCCTGCACACTCTGATGCACTGCACACCATGGTCTCTATCACTTTATTATGGGTCACACTCCCATCCATGATCCCATTCCCTACTCAAAGCAATCCTATGACACGGGTTTCATAGCACAGATGAAGAAACCAATGCTCAGAGTACTTGAGATAATTAAGATTTCAGAGGTGGGATGCAGTCAAGGTTGGAATAGAGTTTATGTCTTATTGCCCTCGGTATCTGACTGATAACCTCTGCCCCAAACTGCCAATAACAATAACAGGGAAGTGTCCCCAAGGTCTGTTTTAATCCCAGCGTGAAGATAGTGCGGTATAAGAGGACGGCGGCAAGGCTGTAATCAGATGGTCCTGGGAATCTATCTTAGCACTTCCATGTGGAACCTGTGTATTGTTGGGATCTCTAGGCCTATTTCTTCATCTGTAAAATGGGGATATCAATATTAACCTAATAGTGTTGTAGTGGGACATAAGATAATATTAAGTGCTTGGCACAATGCCTATCACATGGTACATAAATAGGAGGGTTTTTTTTTTTTTTTTTTTCTTGTCATCCTCCTTCCTTCCTGTAGTCTTATTTCTTTCAGGGTCTGGCCACTTTCTTTCCAGTTTTCTCCTTGTCTTACTGGTGTCTGGTTTGTCTATAGAGATTTTAAATATTTAAAAGCCACCATTTGGTCAAAGTAGGAAAATCACCCTCTCATATTTGAAACATGCCTTATATCACTTGCACTGGCCCTGGGCCAGGCTCAGAGGATCCTGATTAGCATATGCCATCTCCCTTAAAGGGAGAGAAAGTGAGAGATAGGCATCTACAAATTGCAGTCCTTCATTAGCCTGTCTGCTGATATTGACGTTACAATTTTCTAGTCAACTTTTTTCACACCCAGCCCTCCCTTGGCTCTTGATTTCTGACCTGCAGCCACCCTCTCTTCCCAGTTAGCTTCCTCAAGCAACTCCACCTTGTCAAATGTGGCCGGTCATGTTTGGTGATGCCATAAGCAAAGGATATACTTATGAAGACAAGAAAATTGAGTGATCTAATTCCTGCCACTGGAGATCACACCCTACCAGTGATACGGTTGCTTGCAGTTGAAAAATGCAGCATCTTTGGATGTATACAGAGAAGCAAACTATAAAAAAAATTGAACTTAAATAAATTCAGAAGAAAAGGTGGATCCGATAAATAAGAATCTACTCTGTGCCAGACTTTTCACCAAAAACGTAGTTAACACTTAGTATGCGCCAAGTACTATGGTAGCACTTTAAAAATTTTAACTCATGAAATCCTCACAAGCACCCTATGAAATAGACAGGATGATAGGATTAAAGTCTTCATCTTACAAATGAGGATACTGAGCACAGAGAGGTTGTCATCTCCTCAAGGCCACACCAGTAGTAAGTAACAGAGGCAGGATTTGAGCCTAGGCTATCTGAGTTCTGAATCCAGGCTCTTAGCCACTATGTTGAGCAGCTTCTAGGTTGAGGGACAGCAGGAGCTTCTTAGGAAATGGGACTGGGGACAGTAGTTGGTCACCTGCAGCAGAAGTGAGTGGGTATACTAGAGAGTGGCTCCTAGTCAGGAGCGTTTGGCATGCTGTGGGCATCCATCTATGTGCTTTGTGGAAGGAGGGTAGAGTGTTGATGAATCTGTCCAATTGGTTAAGGGAGTAGACTGTTAAGATCTGAACTCCTGTGTTATTGCCCTTATGATTCCCATTACAAAGATGAAGACATCAAACACAGAGGAGATACGTAACTTGTCCAAGGCAGGATTTTAAACCAGTGCTATTTTATACCTTACCCCACTGGCTTCCAAAGGTTCTCAGTGGCATGAAGTCTCTCCAGACCAGGTCAGTGTTGATGTGTGGAACTTCAAGAACCAACTTTGCCTTCCTAACACACAGGCAATGTGACCACTTCTCGTCAGTGTTGTCTCAAAAGAATAGGCGCAACATCCGGAAAGCAGGGAGCAATTCATACTTTATGTAAAGCCCACAGCAATAAGTATGCTATACACAGAAGAGGTACTGAGTTGGTGAGCTGAGTATGTCATATGCTCTAGCTCCATGATGAAGCTGGAAAAGGGCAGCCATAAGAATAAAAAAGCACCCCTATGGAGACAGAGGACATACTTGGGTTATTCCAGTAGCTTCAGTCACAAATACTTGGCGTATATGCTACCTACCACTTGCCTCTCTTGTGCCCTTAAAAGGCTTGAATAATAAACACAATGCTGTCATCATGACTTAAGCTTAGCACCCTCTCAAACTTCTCAACACAGTATTCCTAGCAGTGAATACCCATTGATTAGATAAGGAATGTGAGAGTGAAGCCTATTTTTCATCTCTGTATAGCCTGAGGAGTGGTCCCAATGAGTTTATCCAATCTCATGTCCAACGTGATATAATCCATAATATCTTTGCATAATTTTGCAATGTCATTTCATACCTGCCTTTCCAATTGAGGGGACTGGGGCACTCATGTGTGACTGATGGGCAAGAAAGAGTTATCCAGAAGGAGAAAGGTGAGAGCAACAGGCCTGCCAGCTGGCACTGACATATGAAGCAAAATGATAGGTTTGAGGCTGCATTGAGCAGGAGAAGCTTTGGGCCTGTGGGACTCAGATCACCTGAGTCATCTGTCCCAAGCCATAAATTTCCTCAACTAAGAGAAGAACAGCTAACCGCCCACTCCAAGGTATCTAAGACAACCTTGTCAGAGGGATCATTTCAGCACACTCTGAATATGTTGCTCCCATCTCCAAAAACTTTCAATGGCTTTTCATGGCCTGCTGGATAAAAACCAAGCTCCTTACTCTATCACTGATATTGCCATCTTAGTTACCCAATTCTCATCTCCCAGCCCCTCCAAATTTAATTCTAGTCAACTTGTCTAGTTTCTAGTCAACTTTTTTTTTTCCATTTAAATTTCATAGCTAAAGTAGACTTGAAGCTCCCCAAATGAGCTGCGTGATCACGGACAAGTTTCTTAAACTCTCTGTTCTTTGCTTACTTCACTTAGAATATCACTTCGCTCTGTCTGAGTACACGCTTAACAAATGTCAGTTATTACGTGTATTTTTAGTTCTATGTACTCATATGAATGTTTTTTCTGATATGTCTGTTTATGAATGCGTGCCTGTTTCACAGCCTTATGCCATTTGTCTGTGCTTGTTTGCTTCTGTCTCTGTCTTATGCTCTCAAACCCTATACCAAATCCAGAAAAAGTATTTTATCCTTCACAAAGACAACTTTGGGTTTGCAGGACAGAGCCTTCTCTCAGGCTAGCTTGGCTAGTACAAAGCTTTTCTCACACTCACAGGGAATTCTCTACATCCACAGACAAATGGCAGGAGTAGAGATGTGGAAAGCCTGCGGTCATCAAAGCAGAGTTTTGTATTAGCCCTTGTCCCTGGTTTCTCTTATCATTAGTTCCTGTATGCAGACATGTGGTGCTCCCAATTAGGTGATTGTGGCTACATTTTTCTGGGGGATAAACCCACATGGCTTTTTTTGTTTCTACTGCTCTCAGGGTTCTGTTAGCAATGTTATTGATTGGCCCTTTGTGATTTCCAGCTTGTAGAAGTTTGTTAAAATGGCAGATGAGTGAAGCAAAAACTATTGTGGGCTTCATTCTATTTCAGCTAGTAGCATTTCATATTCAAGAAAAAAACCTGTAACTATTTTCAATTCCAATTTTAGTTTAGTCTTTCTTTCTGCCTGTTTTTCTGTTTCAATCCTGTCAAAATAAAAGCTGAAGATTAGCTAGGAAGGAAATGTAGAACATTTATAGCTATGAATCAGAGACAAGGGTAAGTGAACTTCCTGCTGATGGATGGACAACCCGGGGTAGTAATTGGTGGTGGTAGTTCATTCTTGATTTTAAATGTAGGATCATTCTGATTTGCATTCTGTTTTCACTTACACTTTCAAATTGACAGGAGGCTGTTGAGGATCAAGATTGGTGCCAGGAGGAAGAAAGAAAGGAAGGCGAGCGAGGGGGAAGAATGAAGGAAGGAAGGGAAGGAAAAGTGCGAGGGAGGGAAGGACGGGAGGAGAGGAGGAAGGAAAGGAGAGAAGGAGGGAGGGAGGGAGTGGAGGGAAGAGGGGAGGGGAGGGGAGGCAAGAAGAAAGGGACAGAGGAAGTCCTCAGAGGGAGAGATCCTGCCCTTAGTCACTGGGAAAATTGACAGATGTAGCAGATTGCTTTGTCTTACCAATTCTTTTGCCTTGCTCCTCCCTGGAGAATGCCTATTAACTTTTGCATGCTCCCTGCATCAAACCAAGAGTGAAATTCTGAAATGAGTGAATTTGGTAATTTTATTAAAAATCAGAAGCTTAATGGGAAATAGTCATGTTACAAATTGCACAGCCTTGGGTCGTCTTGCAGGCTCCCTTCTCCCCCAGGAGGCCTATTCTTTCTCTTTGTCTGAGCTCCCAGACTAAGATCTTCCTGCCGTGAGCAGACCTGTCTGAGAGTGCAGCCCAGACTCTTGTGGGTCAAGAAAGAAGAAGGGGAGCAGCTCTACCAAGCTGGCCTGCTTCCCTCAATTCTCCCACTGCCCCATCTCCCTGGAATTCTAGAGGGTGACTAACCCCCACTCCTTAGTGCCACCTATGTGGCACAGTGTCTGTCACATAGGTGCTGCTCATTAAATGATGAAGGAATCAATGTACAGATGAATGAATGCAAGCAAGTTATCCACTACTGTAAGACTACCCAAGTACAAGTTACCCAAGTAGCTGATACAAGGTAGAAAGTGCTAGGTGCAGTCAAAGAAATGTAAACTTAGTGCCAGGAGAGACAGCATAGTACAGTGGTCAAGTACAAGGTCTGTGGCCTCATACAAACCTGGGTGTGGCTCCTGACCGATCATCTACTAGCCAAGGGCTAGTTCCCCTCATCTTGGGAAAGCCATAATAATAGCACTATGAACCATGACGTATCTATTTTCCTATCTCTGTTAAACAATTCTGAAATCAAGCAGGAACGATTACTTGCTCCAGGAATACTTGCTTTTGGAAGATAAAAATGAGAACAAATTAAAATAGCTTATCAAGACTCACAGCATGCTCTCCAAGACTCACATGAGAATCCTCACCTCACTGGGCCCACCAACCCAAAGTCATGATGGTGTATATCCTACTCAATCCCAACCAAATCTCCAGGCCCTAAAACTTCATACCTGCCTTCCCCTGACCTTCTCCTTCAGAGATACTATTTACAATGGGCTAAGGTGGTACTCTCCTTGCAAGAGCGGTTTCATTAACATAGCTTTGCTTAATCAGCAGGTATTTCTGATGGTCTTTGCGGGGATCTGATGGCTGACACTATTTCACAGACTACTTGGGAACATTGTATTAGATAAGGAAAGAGAAGCATTTAGTTCAGGGCCTAGCACTTGGTAAATATACTTTAAATAATATTATTATTACCACTATGATTAGAGAACAGGCTTATTACATCTAGCTGAAGAAATTCATTTATCTGTTCTTTTTTGTTTTTTTGAGACAGGGTCTCACTCTGTTGCCCAGGCTGGAGTGCAGTGGCACAATCTCGGCTCACTGCAACCTCCGTCCCCCGGGTTCAAGCAATTCTCCTGCCTTAGCCTTCCGAGTAGCTGGGACTACAGGCACATACCTCCACGCCTGGCTAATGTTTTTGTATTTTTAGTGGAGATAGGGTTTCACCATGTTTCCCAGGCTGGTCTCGAACTCCTGAGCTCAGGCAACCCATCAGACTCAGCTTCCCAAAGTGCTAGGATTACAGGTGGGAGTCACCGTGCCCAGCCTATCTGTTCTTTCAGTAATCTCCCATTGAACTAGCGCATCTAGTCCATGTTCCAGTTCTTGGAGATACAGGGATGAGTAGTTACTAACTTTGAAGAGCTTGTGATTTAGGGGAGAAAATAGAAGGGTAAAGTAAAAGTTGTAACAGGGTGTGATCAGCCAAGGTGGAAGGGATGCACAAAGCAGAATAGTGGCATAAGGAAATAAGTCATCACTTTGTCTATCACACCAGACTCTAGGAGTGGAAGGGAGATTGCTTAAAGGCCTGAGTTCTGGATATTAAATAGAAATGCGCCTGACCATCAGGAATAGGGACTAGGAAAGCCTCTCATTGAATGGGAACAGGACAGGTAGTACCAAGGGGCATAGGATACAGCTAGGATGCACTGGGAAACATAACCTAGTTCTACATGATGAAAATTGAGAATGAGGCCACAGAGAAAGGCAGGTACACATCAAGGAGGCTTTGAATAAAAGTGAAGGATCTTGGGCTTTATTTTGAGGAAATAAAATTATTACCATTGCAGCTAAAGAGTATTGAGTGTTTAAGTCAGGTGCTGTTCTAAACACTTTATATACTTAAAACTTTATGTACATGATCCTCATTTAATAGTTCAAACAACTTTAATTTCTATTCTTATTAATCATCTTCATTTTATTGATGGGGAGAATTAAACCACAAAGAAGTTAAGTAACTTGCTCAGAATCGTGTAGCTCAAAAATGACAGTATCAGTATTTAAACCCAGGCAATCTGGCTGCCAAGTTCACTGTCTTAGTCACTACCCTAAAGTACCTCTGATGGTATCAGATTTCTGTTTGAGAATGATCACTCTGGCAGCAGAGGGATAAGGAAAACCAGGGGCTAAAACTGGACGCATAAGCTAAAAATGGATAGTGGAGCTTATCCAAAGGAGTGCTCTGTAGGTTTTAAAAAATGACATGACCAGTTGAGTGTGAATTTATGAAAAGAACACTAAGGCAGCCATGAGCAAGAATGATGGTGAGAAACAATGTGGAACAGAAAGACCAGCAAGTCAGAGACCATTGAAATACTCTTGGCTAGAAGTGACTGCAGTTGCAATTCAACTTTGAAATCCAGAAGGTGAAGTCCCAGACTCTCATTATTCCAAAATATTTACTTACATTTCACACTAAAATTAAGCCATGGGACAGGAAGTTCAAGCCAGCACATGGGCACTGCTATTTTCAAGAAATGTCAGGCAGGCCTAACTGCTCCACCGAGAAGTTTCCTAACCATAATTGATGTGTTAAAGCTCAGCAGCTGTTTACACAACTTTGCAGGCACCCACAGGAGTAGCAGTCGGTGGTGAGTGCTGCTAAGTGATGGCGTGCATAGACTAAGACAGCCTGTGCGTCACCTGTTCCTTCACATCTTATTACCTGGCTATTAGATGGCACATCTGTAACCCACTGCAATCACAGGTAGGCGAGGCAGGGATGGCGCCGTGATCATGATGAATGGGATTCTGTCTTCGTCACTGGGAATGTTCCATAAATGGCTTCTGGATCCTGGGGCCACTTTCATAATTTATTGAAAGACAAATCTTACTGCACATCTCTAGAGACAGTAGACAATCTCACTTTCTCTCTCCTCGTCTCTTTCTCCTTTCTCTCTTTTTCTCTGTCTCTCACCCTCTTCTCCTTCCTTCCTTCTTTCCTTCCTTCCTTCCTCTCTCTTTCTCTCTCCCCTTCTCTCCCTCTGTCTCTCATAATGGAGTGTGGTTGGAAAATCCTGCTTAATTCCTATGTTTAACTCTTAAGTGCCACCTTTTCACAATATCTGGCTCAGCAAATCACAGAGATGCAGATAAATAAGGACCAGACAAATTTCGTTTTCAAGGCTGGGAGTAGGGTGGGGGAGGGTGGCAAACGGATGTAGGAGGAAGAATGTGGGCCTCATGCTATGGTTCTTGAAGTCTCCTGCCCAGTCTTCGGCAGGAGCATTTCTAAAAACTATTTGGCTAGGGATTTCTTTTCTTATAGAGAAGTTAATGATATTGATGGTCTATTAAAGACACTTTAGAAAACCCTGACCTACAGGGTGTTGTCTGGGCTCAAAGGTGACATCTGTGTGCTGTAAAGAGATTGTATCAGAAGAGATATGCGTGTGCCTATTTTTTCTGCATTAAAACCAAAGCCTGTTCTGCTTAGTTTGGTTAGTTCACAAACTTAGCTTAGCAAATACAATGTTGGACATGAAGAATACTTAAAAGAACACCCCCTGAGATGTGATATCAGTGGTTGCGGTGTGAGGAGGTGGTGGGAGCTTTACTGGTACTATACAAAATGATACTTTGGAATCTATGTCTCTTCCCGTTGTGGGAAACCTGTTTTCAAAAGAAACCAAAATCAAGTAGTTGCTCTTCCTACCTGAAGAAGAAAACTAGAACACCTTTCTCATCTTTATACCTCATCTTCCGCATCTGCAAAATGGGATCAATAATGGCACTCCCCTTTCTACGGTGTAAGATTTCCCATGAGATGACATATCTAAAACATCATGCCAGGCATGATAAAAGCTGTGTCAATGTTATTATTAGCCTGTCTTTTATCTTTTGTTGTAACTAATTATGCTTATGTCGACTTTTTAGGTGAGTCATATAGTGTTCTCATTGCAGATAATAGTTTTAGGTATTTTCCAGAATTAATGAAGTACCTTATGTGTAATTTTACTTTGTATTAGAGATGGAGCACTGGGTTGGGGAACTGTTAAGCTGCAGTAATTCCAATGGGGAAAACCAGGTAAGCAGGTATCCCTAGAAAATGTGGCCTTAAGGAAGTTTAGTCCCGCCCTAGTGGGGGGCAACGGTTCCTGTATGAAATGTTATTTGGATGCAGAATGGGTCAGATCTGGCATCCAGAAGCAATGGCTGTGTATGTTCCTCTGTCATCCATGCTGACTACCATCGGAGGCAGCCAGTCCCCTACATCCCTGAGCTCACAGGGTGTCACATATGAGCCCACCGGCAGGTGATGTGCCTCTAGCAGTCTGCCCTGCTGCCCACCACATCCTCTCTGCACTGACAGGGAGGAAGGATAAGGAGGACTTTGGCCACAGCTGTCCAGGCAGAGGTAAGGAGTTGGGGATAAGGAGCAGGTAGGCACTGGGAGGGGGAGAACTGAGAAGCCACATAAATGACAGAGCAGAGCAGATAAAAGCCTTGTTTACACTCCTACCTCACAGAATCTCCTGGTCTCTAGAAATACATATTTCAGTGGCCCTCCAGAAGACAGAGAATGGCATGCTGGCAGGCAGGGAACAAATAGTTGATTTATCCCTGCCTGTATTATTTCTGCCTTCTACAAACATTACAATTTGGTCAGCAACAGTGAGGGCAACATCTGTTCTTTTCTAAGTGTTTTATATAAAACCTTATGTCCAGGCATGGTGGCTCACACCTGTAATCTCAGTGCTTTAAGAGGCTAAGGTCAGAGGATTGCTTGAGGCCAGGAGTTCGATACCAGCCTGGGCACCATAGTGAGATCCCATCTCTAAAAGAAAAAAGAAAAAAAAAAATCTTATTAAAGGCACTATTATTATCCCTGCTTTTCAAAACAGAGACATAGCACAGTTAAACTGAATCAGGTGGCAGCTGGGAAGCCAGGATCTGTGCCCAGGTCTGATGGACATCATTGTCTCTGTTCTTATCTGCTATGCTCTGTTATTGGGTTATAAGGCATCAGACATCAAATTCTAATTTCCTCTCAAACTGGGCACCTACTGGGTGTAAGTCCGTGCTCTGAGTTTCAGATAATGCTTGTCACTGGGCAAAAGTGTTCAGGATGATGTTACATAGGTGGAGGCCTATATTAACTCACTTAATCTTGTACCCCAGAAAGAGAGAAAACAAGAGGTTCAGGGGCATTAATACATTTGCTCTGTTAGGATACTGTCATATCCGTAAAACTGTGGAGCAGGAACCTGTAACCAGAGCTTCTGGCTCCAAAGCTCTTAACTCCTGAGCAGCTACTCTCAAATCTCCCATTAAATCTCCCTAAATTTCCTCCTAGAAGGAGAGACAGAAGATGTGTTCAACTAGTCAGAGCCAAGAGGGCAAGAGAACTCTTCCTTTTTTCTCTAATTCAAACCAAGTGTAGATGTCTCCAAACTTAAGGGGGCCTGAAGGGGGAGTTTTGGAAGGATACGTAGTCATTATAAACCAAGGTCAGTGGAAGGGCCTGTAGATTTGGGGCATGGGGAGGTAGACATGGTTGTGGAACTCTGAATATTGATCTTTCCCTCTCGCATGAGACATTAAACTCCTTCAGGGCAAGACCGGGCTTTCTTCCTCTCTGATCTACAGAATCAAAGTAAGTTCGCATTGTGGTTTGGTAGACAGATAGATGAATAGAAGAGTCAATAAATATCAATTTCACACTGATTCAGATGGCTATTCGGAAGAAACTCCAGAAAATTATAAGTGTTGGTGAGGATATGGAGAAACTGGAATTCTTGTGCGTTACTGATGGGAATGTAAAAGGGTGCATCCTCTATGGAAAATGATATGGCAGTTCCTCACACAATTAAGCATAGCATTTGATCCAGTCAGTCCAGTATATACACAAAAGAATTAAAAGCAGGCACTGGACCAGATGTTTGTATACCCATATTCACAACAGACGTTTGTATACCTCTGTATACCCATATTCTTGTGCATAACCAGCATTATGCACGAGAGCTAAAAGGTGGAAGCAACTCAAATGTCCAGAGATAGATGAATGGATAAATGAAATATTCCATAAGCATACAATGAATTACTATTCAGCCTTGAAAAGCAAGGAAATTCTGAAACAAGCTACTACATAGCTGAACCATGAAGACAAAATACTAAGTAAAATAGCCAGTCACATAAGGGCAAATATTGCATGATTCCACTTACATGAGGAGGCAGAATATTAGTCATACTCATACAGACAGTGGGATGGTGGTTTCCAGGGGACAGGGCCTGGGGGTGGGGAATTATTGTTTAATGAGTATAGAGTATCAGTTAGGGAAGATGAAAAATGTTCTGGAGTTGGATGGTGGTAATGGTCATACAACAATGTGAATGTGCTCAATTCCACAGAACTGTGTAATTTAAAATGATCAAAATGTTTTATGCTATGCATATCTTACCACAATAAAAAATGAAAAAAAAAAAAAAGAATTAATAATTAGGCTGGATGCAGTGGCTCACGCCTGTAAGTAATCCCAACACTTTGGGAGGCCGAAGCAGGTAGATCACCTAAGGTCAGGAGTTAGAGACCAGCCTGGTCAATATGGTGAAATCCTGTACCTACTGAATATACAAAAATTAGCCAGGCATGGTGGTGCATGTCTGTAATCCTAGCTACTCAGGAGGCGGAGGCATGAGAATCTCTTGAACCCAGGAGGCGGAGGTTGCGGTAAGCCGAGATCACATCACTGCACTCTAACCTGGGCGACAGAGTGAGATTCTGTCTCAAAAAAAAAAAAAAAAAAAAAAATCAATAATTGATGGGTGAATATCACAAGTACACTCCTTACAGTTTCTTTTAGTCCCTCCTGTTTGCTTACAATGCGAAACATACGTGTTTGAGAATTATCTTTCCTTCTTCATAATAATATGCATCCGAGCAAGTGACCAACTGCATTTGAGAACCTCCAGTCTCCAGGACCTCGTGTGATTTTTAGATAAGGGTTCAGGTAGGGAAGGGCATTCTGGAATGAGAATCCTGTGGTCAATTCCTTTCAGAGGCAGGTGGGCATGCAGAATAAAGGCACACATAGCAAGCCAATCTTGGGAAGAACAGTGGTGGTGGAGTCAACTGATCTGGTTGAAAATCCCAGGGCAATTACTGTGGGGTATTATGCAGGTCAGGTTAGTTTTTGTCCCTCCATGGCCTCACCTGGAAGATGCAGATGAAAACCTCTGCTCTAGCGACCATTCGGTTGGAGGTAAGTGTGGTAAAGAAAAGGGGGAAAGTGGGAAGTGCTGTGCACTGAAGGTAAACTCCCTAGTGTCGACTGTGCAGTCTAGTGCTGGACCAGGCATGGTAGGGAGAGACTGCTAAGTGTCAGGATGAGGCAGCAACCTAAGCAGGCAGAGAGAGGCTCATCAGCATTGAGACCTATTGCTACGATTCATCAGGTAAGTGGCACTACTGGAGAGAGTACTCTTGATTATCAGAAGGAAATAAATCCTCAACCCTCCACCTACTTATGTTCCTTTGCTATTAAATCTGGAGAAAATAAACTCACAGTGCAGGAAGGTTTACTGATTCCTAAGGACAGTCCCTGGCTTTAAAAATCCATCATCACCTGTGTGTCGGGTTTAGCTGCAGGGCAGGAGAAAAGGGTAGTGAAGAAGACTGGTGAGAAATGAGGCTGACTCCTATCCAGGACAGGACAAAGTGAAGGTAGAAAGCAGGCAGGGAGGCTCCCTCATGGTACGTCAAACAGGAGAAGGGAGAGACTGGTCCTGGGTCAATGCAATGACAATAATGACAGATCTCTGGAGGCCACAGCCAGCCACTTCATGTACCTTTATGACTTGTGAAGAAGGAACTCATTCTTGGTTTAAGTCTCTGCCACTGTTATTTTGAAATTCCTAGTAAGTTTTGAGCAAAGGGCCCTAATTTTCTTTTTGCATGGTGCCCTGCAAATTATATAGACAGTTCTGTAGAGAGTTCAACATGACTAGGTGCCTACTCTGTCCAACAAGTTCTAATCTTGTCAGGAAAACAAGAGCTATATACCAAGGACTTGGATTAAGGGAGGAAAAAACAGAAACACAGAGAGAGGAGAAAGCAAAGATAAGGAAATCAACTACTGAACTCAAATGTTACCTTTCCGTGAGGCTGCCCTAAACTACCCTATTTAAAATTGCAACTTGCTCTCCCAACCCCTCACCTGATAGCCATGTCTCTGCTGAATTTCAAAAGTTTTCAACAGTATTTGCTGCTTGCTAATGTACTATACACTTTACTAATTTAGTAGGCTTGTTATTTGTGGTCTGTCTTGCCCTCTTAGAATGTAAGTTCCTTGTGGGCAGGAATCTGTAGCTGTTTTATTCATTGATGTATCCAAAGTTCCTAACAATTCCTGGTATGCTGTAGGCCCCCAGTGGATTTTCCATACACAAAAGAATGAAGCAAGCACTTAATATGTGAGAAGACTTATGCTAAACCAGTTTATCTCATCTAATCCTTCCAAGGACCTTACAAGATTTGGTCATTTATTTACTATGCATAGGAGCCAAACTGGGTCCTGGAGGGACAAATATAGATATGTCCAGGGATTTGCCCTCAATATAGATATTAGCAATTTAGAGATACTGTTTTACAATAGAGAACCTGAGGCTCAGAGAGGTTGAGCGATTTGCCGAATGTTAACATAGAGGAAGCCCCTGCTTTTCCAGAAAAGGATTAGGGTCTGAGGGAGAAGAAAGGCAGAGAGATTGAGAAAGAGAAACTGGGGAGTGAGATGGGGGAGATGACAGAGGGAAGAGTCAGCATGGGGGGAACCACGATCTGATCTCTAGGTGCCTTTGGGTGTCCTCCTGAAGAAGAGGAAGTGCAGGGAAGGGAAATGAACAGGAAGGGTACCAGAAATCATCTGAGGAGTTCAGGAAAGGTGGGCATTTCCTTGGGTCTCAGCCCCACATTTGGAGGAGATTATTTCCACCGACCCAGGCATGACTTTCACCCAGCACCCAGGGTTGCACCTACTTGATTTATCTAAACCAGGCAGCTGTACCTTAGTGAAAAGAATCCTAAATGTGGACTCAGGAAGCTTGGATTAAAAAAAAAAAAAAAAAAAAAAAAAAAAAAACCAGTGTTTTGTCTTGAAACTTTGTTCACAAACGTTGTGTAAAGTCTTGTCCTTGCCATTCGTGGTGTGCCCTTGGGCAAGTGAGTCACCTCACTGTTCGGAATCTGGCTATTCAAATGGGGGCACACTTTTATGCTGGAGAAGTCACTCAACTCAGAATTAAAAGTCATACCTTCCCCAGCCCCAGAACCCCAGTTTATTATGAGCTGTGTGGTCTTAGGCAAACCTCTTAAGCTCTCTGAGCCTTACTTTCTTTACCAATAAGCCACAAATCACAAAGCAAAGATAAAAGATAATATATAGAGAAAAACGACTAGCTTGAGGATTGGATATATAACTCCAACCCCATTAGCATAAGGTTTTAGCCAACTCTGACAACTTCACTCAAAATCAGCCTGGATCTACAGAGGGTCGAATCTTGCAACCGAAGCATCTATTCCATTCTCCACTTTTTTTTCATAATACCTTTTTTACCTTTGAAAGTTGCAGAATGTGCCTGAACTTAAGTTGCAACTTTCCTTAACCCTTGCTGATTCTTTTGGCCCTAGGAGTGTTATCAGATCACCAGGCAGGGAAGTGAGGGGTCCCCAGGGAACAGGATATACTTTTTCCAATTCAATTGCAGAGGCAGTTCAGTTCTGTGTATATGAAAAGTAGTCAACTTATTGCAAATGTCTAGTCAATTCCAAATGTCACCAGCTACCAGTAAACAACAAAAAGCATGCTACATTCAGGACTGGATCATTTAAAACATAATTATAATAAATGATTTAAAGGAGCTCTTTTAATTACCACTACATATCAAAGCCTCAGGAAGGCATTCCAGAAGAATTGTTTTCTATTGTAACTGCATAAATTTAAATGCCATTAATTTCATATCTGTCATTCACTTTTCTTCTACTACATTGATCTCTGTATCAGGGAATTCAATGCCTCCCATTTCATTTAGGGATTTCATGGTTTTGATTCAGGAAAAGCTTTGTTTTCAGTCTTTCAATTCCCAAATACCATTTCCATTCCTAAGCGTAATTTTGGAGACCAAGTGAAGACTAAAATGAAGGAAAAGAAGTGAGACTAGGTGAAGAAATTGAAAAGGAAACTGCCTTTGTGATTAAAGGACCAAGTTTTTACTACTGGCTCTGCTACTGATTTGCTATGTGACCTATCTGGATCCATCACCTATCGGACTTCAGGTTCTGCTCCATAAAATGGGAATAAGAATAATTCCTGCCCCTGTCTATCTCACTGGAGGTTTGAAATTTCAGTGAAAAATGAGAAAGAATTGTATGAACCATTCATTCATTTAAGCAGTCAGTCATTCACTCAATAACTATTTAATAAGTACTGCCTATATGTTAGATGGTGTGCTAGCAGCTAGGATGAAAACCAAGCAAAATAAAACGCTTCTCTAGTAAGAAGCTTACTGTCAAACAGAGGACACAAAAGAGTGAATCCACTCCTTTTGGCTAGACATTCTCTTTCCCATTCTGTTTGCTTGTCTTTTTTTTTTTTTAAGTTAAAAAATTCCTGATTTTAAAGTCACTATAGACAATAAAACAATTTCCTGGTATAGTTGAAAAAAAATTCATTCAGTCTTTTGTCTTGACTTTTGTTCACAAAATCCACTTCTAAATTCATTTTTTGGCCAGTTGTTTAGAATGTTAAATATCCACAGACATAGTCATAATTTTTCATCCCATCAGAAAAAAATGTGTCTTCTTAACCAGTAAATCCAGACTACTTTAAAGGCACTGTCTGGGCCTGGGATTAATGTACTTCTAGAGAATGAAATCAATGGGATGCAGAGAAATGATAGCCTTTTTGGTTCTTAGATAAACATTTCTCAGAGGGACCTTTCAAGTCCTTAAGGAATTTCATGAAGATACATTCAAATGCCACCCATCTGTACAAATATCAATCTCTAAGTTTAAAAAAAAACTTCATTTTCAAAGTTGGCTATCAGAAAAGCACACTAATGCCTCCCCATATGGATGGCTATATACCGCCTTATAAAAATGGTTCTTGGGCTACCTAGGAAGACTGAGATGAAAGGAAGCACATAGAACCAATATATTTTTCAGCATTGGAGTCATTTTTCTTCTTCCCTCCCAAGATAAAGTTAACATTGGTGTTCAGGGAAGCCAGAGAACAGTGGGAGGGAAACACAAAGAGGCAGAACCCAATGAGGATGCTAGGACCCCAAAGCAAACTCCCATTATGATAGAAGTCATTGTAAACAGAAAGACATTTCTCGGCAGTAGTTTTGACTTTGCGCATATCTGGCTCATTGTCAGGAAGGAGACCCCGAACGTTCATACATTGCAGCATATGAGAGGAAAACTGATTAGATTTGGAATCAGAATTTCCAGACTGTCTAGGCTCAGGTACTTTATCAAAATACAAAATTATTTCATCCCTTTGAGGATCAGTTTTGTGAACTGTAAAGTGGGCGTAATAATATATATGTTGAAAGAACATATGATAGAGCTTTTATGACCCGAATTATTATTCTTTTTAAGGAAACAGTGACTAATCCAGGTGAAATAAGGTGGACTGGTATTCCAAATGCATTTAATAGAGGCCTTTAATTCTCCCCTTCCTGCCTCTCCATCCTTCCCTCCCTGTCTCACTCTTTCCTTCTCCCTGCCTTCCTTCTTTCTTTTCTCTAACATATATTTATTAAGTGCTTACCTTGTGCAAACAACACTGCTAGAGTCAGTTGTGTCAGTCAATATCCCAGCCTGAAATATGTAGTTCATTCAAACTGAGGGCAGTTTAAGGAAGAGACAACATAGGTGTGGACCGGCAAAGGGAAACCTACAAGGGATAGTGAAGAGCTCCAGCAATAACAAGAGCTGGGAGCCCTTTCCACCTTTAAGCCTGAGGGAGGAAATGGGAGGCGGGTTTTCTGAGCCAGGATAGAACTGAAACTGCAGCTGTAGCTACCTGAGAGGGCTTCTCAACAGGAGCTATGATTTCCGGTGGAGGCATTTGTGGCCTTGGCAGAAAGGGAGTCAAGAGACTAATTGCCTGACCCACCTTTCTTCCATCTGACTTCCTGTTGGTGCCTCCCATTGGCCAAACTCAAGCAGAAGTCAGAAGACAATGGTGCTTGCTGATGCAGTGCACTTAACTCTGTGGCACAGAACCATGTAATCCGGATGTGGAATGGATCTGAACAGGCAAGCATAGGCTATTCGCCACTGGAATATCATGTCACAATTTACAACCTGAGTTCAAGAGCCACTAGGCTGCATTTGAATCCTTACGCTACCACTATGGTGCCTTGGATCATGAAGCACTTACCCTTTGCACGTCTCAGTTTCCTCATCTGTTAAATGGTGGTAATAAAGGTATCTACCCACAGATTATTGTGAGGGTTAAATGAGTTAAAATTCATAGACCACTTAGGACAGTGCCCGGAATGGACTAAGTGCTGTGTTAAGCATCACCTCGTATTATTTTTCATGGGATACAATTGTGAGCAGGAACAATGAGTGAGTGGAAGGCTTCCTGGAGTATCTTTAATGGCAGCTCACACTGGACCATCCCCTTGATGCTTTTTCTTTCTTGCTTTCTGACATGATTCTGTGACACAACCATTTTGAGAAGGGGAGATAAATGGGGAAAGAGTAGCAGGGAAGATTATGGTCATTTCACTTTATTATACCCTCACACAATCCTTTTGTAATTCTTGTCTTCAGAATATCAGGACCTATGACCCAGGTTTCTGTCAGTTACCAACATCTGCCCCCCTCTGCCTCAATCTCTGATGATTGGAACTCAGGTAGAACAGCATGTCACTCTAAAAAACTGGTTGAAAGTCCTGCTCAATCCAAGGTGCCGAGTTCTTCTGTGGAATGTCATGGGTCCTCAGCCAGACATTGTTTTTTTCTGATTACCTCACCTCCTTGCCTTGAGAACAGACACATCAATAACTGAGGAGTCTGATAAAGGGGCCCAGGACTAGGAGCCTGAACTGTGTTTAAATCCTAGCCCTATCCTATTTGAGCTATGCAACCTTGACCAAATAAATGACAGTTCCTTTCTTAACTGTAGGTTTCTTAGGTAGAAAACAGAGACTTGAGTATTACAGACTCTTTTGAAGGTAGGAGGTAATAAAAAGTCAAAGCTAGTAATAATTGAAAACTGTGCAAACCTATGCTATAGTTTAAATTATAAATCAATTCATGTTGCTGGTCCCCAGTTTCCCCATTTGCAAACTATCTAGCTGATTTATAGCGAGATATAGCTGGATGCGAAAGCACTTTGTAATGTATTATTATTAACACCATGATCTAATCTCAAATACTAATCACCCTAATTGGGAGCCAGTGTCATCTCTCCCCCATGCACAACCCCACATATAACCCCACCCCACACCCTACAGCCAACCTCTTTCTTGACTACATCGTTTGTGTGTAATTCTATCAGTCCAGACAGTGGGGTGAGTGTCAGGAATGGATACCTTTGCTCCTGTACTGTTAGTGCGCACCCTGGCAGCACTGAGTGCATTTCTTTGATTATTTATACTTAAGAAATTCCATGTAATTGTTCAAGTTCAAAATTTGAATATTGCCAGACAGCTTGTTGAATTATTTAACTGCCTTATTTCTGTATTGGGTAATTTCTTCCATGTGCTTCCACTATATCAATAACGGGAGGCAATTATTGATTTTTCCAAAGCCATTAGGTTCAATGAATTGTTCAATTAGTTTTACTATTTCAAATAGAGGAAGATGCAAGATTGCCACACTTGGAGGTTGGAAACAACTTTCTAAAAAGAGGAGAATGCCCTAAATGGTAAAGTGCACAGGTAAATGGTGGAGGCAGACCCTAAATCACTTATGCACATCAGAGCCTGTATCATCACCTTTCAGGTTTTATAGCACTGTCTCCTGAGCAGGATGGCTAGGGAGCTGTCAGCTAATACATATTTGTGATATTGTTTACCCATTGATCTTGTCAAGCTATTGTAAATCCAGATGGATAATAAACACACAATGACTTTAAAGGATAAATATTAATAGAGAGTCATCCACTTCTGGTCCTAAATCTCTGTGGGCTCTCCATTTTCTACAGAATAAAGTTCATAATTCCAGGCAGACAAGTTCAGAACAATACGCTTGTGTGAACCTGACTTCACACCTTTGCTCGTGCTCTATCCACAGTCTGAAGTGCTCTCACATTTCTTTCTGTTACTATCTTTTGCACATATTGAGGAGTCAGGAAAGAATAACACTCAGCTTCCCGAACCTCAGGTCGTCTATGCACCAACTTCTCATATCGATGATCCAACTCTCCTCTCTTCCCCTCCCCTTTCTTCTCCTCCCCTCCCCTCCCCTATTCCCAGGCTGGAGTGCAGTGATGTGATCTCAGCTCACTGCAACCTTCCCCTCCCAGGTTCAAGCGATTCTCCTGCCTCAGTCTCCCAAACAGCTCAGCTGGGACTATAGGCACATGCCACCATGCTGGGCTAATTTTCTGTATTTTTAGTAGAGACAGGGTTTTGCCATGTTGGCCAGGCTGGTCTCAAACTCCTGATCTCAAACTCCTGCCTGCCTCGGCCTCCCAAAGCGCTAGGATTATAGGCGTGAGGCACCACATCCACCTACTTAACAGTTTTTCAAATGACTCAATCTAACACTTAAATCTACTCCAGCCTCCTCATCCTAAGAATTTTCATCAGTAAAATCATGCATTTCAGTATCTAGTCACATTTTTTGCAGCATGCATTATAACAAATATACAAGTATTAAAATAATATATCTTCAGCCAGGTGTGGTGGCTCATGTCTGTAATCCCAGCACCTCGGGAGGTCAAGGCGGGTGGATCACTTGAGGCTGGCAGTCCAAGACCAGCCTGACCAACATAGCAAAAACCCATCTCTACTACAAACAAACAAACAAACAAAACCCCAAAGATTAGCCAGGCTTGGTGGCATGCACTTGTGGTCTCAGCTACTCAGGAGGCTGAGGCATGAAAATTGCTTGAACCTGGAAGGCGGAGGTTGCAGTGAGCCGAGATTGTGCCACTGTACTCCAGCCTAGGTGGCAGAGAAAGATTCTGTCTCAAAAATAATAACATTTAAAAAATCTTCATCCATAAGCCACATAAAAATAATCTCATATAGCACTTGGAATGCCCACATAACACTTTTGGAAATATTGGGGTAGTAGACTAGGTTTCGGGCTCTGGTGATAACAGGCTTGGATTTAAACTCTGGTTTCTTACTATCCATGTGTTCTTGGGCAAGGTACATAAAGGTACTAGATCTCAGCACTAGAATACAACCCACATCTGAGTACTGTAGTGAAAATTAAATAAAATAATACATGTAAAGTGCCTAGCACTGGGTAGACATTACAGTGTCCAGTTCAGTGAACACTTATGTGGAAGTATTACATAATGGTTGGGAGCAAGGCTTTCCCTAAGTGCTAGGGTTCAAATCCTGGCTGTTGAGTAATCTTGGGCAAATCCCTAAACTGCTTCATGTTTCAGTATCCTCACAGATTTGTGGGGAGGTTAAGTAAATAGATGTAAATATAGAACTTAGAAGAGTGCCTCTATACAGTTCACACATCATAGATGTCGACGATTCTGGTTGTCTTTGCTGTCTTCCACATACTGGGCTGTGTGTTAGTGAAATAAAAAACTGGCAGAGAAGTAAGAAATCTCCCCTTTAGTATGGATTTTATGTGCAAACGTGTCAGTATAGACAAAGTACAGAAATTAAATGGAGGAGAAAATGGTTAACCATGTATTGGGCAGAAAGGAGGGAGTAAAGGAGGGCTTCATGGAGGAAGGGACACTTAAGCTTGGTTTTAAAGATTGAGGTGGGGTGTTGAAGGATGAAACTGATTTATTGAGACCAATATGGTTGACACTTCCTCTGGGAAGTCTTCTTTGATCCCATAGGCACAGTTAACAACTACATCTTATAGTTTGAGGGGCAGAGATGACCGTTACACATTAAGTTTTAAGTGCTGAGGGACTAGGTCATGGTAAGTGTTCCTTGGCAAACGTCTACGGAAGGTATAAAGTCACTTCTCGTATACTTCATTTCCTGATTCATAAAATAAATCTTCTTGTTGCTTCTCTACTATTCCATCATTCCACAAACAAATATCAATTATTAATATTAATAATAACAAAAACTAAAATATATTGAATTTTTTTATATGCCATGAACTTTATGGATTTCATTTTATACTCACAATAATCCTGTGATGGGTACTATTGTTATTCCCATTTGATAGACCAACAAACTGAGACTTAGAAACCTTGGAAAACTCTTCCAAAATCAACCATTAGCTTAAAATGTAGCCGACCTGTTCCAAGAATATGTACACAGCCACGGTGCCATACTGCCTCTCAAAATGTTTAGATTTAAATTCTGTTCCATGAGGAAGTGATGTTAGTTTCCCAGTCGGGACAATTTACTGAATAATGCTCAGCCATTTCTCAGAGAAGTAGGTGAAGGGAGTGAAAGCAGACTGCTTCTGGGACTCGTCATACGTTAGGTCTATGGGAATCTGCATGGTATGCAAATCGTTTGCAGCAAAGGAGACAAAGCTCCCAGAATGAATCATTCTTGCTTCCACTGCTGAGTAAGAAATACAGTAGTGATGTTTCAGTCTTGCATGAGCTCAGCTGGACAAGGCTAATTAGGACTGGAGAGACCCAGGACCTCAGTTGAACTCCTTGGTAATCAGAGAATTATGATGAAGTTAATATACAAGTATAACCTGTAATAAGATGAGATGAAGGCAAATAGATTGTAATCACTGTAAACTTTCCCTTGTTACAGTTTTCAAGTGCTATGTATTGGCTCTCCACAGGAGCACTAATCCTCTAAGAGGCCCATGGGGGTGGAGCAGGTTGAAAGTGGGCAACAAAAAAAGTAGAGTAATAAAATATTTCAGAATATACTAAATAGTGTTCATTTAAGTTGCCTTGTATGACCCTTAGATGATAGCCACTTAGAATATGGGGATTTTTGGGGGGCTCCTTAACCTAGTAATGCATTTCTCAGACTCAGAGCATTAGCCTAGGACAGGCCTTGGAGATTTGTCTTCTCTCACTCTCTTATTTTACAGATGGGGAAGCCAAGGCACAGGCAGCAGCAGGTGATGGACCATAAAATAAAAATATAAAACTAGATTTCATGCCGTTTCAAAATAATGTTAATAATGAATTTAAGGAAAACAGTTCTCTATCAAAATGTAGGATCAAAAGGATGGGGGATAGAGAAAAACCAGAAAAGTCACCCTGACCCTGGCTGGTGTCAGTGAGATATAATGGGGAGGGAGTGTTGAGCCCCAAACCACTCTCTTTATGATAGTGACATGATAAAGGAGGGCAGGAGGCCTGTAAGAATGCCCCAAGCTAGGAACCTAGTTCTATGTAAAAATACAAATACGGGCCTGCAGACTTGGGAAATTGGGCTCTCCACAGGCCTGTTGCTCCTCACCTAGTGCAGACAAGGACAATGATTATCCATTTGATGTGTTACACATCACAAAAGGAAAAGGACAAGGCTGCCTGGGAATATGCCTGGGAACAACTGAATCTGGAGTTGGGAGGGCAGGAATGATGGGGAATGATGCAAAGGCTGACATCTGAAGGAGTGGTGGGATTTGGAGGCCAGGGCAACCCAGGATGGTATCTGGGCAGTGAGAAGCACCAGTGTGAAGGTGCGGAAGCACGAAAATCAGGACTGTCTGGCAAGAGGGTCCTGAGACCAAGCTGAGAGTTAATACCCAAAGTATGCCATACCCATGCCTTTGTATTGTATGCCACTGTATACACGAGGAGGTGTGTATGCACTTACTGGTGTAGACATCAGTTATTGGTGACACAGAAACAACTCATTCCATGTCATAGACTCTTCGTTTACAATTGCTCCTTTATTGTCCCCAGGCTGTCCTGAGTTCAAAGAGCCTCTGAGCAAGGGTGTCATTAAGAAAGGGTACCTTGACCAAGGTCATGCAGGGGCCAGCCCTGGATACTTTCTAGGTATCACTCATGGAGAAGGTGCTTGAGCAGGGCCTACAGGTGTGTGCCGAGCGTCACCTGCCTCTGAGAAGCAGGTGAAACCACTGGGGAACTTTGGAAGGCTGTTGGCATCCATTAGAATGATAATTGGTAGACAGGCTGTCAGGACGCAGGTTTAGCCTAAAGATACCTCTTAAGAGCAGAGAACCATGTAGTAGAGTGTTATGTAACTTCTCTGAGTCTCCTCTGAAAGATGGAGATTTTAGCAATTTTTCTTTGTATCTCACAGAACTTCCTTGAGGATCAAGAGAAACCATCTGAAAAAGCTCAACAATGACTGTTATTGGATATATGTTATTCATCTAGTCTCTTTAATATATTGATAAGCTAAGGACTGGCACCATTCTAAGTACTTGTAATTTAGTTAGAAGTTATTTTGGCTGAAGTCACCCAGGAAGTGGAAAGAAAACTATGATATTGGGGGTCTGGATTCCGATGTCTTTTGTTCCTTCCTTGACATCTTGCTCCTTGGGCTCTCCACAGGAGCAAGTGTCCTCTGAGCAAAGAAGAGTTGATGAGGTACTCACAGACCTCCCAAGTAGCCATTCTCCACTGGAAGGTGTGAGGCATGTTTTCCATTTAAGCACGTACATCCTCAGCACAGAAACTATGGCCGAGGACATGGTTCCCGTCCAGTAGGAACAAAAGCTAAATGGGAGGCAGGCCTGCTGTGCAAAGACTATTAGTTCCACCTGCAATTTTCTTTCTCAGTTTCAAGGACAAAAAACACAGTTTGGAAAGTTGTGTTTTTCACAGAACCCTGTACATTTCTAAGGAGCACTAATCTCAATTCTCTTAAATGATCCAATGTCTACCTTAGCAATATGAATCTCATGTCAGAAAATCCAAGTCTGAGAATGAACTCTGTCATTTAGTAATTGGTAATGACCTTGGGCAAATTACTGAATGTCAATAGAATTATTTGTAGATTAGGGATAGTAATAGCTACTTCTCAGGTGTTTTGTGGGAAATATTTACCAAAGTAAACCCGTGGCAGGGAGATTTGGAGGTAAGGGAATGTATCCAGTGAAGTGTGGCGTTGGTGCTCTACTTCCCTGGACGTTGTTTATCTGTTTCCCTTTCACCTAGCATGGTGACCTCAACAGGGTTAGGGCTCACCAATGTTTGTTGAAACTTTAGATGAGTTTGAATACACAAAAGTGAAATTTTCTGAATTTCACTTAATTTGCTTAATGTTTTATATTTGATTTTTAGCTAACAATTATACTACTCATTTCTGTGAGGATTGTTAAGTCTATATCCAGAGATCATTTGAATTGTCCTGTTACTTTTCTTTATAGTGAGCTGGAATTGAATTATACTATAGCCATTCCAGGGAAAAAACGCTAGGAAACTGACCTATCTCCCCACCTTCACTCATCAACCAGATACGACTTTTAAAGGAGCTCTTTTTCTCTTGAGATTATATTTAAGTTTTGAGACATTTATAAAATAACAAAAAATGCAATGAATTATAAAATAAATATTCCCGAACCAATCGCCAATAAGTGATAATTTCTAAGATTTTTGTCACAGTTGTTTTAAATCTTTTTCAAATAAACAAATCAAACATTTCAAACCTTAAAGTCCCCTCTGATTGTCACTGTCAGTTCCATCTCTTCTTCCCTCTCCAGTGGCCACTACTTTCATGAATTAAGCGGATATCTTTAACAGTCTATTATTTACACATTTTATGTATGAACAACATAAGTTGTTGATTTATCTTTGTGAGTGGCTTAAAAAAGATGTTCATGAATGGCATTATATTGTACATATACTACATATCATTGTGCACATTTTCAAATTTAACTTACATGTTTCAGATCTCACCATTAGTCTATTCTTTTTAACTGTCTCATTATATAAACACTTGATTCATCCTTTCCCCAATTGATGAACATACAGGTGGTTTAAACGTTTTAAGTTATAAATAGGACTGCAATAAATTTTCTGGTTCATGTCTTTTTGTGCACATGTCCATAATATTCTCTAGTGTATGTGTGTGTGTGTAAGTATAAATATGTATATGTGTGTGTGTGTGTATTTTCAGAATTACTAGGTCATAGGAATGCATATACTCAGAGAGCTAAATTGCTCTTTGAGGGTATATTATCAATGTACATGTCTTCATATTTTTTCTGGATATGATGATTCCCATTTATTTCTTCACCAACACTTGATCTTGTCACACCTTTAAATACTCGCTCATCTGATGGATGATAAATTGTATTTCTTGTTATTATTTCAATTTGAATTCCTCAGATTACTAAGGTTGAGAATATGTTTATCTGCATTTAAGATTTCTCTTATGTGAATTGCCTGCACATTTCCTTTATTCATTTTATAAATACAGTTCTCCCTTGGTGTCTGCAGGAGATTGGTTCCAGGACCCTCTAGAAACCCCCAAATCTGCAAATGCTCAAATTCTTCATATAAATTGGCAGAGTATTTGTATAAAAACTATGGATATCCTCCTGTATATTTTAAATTATCTCTAGATTACTTATAACATCTAATACAATGTAAATGCTATATAAATAGTTGTTATATTGTATCTTTTTATTTCTATTATTTTTTATTGTTACACATTGTTATTCCTCCCCCTTCATATTTTCAATCTGTGGTTGGTTGAACCCATGATGTGGAAGCCGTGGATATGGAAGGCCAAGAATGCCATTTTTTTTTTTTTTTGTCTTTTACTTACTGATTTAGTATTTCTCTGTGTATTCTAGATATTCACCCTGTGTTATATGTGATGAAAGTATTTTCAAGTGGGTGACCACATAACCAACATCTCTTATTATACATTGACTTTTTGTGTTTTTCTTTTTTGTCATACATTCATTTTTCTATTTTGAAGTAGTAAAATTTACCAGTTTTATCCTTTATATGTTATGCTTTTTTGTCATATTTATGAATTTCTCCATGACCCACTTGAAGACCATTTAGATAGTCTCACATGAGTTTAATGATTTTAAGGTTTGGTTTTTGACATTTAAGTTCTCCCAAAGTTCTAAACCATACATATTCGCCCCTTCTTGCCCTTGCCTTCCTCACTCAGAAATGTTTCATGTGTTTGCCCCACCCTTGGAAAAGTAAGGTTGTCCTTCTCCTTCCTGTCCTCTTTGTACCCTTATCCATAACTTTCTTGCATGCATTCTATTCTACCTGAGGGGTACTTAGGACAAAGCTTTTGTCTTAATTCACACATTTGTCTTCAGCTACTAATGTAGTATTTGGAACAGAATACACACTTGAGAGAGAGGAGAAAGAAGTGTATCAGCACAGTCTTGGGCTGCAATGATGGGAATAGAGAGTTTAATTCATAAGAATACCATTGTAGGCAGGGCGGGGTGGCTCACGCTTGTAATCTCAGCACTTTGGGAGGACGAGGCGGGCAGATCACAAGGTCAGGAGATCGAGACCATCGTGGCTAACACGGTGAAACCCCATTTCTACTAAAAATACAAAACATTAGCTGGGAGTGGTGGTGGGTGCCTGCAGTCCGAGCTATTTGGGAGGCTGAGGCAGGAGAATGGCGTGAACCCAGGAGGCAGAGCTTGTAGTGAGCCGAGATCGCATCACTGCACTGCAGCCTGGGCGACAGAGCGTGACTCCGTCTAAAAAAAAAAGAATACCATTATATTCTGAGCTAGTCCAACTGGCACTGAAATATCCATGCTTAAAGGGACAGCAAAATATAGAGAGTGTCCCTGGAAAGTTGAGCAGGAAGTTTAAAGACTTGGAAAGTCTGCTATGGAAGGAAAGAGGAAGGACTTAGTGAAGCATGGTCTAGAGTCTTGATCATTATTGTTGACTCAACAAAAATCTATCACATGCCTACTACTTGCCAGGCACTGCTCAAGGCAATTTACAGAGATTTTACTCCCAAGACATTTGAGAAGTAGCATAACCGTCATTAAAATGTCTGGGATACAGAGTAACTTACCAAAGTTCACGCTGCAAAGAAGTGGTAGATGTAAAATATGTCCTCTGGGCAACATCAAAGACCTTGCCCCAACATTAAACCTTGGTGCAGGTACAGGTGTGATTCATTTATTCTGCCATAGAGAGGCAGAATATTGCAGTCCTTAAGCCCGTAAGGCCAGACTGCCTGAACTTCCTTCCTGGCTGTCCCACTTGGGAGCATGAGATCTTGGTCATGCCATTTAATTGTTCTGTGCCTCAAGTTTCCTCATTCTTAAAAGGAGAATGCGATTATTACATGCCTTATAGAATGTTTGTGCATGTTAAATAAATAAATGTATGTTAAAAATCTAAAACGTTCTTGGCACATGTGTTATATAAATTCTCTATTATGCTTATTTCATTGGATATCATCTAGTGTTGTCACAAAACTTACTCAGTATTGCTGGAAGGTAGAGCCGAGGCAATGGGCAGAAGTGACTGAAATTTAGATTTAAATTTGATACAAGGAGACATTTCAAATAACTAGAGTGGTCAGGGCAGTTTCCCGGAAGAGTGAGCCCCTACCACCTTAGGGAGAAATTTCAGCTGCATTTAAAGGACTACTGTGTGGAAGGTTAGACTAGGTGGCTTCTTCTGAGAATCTTTAGAGTGTTAGGATTCTTTGAGTCTATAGCAATATCCACCCATGTTCCAGGCCAGTGACATCATTTGGCATGCTAATGAATGGAAATCTTTTCATGCAGGCTGGCTGATTCAAGCCATGCGTACGATGAAAAGGGCAAATCTTTTCATGTGAAATTGTGCATGAATAGAGACTCATTGCCCACATAAAATGCATTTTTGGGCAATGGCTTTCAACAAAGCAGGGTGAGAACACACTGGGAGCTCTTGTGATTCAATTATTTGCAGGAGGAACTCAGGATGATGTTGGAGAAGCCATTGGTCTTGTTATAGACTGAATATTCTCTGGAATCAGATGTGTACATGACTAAAAACACCATGGTCACCATACAGGATGGAGTAGAAGTGAGGGGAGGGAATTATTATTGACAGTGTATCTATTCTGCATAAGGCAGTTAGCTTGGCACTTGATATCCTGTCTTATCCACTACCCAACAGGCAATGAAACTAAGGTTCAGAGTGGTTAAGAGACAATACTCAGAGTCACACAGCTAGAAGTCGTGAAGCCAGAATTTCAACTGTTTCTTACTGTAGACTAGTAGTCAGAAGCCAGTGCCCTACAAGTCATTACCAGTCTGTAAGAATGTGAAAAGGAATTGAATTAATTGATAACATTTAAAATTCATGGCATTTCATAAAAGACAAATCTAGATTTCCAGGTTCTTTTGAAGAGTTGGAAGCCTTGGGAACACCAGGTCCACAGTTGGGCATGGTGACAATGAGATGGAGCAGAGTAGCCATTGCTCCCAGTAAGCTGCAGGGCATGTGCTTTCCAGTTGTCCATAGTCCTCTCCACTCCCTGTAGTGTCACATCTCAATTTTAGTGGCCCCTTAATCCATGTGGCAATTTGAGTCATGATCCCCGTTCTATGTACTATGCTATAAAAACATAGGGCAGGAGATGGAAGAGGATGGGAGAAAGTAGAACAGGGAAAGAGAGAATAGAAGGAAATGAGATGGAAAGGAAAGAGGAAGATGAAAAAATCCAAAGCCAAGAAGTGGACTTGAGATGCTACAACCAAAAACATTATCCTGCCTCTGCATTGTGCTCAGTTGACCAGGAGAGCTTTTCAATTTTGCAAATGCCAGTAGCTCAGTTCACATCTTGTTCTGGATGCTTTTATTTTAGGAAACATTGCAAATCCATCCTGATGAAAAAAATCAATATGCATGATATTTCAAATCGTTTTTTGGTGAAGCAGAGGGCTTTAGGGGTAAGGAAAATACGGATGGAATGTCTCATTGGTGCACTGAGCAGGCCCTGTGCCACCTACCGTCAAGGCCCCACCTGATTCTTTCTCTCCTTTGTTGCTGGGCCATCCTATTTACATGGAAATGGATCTTTTCCCGGGATATTCAAAAGCTCTCGATGAACACATATTTAGTATTGATCACCTTGAAGATGCCATCTCTCCTTCCCTTTTTGTGTTTCTATCACATTCCTTTCATATTCAGGCTCTCAAAAATGTCCTCCCTCCTGCTTTATTTCTAACCATTCAGTATCTGTTCTCCCAAAGAGCAGGAAAGGCCCCATCAGTGAACTTTGGATGCGTTTCTTACAGACATTTTGATGCTATACTTCCGATTTCTAACACTGGCTTTGTGACACAGATCACATACCTTTCATTTTTCTCCCACCTACCTGTGTGGCCCTCAGTTAGTCAGTGAACCTTTCTGAAATTCAGGTCTCTTCTCCGGATAAATCCTACTTTACACCATTGTAATAGACATTCGATGAAATAACAAATGTTAAAAAGTATATCCCAGTCCCTAGATTACATGTTTAATAAATAGTAGTTGAAATGAAATCTCTACCTGTAACTACCAATGGAACTCTCGGCAAGTCTGTTAACTTCTGTGGTCTTCTCTTTCTTGACCTGGGAAACAGAAGGGGCTAAACTAGATCTCTCAGATGTCTTAAAGCCAAATGCTCTGTTTGCTGAGCTACAGGCATCCTCAAGTTGCCTCTCTTACCCGCTGTGAGAGACTTGAAGGTAGAGGTCATATCCCTTTATCTTTGTATCTGTACTGCCTGACATGACACTGCAGCTCAATAAAATATGGGATTTTATCACTGATGCAGCAGCTCTAGCCACACAAACTCCTCTCATTTACTGATGTCAGAAGTCTCAGGACTCTAGGGCTGCTTTTAACATTTTGATCATATTTCTAGTCCCACCCAAGACTTCTCCTGGGGGATACTGTTTCCTGCAAACTGCTGCTTTGGGGCAGCCACCAAAGGTGGCTAATTGAGGCTTACTGCTTAGCCTCAGCTGATTGGATACTGCTGAGCACCTGGTCCTACAGTATACAATCCAAAGGTTGATCAGACCCACTGACTACCTGGGAGGTGGCCTGGCGGGAGGAGGTGAAGGGGAAGAATAGGAGAGCACCACAGAGAAAATGTGTGGCCATCAGATTCCTTGTTGAGAATCTAAACTAGGAACTGTGAAGGGCATAATATAGCTAGAAGGATGAGCTAAAAACCACAGATGCAGACACAGAAAGGTGAGGAGAAAAGGCAGGGCCATGAAGAAGGGCCACAACCTCGAGGGGTTTTGCCAAGTCTGAGTTCAAGGGAGCAAGCAGGTCCTGAGACACTGGTGTGTCTATAAGGGGAGAAAAAGGGGCTCCTGAGCAGCAAATGGAGGGGGATGCTACCTCTCAGCCACCCTCTCTCAGCCTTGATGACTCTCCAGTTCCAGTCCTCACAGTAAATCTGCTTTTAGTTGCACTGCTTTGAGGGAGACTTGGTGACTTTTAACTACAAGGGGCTGACCAGATCAAAGGCTTAAAACCTGTTGCAGAAGATTAGGGTGAGGATGGAAGAGGACAGAGAAAAAGGAGAAGGGAAGGAAGATGGAGGAAAAAAACATGGGAGAGAAAAGATGCAAAGGAACCAGGCAGGCAGGGTGGGGGCAGTTAGATCCAACGGGGAAGAGATTCAGGCTGAGGACCGGAAACTCTCAGGGTTCCTTCCTCAACCACCACAATAAAGATAAGGGGGCTCTCCTCTCCATTACTATTCTTCATTTAATAAATAAATAAATAAATAAGACAAACCTGCCCGTTTCCTCCCTGGAGAATTGAATACGATCAGTTCTGGCCATAAAGCCCCCTGGAGAAATTCACGGTGTTCAGGAAACATTAAGAGACTGAAAGAGAGATGGTTTCTAAATCTCAGAGGAAGAAGCTTCGCAATGAAGTCTTGGACCTAATCATTTTATCCCTTGCCTCGGCCTGGTCACACTGCCAATTCCCCCAGCAGTAGCAATTGCTCACAAAGAGAGAATCTCAGAGTTCAGGCGCGGATTCAAACCCACAATCAAATAGAAGCTCGAGTTCTCCGCTCATATAATTTCTGGTAAACACTGTCAGTTTCAGACTTCCAAATGGAGAGTATATTTTTATTCATTTTAAGTTATCCTTGCTTTCATTTTCTTGGCAAATGGGACAATTGGGCAGCCCAAGGGGTTTGATTTTCTGCATTTATTTATATTTTTCAACCCATATATATACCTGTCAAGACATAAGCTGGGTTTTGATGTTGAGACAAAGGAAGCACCATTCTTGCAGGTCCCAAATGGGATATTCTAGAGGCATGGGGTATGGGGACATCGTTGCTTTTATGCTTTATAACAGATTAAAGGCAAGCTTGGCTCCGCTTTTAGCTGGGATGGAGTATTAGCAAACGAATGAATTATTCTCTGTTCAGAAAACAAAATAAGCTTTCTATTGGCTAGGCTAGAGGTCTTCTTCCATTACAGACCATTAATAAATGAAAGTATATTTTGATTTCACAGGCCAATTTGTCATCAGTGTCACACACTGGTGTTGTGAAATGCATTAGATTTTGGAGTTTGAGAGCCAGGGATAATGATTCAAGGCTCTAGAATGTACTGAACTGTGGCTTCTGGTTAAGTTTCTTTATCCTGTCTGAGCCTCCCCCTTAACATCTGATAAACTGAAGTAACAGAATCTAATGTATACAGTTCTTGTAAGGGTTAAATGAAGTCATCAACGCAAAGTGAGTGGTCACATGCCTGACACTTGGTAGGCATTCAATAAATCTTCTTTCCTCCCAAACAAGAAACTTGGTAATTTAAACAACTAAGAGCCAGGAATAGCCCTGCCCTAGGCAACATAATATTTCACCACTGCAACTGGATTACAAGCAAAAGGGTAATTCATGAAGTTGCTGACCTGTGTTCCCTGGGGCTGGAACAGCATGTTGGTTTCATAAAGAGAATGAGAGGTGATTCCTTGAAGCAGCTGTGTTCTGCCTGAGTCAGGAGGGAGTTCACCTGGGGTCTTTGGCCTACTCTTACTCATGTCCAGGAACTGCAGTCTTGGGCTGCCTGCCCTCAACATGACATTTAACACAGGAAGCATAGAAAAAGCCCACAACTTTATACAAACATGACTGACTGCCTCATTTATAGGGGTCGAAGCCGTGGCTGATAGGTGGCTGGAAATGTATCTGCTACCCTCGACTTCAGTGGATGTCTCTGGACATGCCCCTGGACCTAATGACAACTGGAGGCTTCTGGCAGTGAGCTTGGCTGACCCCTCTGAGGAAGAAACATATAGAAAAACAAGTGCATGGGTCTCAGAACCAGCAGGAAAGGATTTCAATGTCTGGGTCTTCTCCTTAGTAGCTCTCTGACTTCTGAGGCAAGCTATTGAACATTTTGAAATCTCTGTTTTCTCATATGTAAAATGGGAATAGCAGGGCCTACATCTCATGAAAATGGGATTTTCAAATAATAAAAATCTGTTAGGTGTCTGTGACCTGGTAGACTGTTTATCTACATCTCTTTCTATGATGTTTATCCACATTTCATCCTATTGTTGCCCTCTTTACAAAACATTTTATAGCTCATCATCACACTGGTTACCCTAACTCTGTGAAGAAGATATGATTACTCTTCTTTCATACTTTAGTGGTGGAATCTAAAGTGTAGTGAAGTTATGGCACATTCTTAATTGGCATGTTTGTAAATGGCAGAGTCAGCGTTCGAACCTAAATCTTCTAGTTCTAGAAGTACAATGTTTTTTACTTCCAATTCTAGAAGTAAGACTGGCAAGTACGACCACAAGTTAGAATCACAGAAAGGAGTTTCAGAATCGCAGAGACACAATCACCCATAGAGAGTCTAATCTTCCCATTTTAGAAGTGGACAAATGAAGCCCAGAGAGTGAACTAACCCGCCTTGGGTCACACCACTGTTAGAGGCAAAGCCCAGAGAGTGAACTAGCCCGCCTTGGGTCACACCACTGTTAGAGGCAGAGCAAGAATGAGGGCTCGTCTCATCCTCTTCTGAGTCCCAAGCCAGGTTCTTTGCTCCTGAATTGAAATTGCAAACCAGAGAAAAGGGGGCAGATTTGGCCACAGCCCTGTTGTATGCTCAGTCACAGTTTGCCAAGATATTCCCTCTCCATCATCTTTTATGTAGCTACTACATACTTGGGCATTATCTGCCTGGCCCCTGTAAATATCTGAGTTGGCAACTCCCACTTTACAGAAAGCTATTTCTAATTTGAATAAACAGATTTTAAAAGCAGCCAAATGTACTCCAACAATGAATGTTTCCAATTAGGTTTTACTTAATTGAATTTTGTAGATTAAACAATTGAGACTTGGCCAGGCCTGATGGCTCACGCCTGTAATCCCAGCACTTTGGGAGGCCGAGGTGGGTGGATCACCTGAGGTCAGGAGTTCGAGACCAGCCTGGCCAAGATGGTGAAACCCCAGCTCTACTAAAATACAAAACTAGCTGGGCATGGTGGCGTGCGCCTGTAATCCCAGCTACTCGGGAGGCTGAGGCAGGAGAATCGCTTGTAAAAAAGGGAGGCAGAGGTTGCAGTGAGCTGAGAGTGTGCCATTGCATTCCAGCCTGGGAGACAGAGCGAGACTCCGTCTAAAACAAACAAACAAACAAACAAAACAAACAAACGAAAACAATTGAGACTTAAAATTCTGCCACTGGTCCAAGGTCTCACAGCTAGTGAGGGCAGAGCTGGGGCTCAGCCCTGGTATATCTGACTCCAGGCCTCCTTTTCTTTCCACTGCCCTGAGCTCCAGCCCACAATATCAAAGCTGAGCTCCAAGACAGCAGATTCCCAATGCACATTTTCACTTTTCATCCAAACCAATCCCTCAGTACAGAGTGACTCTAGACAAGTTTTCCAAAACTCAGTTCCCTGAATGACCAGTTTACAAAAAACAAACAAACAAACAAACAAAAACCCAAAAAATCCAAGCAAGTAAAAAGGTAATCAAACACACAATAAAACAGAAAATATTTCTCAAAATTATATATAGCTTTCAAGTAAATCTTGGTATCTAGGAAAGTCAGTCAATTCTCTTTCTTTCTCATCTCCTCCTCTTTCAAAGATCTTTGGCTTTTCTTGGCCCTTTCCTGTTGCACACGAATTTTAGGCCCAGTTTGTCAATTTGGGATTGACATCCCTGTTGGGATTTTGATTGGAGTAGCTTTGAACCTATAAATCAACTTGGGAAAACGTGGCATCTTTATAACAGAGTATTTCTATCCATGAATAGGGTATCACACTCTCCATTTATTCAGGTTCTCTTTTATGCTTTTTAATAAAGGTTTGTGTGTATATGTGTGTATATGTATATTTTCCTATAAAGGTCCAACATGAGAAATTCATTCAATAAGAATTTATTGAGCCATGGGATATTTAAGAACAAAATTGGTCCATCCCATATGAATGAAATTTTCTGGTTTTTAAAACTTTGCCACTTTTGTTACTCTTGTGCCAATTTCACAAATGGCTCATGAGCTTCATTTTGTATTTCTAACAACCAAACTTCAAACTTTCAGCATTTCTTACTACTAACAATGTACCAGAGTGACATGTTCTCAGGTCTTACGGATCAACTTCCTGCTCATTCATCCTCTGCCAGAATGTCTTCTTCCTGTTAGGTTTGGATTTGGTGCTTGTACATCTCTGGGGATGATAAAGCCACTTAAGGCCCAAAGACTCTAAGCCCCACTGTGTGTCTTCCATCATCATGCCGCCACGTACAGAGCTCTGATCCCTAATACTGTCATTACTGGGTCCCATTAGCCAGTTTTTCTTTCTTAAATGCAAGCATCTGATGAGCTATTAGATCACATAGGCCTTACTTAAAACAAATGGGAGTAAATACTTTAGCTTTGTGCAATGAGGTAGGATCTAGGAGGCTGCATCATGTGGCAAAGAACAAAGAAATTTCAGAAAGAATATACTGCTCGTTCCTGTACGTACTCTGCAACTGGCAACTAACCTGTAAAATGGAAGTGGGATTTCAGAAATAAATTTTTTTTTTTTTTTTTTTTTTTTTTTAAAGAGAACGCACAATGCTCACCTGAAAACCGGGTCATCTCCCGATTTCTTTTATCTGTTCAGAAAATTGAGGGCTGCCTATACACCAAAACAGGGCTAGGTGCTGGGATCCAAATATCATAATGACAGTCACATTGCCCTCATTTTTATGTAGTATAGTGGGGGATATAGACAACTCAATTTGCAATTAATACAAAGTTTGATTAATATCATGACACAGAACAGCACCGAGAAGTCACACTGAGATATAGGAGTTTATAGGAGAAAGGTGTAGTGCAGTGGAGAATCCTGAAAGAGGTGATTAGTGAGTTGGGAAAGTAAAGCAAGGTTAGAGTGCCCAGAGAATAGATAAGAAAGTGGGAGTGGGGGTTGGCAAGAGACATGAGATAACAGGAAGCCAGCTTCAGGAATTCAGACTTTATCCTAAGGGCAAGGAAGTTATTGGGGGGTTTTAATCAGGAAAATGACATGATCAGATTTGTTTTTTGGAAAGATCATTAAGGTTACCTTGAGGAGAATAAATTGAGATCAGTGTGGGGAGGCGAGAAGTCCACTTACGAGGCCACTTCTGTCGTGCAGGCAAAACCAAAATGACGATAACAGCTTCTACTAGGGTAACAGCACTAGGAACAGATGAAAAAGTTGAAGTCCAGAAAGGACAAGTAAGTAGCCTCCTCTACACCTACTGAGTGGTAAAGCAGGATTTTAAAACAAGTTCAATAGGGTCCAAACCCCGCTGTCTTTTTAGTGTACCCCAGTTTCCCTACCATACGTAAGGGCCAAAATTCATCTCGGGAGATTAAGGAAGGATGCTGAGCAGAATGGAAAATAGATTGGAAAGAGAATATACTAGAAACAAAAAGAGCCACCAGAAGCCTGTTGCAATAGCACACAAAAGAGAAGCTGAAGAAGAGAAGGGCATTAATATTTGTTGATCAGCTATGGAAGGTAGTGTATCGCAGTGTTTCTCAAATTTTTAAGTGCTTAAGAATCATCTGGGAATCTTGTAAAAATGCAGATTCTGATTCTATAGGTTTGGAGTCTGAGATTCTGCATTTCTAAAAAGTCCCCAGGTGAGGTCCATGCTGCTGGTCCAGGGGCAGTATTTTTTTTTTTTTTTCTTTTTTGAGCAGCATTGATGGAGGCTAACAGCCCAGGGTTCAAGTCAAATGGACCAGGAACTAAATCCTCATGTTGCTACTTATTAACGGTGTGACTTTAGGCAGTGTAGGAGTTTTCTAGGGCTGCTGGTACCAAAAACTGGGTGGCTTAAAACAACAGTAAGTTGTTGTCTCATAGTTTGGGAGGCTAGAAATCTGTCAGCAGGGCCATCCTCTCTCTGAAGACTTAAAGGGTGACTACTCCCTTCCTCCTTCTAGCTTCTGGTGTTTGCTGCTAATCTTGGGTATTTCTTGGCTGATAGGAGCATCTCTGCAGTCACATGGCAATCTTCTCCCTGTGTGACTTCCCATCATCCTCTGCTGTGCTATGCATATCTGTCTCTGTGTCTGAATTTCCCCTTTTAATAAGACCATCAGTCATATTGGATTATAATCCATCCTAATGACCTCATTTTAATTTGATTACTTCTGTGAAGACTTCATTTCCAAATAAATTCACATTCTGAGGTACTGAGGGTTCGGACTCCATTTTAACTTTTTTGGCAGGGACACAATTCAAGCCATAATAGGCAAGTTGTTTTACCCCCTTGGAGCCTCAGCTTCTTTATTTTTCTTTAGTTTTGAGACAAGTTCTTGCTATGTTGCCCAGACTGAAGTGCAGTGGCATGATCAAGGCTCTCTGTAGCATTGAACTTCTAGGCTCAATCGACCCTTCACCCTCAGCCTCCTGAGTAGCTAGGACTACAGGTACATGTCACCATGCACAGTTAATTAAAATAAAATTTGTAGACATGGGGTCTTGCAATGTTGCCCAGGTTGGTCTTGAATTCCTAGCCTCAAGCAATTCTGCTTCCTCAGCCTCCAGACTCAGTTTGTTTATCTGTAAAATGGGGATAATAATTTTTACTTTATAGAATGAAGTGGAATAACAGAAGTGAAGAGTCTGGCACCCAATATGGGCTCAAACCATTATACTTAAGAACTACTAAGCACTAGGTACTTTTAATAAATCTCATTTAACCATGACAACTGCCTCATGAAGCTAGGGTCATCATTTCCACTAGATACCAGAAGAGACTGAGGCTCAATGAGGATAAGGAGTCTGTACAAAGGCACACTATGATTAAGATTTAAAACTCAGTTTTCTCCAAAGCCCATGATGTTTATTTCCACCCTAAAGGGCCTAACTTGGGGAAGAAGTAGTCAAGATAGACTTAAAAAAATCTCTCCTGCAGAAGCAACAGCAGAGAAGTGATGATTATTTTTATTTTCCCATGTAGGGACATGTGCTGGATATGGATTCTACTTTTGAAGTGCCCAGTATCACAGACGAAGTGTGCAGAAAGCTCAGGGATTGGAGGAGGGAGGGAGCAAAGGAGAGGCGATATATGAAGTCCAGTGGATTCATCATGTTCACCAGCTTTTGTCATACTTTTTCATATGTCAAGGCTGAACTGGCATTTTTTAACAGGCCATAGAAATTCACAATCAAAATTTCAAAACTAAAAATACAGCCATGCCATCCTGGAAAATAAGTTTTATGTTTTTATTTTGTGACAAACAAAACACCTGAGTGTCTTCTACTCAATAAAGAAATGTACAGGCTGCAATGAGTAATTGAACCTACTTTTGTCTGTTTGCACTATACATTCACAAAACACATTATCCTTTTGACATTTCCGTTAGGATTGCTCATATTCCATTTTCTGTGAAATGCTTTCCGTCCTCACTGGGTTCTTGTGATTACCTCTTTGGAAGAAGATCGCCTCAGCTCTTTAGCTACATTATCTATTTTAAACAGTTGATTCCTAATCGTTGTTGTTGTTGCTATTATGTTCAGGTGTCTCTGGAGGGGGAAAAAACAATGCTCTCTTAAGCTGTTAAAAGATACAAATAGCCCGATACCCAGCCAGGAAAATGATAGTTATAGACAAGCAGGTGGCAGTTTTATCATATTTCTTCCATTTTGTCAATTCCAGGGGTCACTGCACGGCCCAGTAGTGGTAAAGGGAGCCACACTGTCTGGGATCTAACCCTGGTTTTGTCATTTTCAAGCTGTGTGGCCTCAGGGAAATTGCTTAAATATACTGTGCCTCAGTTTCCTTACATGCAAAACTGGGATAATAATAGTATCTAATTCATAGAACTGTTGTGACCATTAAATAAGCTAATATGTGTAAAGAGCTTAATTATGTGCATATTATAGTATACAGTCAATACATGGTAACTATGATGTTGGTTATAATTATTCTGGCATGATGATAGGCTTGAAATTTTTGTCACTTCTGTAATACGGAATCTTCTTAGTCTTATCTACGAAATAGACCTATGCAGTCAGTGCCCACATCATGCAGAGTATTATATCTAGGCCACAGTAATAAGTCTGCATTGTTTCATTTTGTTTTTTCTAATTGCAGTGGGATGCCACTGAGGTGGTTTTCAGCAGAGGAGTTAAATGAACAGATTAACATTTTACAGGATTATTCTATCTACTCTTTGGGGAATAGACTAGGCAGAGGTGATGTTAAGAAACCAGTTAGGAGCTGGAATAGGTGAGACATGACAGGGACATTGGCCATGGTGGCGGTGAAGGAGGTGGAACAAAATGGGCTCAATGTGTAAATTACAGGCGATTGTGCAGGCAGGTAACAATTATAGAGGGGAAATGTAAACGATGACTCCTGGGTTTCTTAACAACCGCATACAAGAGCAACGCATTGGAATGTATGCAGGGACCTTTGTATGCTCTGAAACGACAGCAAAGAGAACAACAAAAAAAGGACATGAATAGAAATGTCTGAGGGAACGGAAGGAAGAAATTCTCCACAAATCAGGTTTGTGGAGAATTGAAACTCTCCATGGGGTGCTGAAGGATTGCACCGTAGATTGAGAGAGTAGCACAGTCAAAGCTTGGCAGAAGGGGTGCCATCATATTTGAGGAAGGCTGCACTTGTCACTTATGCACAGGAACAATATGGCTTTGAATTGCTGATAAGCCACATTATGAAGGTATGGCCTTGCCACCCAGATACATGGTAATGTCTCACAGCCCCAAAACAACTTCTTTTGTATTCCCAAGTATATTTAGCTCAGTCCTAGGCACATAACAGAGTCCTTAGTAAATACTTCTTGAATATGAAAGCTGTCAAATAAGATATAAAGCATTTTTTTTTTTTTACTGCTATCATTTTTGAGAGCCTGTGGTAACTTTTGGAAATACAGAAGATGAATGAGATATGGCCCAGGTCTTTAAGAACATGGGTCTTCTCTTTCCTCTTCCCCTTCCCCTTCTCCCCTTCCCATCTCTTTCCTTCTTCTTTTCTCCCTGCCCTCTCCTCCCTTCTCTACCCTTCTACATATAATTCTTTCTCTCTCAGCCTCTCTCTCTCTCTCTCTCTCTCTCTCTCTCTCTCTCTCTCTCTCTCCCCCCACCTCACACACACACACACACACACACACACACACATACACACACACTGCACCAAAAAGGGGAGTCAGCAGGCTGGAGTCCAATATTGAATTGTTTTACAGATTGGATCCAGGTCTGCTCAAAATATCTCTCATCCTTCTTAAACCAAGAGGCTGGCCATGACATGTCCTTCTCACGGTGACGGTAAAGTACAGGAAAGCAAGCCCAATTCTGCAAACAAATTTGAAGACTCTGCTTGCTCCACATCTGCTAGCATCCTGTTAGTCAAAGCAAGTCACAAGGCAAGTCTCAAAGCCAAGGTGCAGCCACCTACAATCTGCCTGTAGCAGAAGAAGGTGCAAAATTGGCAAATGGCATAAGGAGGGATATAGAACCATGATTACTTTGGATAAATCTTTCCCAATCTCTAAGCTTCTTCAGCTCCTAAATAAGGAGCTTGGGTCAGATCTATGTGTTCACATTTAGTGAATTCTTGGACATAGCATTAACTAATATTAAGCACATAAAGTGGTGATAATTCACTTTTGATTTTGCTTTCAGTATTTCCAGCACATTCAGGAAAAAGTCTGAGTTGGTGCCTTTTAGCAAGCCTCTATCCCTTACTGATTTCCTGTTTAACAAGGAACTAGCAGACCTCAGGTTTGGAGCCTTCTGCTGGCCACAGTATCTAGCTAGAATTTCAAAAGATTGCTTTTGTTTTTATTTTCTTTTAATCTATTTTGTATTTACAGCAAATATTTAAGGAAATTATAAAATCAACTATTGGTGGCACACAGATAACAAAAAATCATGATTATGGGGTTTGAATAACTGAAGTTTGGGAAATTCTGGATTTGATGATCTTTACAATTCTGAGGTCTTGTGATTGCTGCCAATTTCATTGCTCCAGCTTGCAGTCTTCACTTCTACCCCAAGGCTTTCCCAGAGGAAGATAAGCAGAGGAGGGCATTGTCCTTCTCTTCTGAAGTTTTCTAAACCCTCTCATTCCCCCTCCCCTCTAAATACGAGCAGCCCAGCTGCCAATATGACTGCCCAGGCAGAGGTATTTGATTGACATGTTCATCTCTACACAACGGACCAGAGTCAGTCAACCCAGGGCTGTCCCTGCCCTTGGCATTGTGGCACATGGGCCCAGATTCCAAATGTCATGTCACATCTCCTTGTGGCATCAAAGCACTCTTGAGAACAGGAAACACAAAACAGATGGCTGAAATGCCTTCAAAAAGACTCTCCCAGACAGCCAGAGAGATGCAGAGCCCTGTTGGTGAGGATGGGTCACAACATATGCTCAGCAAAACATGCCGAAGGGAAGAGTGATTTCTGTACCCACTGTGCCCACAGAACACTGGCTCAAATGCTTGGAATCAGCTGCCTTGGACAGAGTACCATTTGCATTTTCAAAATATCTATTAAATCTCTGATCTCAAGCCTTTGTTCCCAGGACTTTTAATGGTCCTAAAAGGTAGTGATAGAAAAATTCTATTTACATTCAATATTTCACTAATAAGCACATGAATTTTAAACAGTAATTTTCTCACAATAAGATTGTTGATTCCTCTGGTCCAGGTATTCTTAATTTGGATTTGTTGGGTCCTTAAAAAGTCCATGGATAATCTTAAAGAGGTCTGTGGCCCTTCCAAAATTACTGGTAAAAGTTTGTGTGTGTGTGTGTGTACATATATGGGTTTCTCTGGAGAAAAGGGTATAAAACTTTAGATCAGATTTTCAAAATGGTTCATGTCTCATTATAAATCACTGTTATAACACTGCTCCTGAGAAAGATTACATGGGGCAGAAAAATGTCAAAGTGAAACTAAACTAAACGGGGAGGCAATGTAAGGTAACAATGTTTTCCCCGATAGGAGCATTAAGAAAAATATCTGCCATTTATCTTTACCATAATTCTAAAAGAAGGTTATTTTCAATGCAGCAAGACATAAAAAAAAATTCAGAATGGCCATAAACTTAGATTAAAACATAAATGTAGCTTTATTTAAAACTCACTATATTGTCCATTTTGTTTAATTTCAGTGAAGACTAGTGACCAATGCTAGTCTGTGGAGCAGAATTTGGGACTTCTGTTCTCAGAGTAAAAATTTCTACTTAGCCTACAAATTTTTGGGAAACCATGACCTTCTCTAGAATTGCCCAGAGCCTGGATCACCCTAAGAGATGTCCTTTATCAGTGACCCCACCATGCTATGACACCCTGTACTGCACTCCAAGGCAAGGATGGTAAATTCAAAGTAACTATTCATCCCAACAGCTATTGACTATGTTCCTCATGTGGGCTAGGCCCTGACCTAGACGTCAGACATGCAGAAGTGAAAGGCACCATCCTTGCCTAAGGGGCTCATATGGTAGCAGAAGAGATGAAAGAGAAGATAGAAATGGTATAAGTAGGCATTGTCCTCCACTCTACTACTCCCTCCCCTATTGCAAAATAAGCAAGTGATTAATTTGCAAAATAAGCAAATGCTTAATGATGCGACACAGGATGTATCACATAGCCCAAATTTCTCTTCATTGTAGGGAAACCCAAATGAGACTGAATGGCTGAATTTTCCTCCCACCCAACATTTAAAATGCCTCTTGCTTTTTCAAAGATGCGACAGAGAATGCAAAGTATAGAAAGAGGACACTTGGAAAGAGAGTAGGCAAGAGCCTGTGTAGACACATAGCCAGTAAGTTTGTAGTCTGCACTGTAGGGAGTCAAACATGTTTCGCAATGTAATGGTAAGATTTAGTTCTTGAAGTATATTTTAAATATCTGTCTAGGTCAGGCATGGTGGCTCATGCCTGTAACCCCAACGCTCTTTGGGGCTGAGACAGGAGGATCACTTGAGGCCAGGAGTTCGAGGCAAGCCTGACAATAGTGAGACCCCGTTTTCTACAAAAAAAAAAAAAAAATTAGCTGGGTGTGGTGATTTATGCCTTTATGCCTATAGTCCTAACTACTTGGGAGGCAGAGGTAGGAGGATTGCTTGAGCACAGGAGGTGGAGGCTGCAGTGAGCTATGATTGAATCACTGCACTCCAGCCTTAATGACAGAGCAAGACCTTATCTCTCAAAGAAAAATAATTAATTGCAGGCCACACCAAAACAGAGATGATTCTCCTGATCACAGGGTTAAAGTGCAGGGAAACTAGGAGTTGATTTCTGAATCCCCTGTACAGTAAGCAGAATTAAAGACTTCAGGAGGGTTTTCATTCTTGATAGTGTGTTTGACTTTCATGTAACTTCTTTGTTGTTTCCATAAAGTCCTGAGTTAAGAGAACCTCTCTGGCCATTTTTGCGTATCAAAATCTGAATTTAGTGTAGATTGCCAGACAAATACAAATTGTTTGTCTACCAGGTAAGTAGCTAAGAGTAGCCACACTCAGATAAGTTGCAAAGACTATCACATGTGTTCTCTCAAAATATATGATAACGATATTCTCCTTTTCATTTAGAAGCCAGAGAACAAGAAGTTAATTATGTTGACCAAGGGCACAAAGCCAGCTATGGGTGCCTGAGACTTCACTGACTCTCACACTGAAAGAGCTCAAAGAGGGCAATCGGTCCCAGAGCACCGGACGGCAACATTTCAGTTCCAGAGGGGCCGTGAATTCAGGTCTTCGTTGCCATTTGGTTACTCAGTCCTGAGTGGGGTTTAGTTTTGTTTTTTTCCTTTTTGTATTTTTTTTTCTTTTTTTTTGAGACGGAGTCTCGCTCTGTCGCCCAGGCTGGAGTGCAGTGGCGCAATCTCGGCTCACTGCAAGCTCCGCCTTCTGGGTTCACGCCATTCTCCTGCCTCAGCCTCCTGAGTAGCTGGGACTACAGGTGCCTGCCACCTCGCCTGGCTAATTTTTTGTTTTTTTTTTTAGTAGAGACGGGGTTTCACCGTAGCCAGGATGGTCTCAATCTCCTGACCTCGTGATCCGCCTGCCTCGGTCTCCCAAAGTGCTGGGATTACAGGCTTGAGCCACCGCGCCCGACCTTTCTATTTTTTAATTAACACATAATAATTGTACCTATTTATGGGCCACCTTGTCATGTTTGGATACATATAACATGTAGTGATCAGATCAGTGTAATTTGTATACCCATTATCTCAATTATTTATCAATTCTTTGTGTTTGGAACATTCGATATTCTCCCTCTAGCTACTTGAAACTATATATTTACTATAGTCATCCTACAATGATAACTATAGGAACACTGGAACTTATTTCTGCTATCTGGCCAAAATTTTGTATCTTTTAACAAATCTCTCCCTATCCCTCTTGTTCTCCTATGCTTCCCAGCCTCTAATATCCTCTGTTCTACTTTTTACTTCCATGAGATTAAGGGTTTTTAGCTTCCACATATGAGTGAGAACATGAGGTATTTAACTTTCTTTCCTGGCTTATTTCACAGCCCTGAGTTTTTGAGACATCAAGATTGAGTGTTGTTCCCCACAATTTATAGCTACTCAAAGTAATAGAAGATTTACAAAGATGATCAAATTGTTACAAAATATCCCTTATTCCTCTTACAAGAGGCATCTGTAGTTAACATAAAGAAAAGAAGATTGAGATAAATTTGGAACTTGGGAAACTTTATGTTTTAGAAAGAATCAGAGAATGTGAGATTTAAAACAAAACTTAGAAGTTATTTGGCCAAACCAGATGGAAATATTGAGGTATTCAGGAAAGTAACAATATTATTTTTACAAAACAAATTATTTTTACACAACAAATTAGTAACAGAGCAGGGGTTAGAATTCAGTTCTACGATGTTCTAGCCCAGTGTTCACAGAACCACAGCAGACATTCAGAGGATGCTACACTGACAAATGAAAGGGACTATGAACCATGAAGAAGAAATTTTGATCAGAGAGAGAAATTTTGTCCCCAAAGAGTATAAAATTTTAAACACGCTATGTTTTGTTGTCAAGGGAGGCTGTGAGGATATATTCCCTGGGTCAATATATAAAAGATGCTTTAGCTATCGTCTTAGGCAGAGGACCAGAATACACTCAGCAGCTGGTCTATTTTATTTCCTGGAGCAAGATCTGTGACTCCAACATTTCAAGGCCTAGATGATAACTTTAATACTATTCCCAAGTTCAAAGGTTTCACTTTCTTATTTGCTGCTTCTAAATAAGCTTTGGTTTTTTAGGGACAAAACAGCCACCTCTGAAGAGTGTGAAAGCAGATTCCATTTCTACTTCGATGACAACCTCATGTGAAAGCATATCTAGGGGTAACTCAATTTTCTCTTTAAGCCATTCCAGTCAGGCTTTTGTGCCCTCCACCATACCAAAGTAGCATTTGTGAAGGTCACAAGTGACCTCCATGCTGCTGAATCCAATGGTCAGTTCTCAATCCTTACTTGATGTCAATACTATGCAGCACAGCTACCCACTCCTCCTCCATAAGGCACACTCTTCACTTGACTTCCATGATGCCACTCTCTTGAATTTCCTCTCCTCCCTGGCTACTCCTTTTTATTTTCATGTTTTTAATGAGAGACAGGGTTTCACCATGTTGGCCAGGCTGGTCTTGAACTCCTGACCTCAAGTGATCTGCCCACCTTGGCCTCCCAAAGTGCTGGGATTACAGGCATGAGCCACTATGCCTGGCCGGTACTCCTTCTTAGACTCACACATTCCTCAACCTTTAAACATGGAAGGTTCTCAGATCTCTACCCTTGACCATTTCTTTTTCTCTACCAAGGTTCACTCCTTGGGTGATCTCAGACACTTTTATGGCTTAAATATCATCTGTATTGTGATAACTCTCAAATTTGTCACCTCTAGCATCAAAATATAGTCTAAACACTTTTCACCACCACTAATGCTACCACCATCATCTCTTGCCTAGATTGTTATAATAGTTACTTGATTTTCCCCCATGTGTCCACTCTTGTCTCTCTGTAGTTGATTTTTCACTCTGCAGGCAGATTAAAGGAAAAAAACAAAACAAAACAAAAAACCCAAAACTTAAGTAGAAAAAATCAGTCCTTCTTTCCTCTGCCCAGCCTTCTCCCATGATTTCTTCTTATCTCAGAGTAAGCACCAAAGTCTCCACTAACTCTCTCATCTCCTAATTTACCACTCTTTTTCCCGCTCAACCTGCTCCTCCAGACACATTGGTCTCTCTCTGTCCCTCAAACATGCCAGGCACAATTGCACCTCAAGGTTTTGCCTTTTCTCTGAATGCAATGTTCTTCTCCCAGCTGCTGGTGTGCTTTCTCCTTCATTTCCTTTGGGTCTCTGCTGGAGCTGCTTTTACTTACAAAGCTTCTGGCACCAAATGTATGGGTGTTTTCCTCACACCAACCATTTCTTTGGCTTTCTAGTCTTCTAGTGGGTGTCCTACAATTTAGTTGGACTCTGATACTCACTACCTGGAGTTAGCATTAGACCCACAGGTTTAAGAGCTCAGTCTCACAAGACTGCCCCTCACTTCAGATGCCAGTTACAAATATTGGGTCCCTAGGCAACACACTCTTCTGTCTAACTTGGATACAAATCAAGAGTTCCCGCAACCCCCTTTTCAGGTTCAATAATTTGCTAGAAGGACTCATAGAACGCAGAAAAGCACTTTACTTCCAGTTACCAGGTTATTATAAATGATACAACTTAGGAACTGCCAAATGGAAGAGATGCATAGAACAAGGTATGGTGGGAGGGTGTGGAGCTTCCATGACCTCTCTGAGGCACCACCTTTTCAGCCCATCAATGTGTTCACTAACCCGGGAACTCTTTGAGCATCATGATTTGGGGGTTTTAATGGAGAATTTATTAGTTAGGTATGATTGATTAAATCACAAATCTTCCTGCCTCCACAGAGGTGGGGTGGGAGGGTGTGCTGAAAGTTCCAAACATTTAGTCACCTGGTTGGATCCTCTGGTAACCATCCCCATCCTGAAGCCTCCCCATGCAGTTCTTCCCTGCTTCTTCCTCCAGGGTGACTTGGCCCCTTCATCTGGGCTCACAGTGCCCTTCACCCACCTACAGCCCTGTGTCTGTGGGGCCATTTCCAGCAGAAGCACCTACAGGGAGCGGTATCTTACTTGTCTCTTACTCATAGCAGAGGGCCTGCTGCATGGTACATGCTCTGTGGGCTATTAAGAAAATGAATGCACGAAATAACCTTATGTATGTGTGCCATATCTTCTTTAATGGAAAAGGAAATTGAGACAAAAGAGTGTCAAAGGGCTGTGGAACAGTCAAAAAGAACCCTCAAATTCTCCTGTCCTCTTCTGCCCCCATCGACCACAAAGACCAACCACTAGTAGCCTTTCTATTAAATACTGAATAATTCTGACCTTTCCTGTGTCTTGTGAGGATCAACATTATGCTATGAGCTGGTCTCGGACCATGCAGAGAGCAAGCTCTCTCTCTCAAAAGCTGCTTCCTTGATTTCATTCCCTACTGGGAAAACTAATCAAACATATAGGAAGCTTAAGAATATTCTGTGGAGATTTGATTCTTTGCTGGTGGCCAGTTTCAAGAAATGCATACTGATGAACACAAACCCATCCCCACTCCCTCCCCTTACAGGCTCCTCCAGCTGAGCAGGCCCAGGCCTGAGGGACAGGCCCAGGAAATACCCATAGGAAACGTGTCCTGTTGGTGAGTGCCTGAGTCAGGACTCTATTGTCTATGATTTATTTTTCTTTTTTGTCAAATTGAAGAATAACCCGACACTGACAAAAATAGAGATGAAATAGAAACTGCTAAGAGTTCCTGTTTTGGGGTGTTTTAGAAAGGCCTTTCGCTTCCTTGTTCATGCAGAAAAATTATCATCATCCTCAGTGCTCTGCTTCATGGCACAGCACAGTCCCTTCTCCTGTGTCCTGAGGCTGAGTCTTTGCTCTTCTGTGACAGCCCTTCCTCCTGTATACTTGTCTGTGCCCTGTCACTGTATCTTCAACACGTGTTATAGTCACTGCTCTATGGTCAGGCCTAATTTCCCCAGAGACACTGGCTTCTTAAGGGCAGCATTAGATTATGTATGCCCAGTCTGCAATCAGTACTCAGCAAATTTGGTAAAATACATAAACAAATGAAAAGTATACTGAATTGAGATCAAGAAAAGCAGGATCATATCCCAGCTCTGATTTAAATGCCTTTTCAATCTAGAAGAACCTTGGTATACTAATCTGTTCAGTACATAATCCTCATCTTTGGCTTCAAAGGATTGTTGAAATGATTAAATGAGATAACAATATAAAAAGCCTTTTTTTCTTACTGATTGATTGACTGATTGATAGGGCCCCACTCTGTCTTCCAGGCTGGAGTGCAGTGGTGTGATCATAGCTCACTGCAACCTCAAACTCCTGGCCTCTCAGGCAATCCTCCCACCTCAGCCTCCTGAATAGCTGGGACCACAGGTGTATAGCACCATGCCCAGTTAATTTTTAATTTTTTGCAGGGATGTGGTCTCGCTATGTTGCCCAGGCTGGTCTCAAACTCCTGGCCTCAAGAAATCCTCCCACCTCTGCCTCACAAAGCACTGGGACTGCAGGCATGAGCCTTTGTGACTGCCCAAAAAAACCTGTCAAGGTAAAATGCTATTCTAATATAATGAGTTACTGTTAAGGAATATCATGCTCCATTTAATTAAGGTTAACTCAAAAATCAGTTCAGGAACTTTTTTTAATGCCATCCAATACAAGCTGAATAATAAAATAGTTTAAACGAGAAAAGAATGGAATTAATTCATTCAGAGATGCAAATAACATTTTTAGCTCAGAAAATAAACAAGTATTGGTACTTATAGTGTATTATTATAGTATAGAAGGATATTGAAAGAAAATGCATGATGGGTGAAAAGTAGGCTAGGATGGGAGAGAAGGAGAGGACAGTAAGAAAGTCAGAGACACATAGATGGGCACAGCAGGGGGGCACCCTTAACTCATTGTCTAATCCATTCTGAGCAGATTACTTCATGATCTCATTTAATCCCCCCAGTCCATGAAGATGGTATTACAACCTCATTGTACAGATGACAAACCCTAGAAACTTGGAGAGGTGAAGTAAATTGAAGCACAAGATGTAAGCTCCATGAGGGCAGGGGTGTTGCATTAATGTACATGCCCCATACCTGGGAAATACCTGGCTTATCACTATTGCCTGAAAAATAGTTCTTTAATGAAGGAGTGAGTGTCACACAGCTGGTAAGTGGCAGACTGATTAGCACTGATGCCTACTGGCTGGCTTGCTTGACTATACCACAATCAAGTTTATATCAGGAATTTGTAATTCATAAAAGCTACAAGGCCAGCAAAATTCAGAAAATGGTGTAATTTATCCACATCTGTGAAATAGAATAATTAGCAACCATGAAATAAATGTAAATATAAATATTAACACTATGTCATAAGCCCTAAAATTTCCTAACAGGAAAGTGCTCTGATTGGCTATTTATAGTAGAGTGTGACATGGGATGTTAGCCCATGTTGTTCTATTTAGTTCTTGTAACTGCCTGGCTTAAGTGTGAGTTAGAGAAGAGTAGTTATCCCAGAGGAGTTTCACTCCAATAACAGATGGTTGTATTTCAAAAATCAGCTTTATTGATGCATAATTTATGTGATATGAAATGAGCCTATTTTAAGTATACTCAATCATTATGTTTTGACAAATTCATACACCTGTACCTCTACCACTACTATCAATATATAGAACATGTAAATCACTCCCAAATTGTTTTTATTATAATGTCTTTCAATGACTCTCCTCACTCCAACTCCCAGCCCCAGGACACCAACAATCTAATTTCAGTCATGATACATTTGTTTTCTCCACTCTAGAAATTTATATACATGTAATGATTATACCTACTATAAGCAATGTTTGGCTTCTGGCTTCTTGCACTCACCATAGGAATTTTGAGGTTCATCCAAGTCAATGAAAGTATTAACACTTTATTTCTTTTTATTATTGCTATTCCTTTGTATGGAGTCTTCCACAATTTGCTAATCTATTCACTTGTTGCTGTGGTTTGAATGTGTCTCACAAAAAGATTGTGTTGGAAACTTAATCCCCAATGCAACACTGTTAAGAGTGGTATGTTTAATAGGTGATTAGGCCATAAGGGTTCTGCACTTATGATGGATTAATGCTATTATTGCAGGAGTGGGTTTCTTACAAAAGGATAAGGGCAGCCCCTTCTTGTGCTCTCAACCTCTCTCCTCCTGCCTTTCCTCCTTCCACGATAGGATGCTGCTGCAAGAAGACTCTCACCAGACCCTGGCATCTCAATCTTGGACTTCCCAGCCTCCAGAACTGTGAGAAATAAATTTCTGTTAATTATGAATTGCCAAGCTCTTCATGAAATTGTGTTTACTATTGAAAAACAAATTATCCAGTTTCAGATATTCTATTATAGCAGCACAAAATGGACTAAGACATTTGCTAATGGACATTTGGATTGTTTCCAGATTTCGGTTACTGTGAATAAAGCTGCTATGAACATCCATGTGCAGCTCTATGTAAAGACATATGTTTTTATGTCTTTCAAGTAAGCACCTAAGAATAGACTCACTGGGCTATAGGGTGATAGTATGTTAACTTTGTAAGAAATTGGCTGATATCCAAAGTCGCTGTAACATTTACACTCCCACCAACAATGCATGAGAATTCTATTGGCTCTACGTTGTTGTCAGCACTTATTATTTTTAGATTTCTTTAAGTCTAGCCATTCTAGTAGGCATTCTCATTGTGGTTTTAATTTGCAATTTCCTGATGATATTGGGCTGCTGTTATGAGTTGAATTGTGCCTCCCAAAATTACATGTTGTGGCTCTAATTCCCAGTGACCTTATTTGGAAATAGGATTTTTACAGATATAATCATGTTAAGTTGAGGTCAAACTGGATTATGGTGGCCCATAAACCCAATGACTAGTGTCCTTGAAAGAAGATCAGGTAGTTAAATATAGGCACACACATACAGGAGAATGCCATGTGAAAATGAATGCAGAAATTGGAATAATGTATGTATAAACCTAGGAATACCAATAACTGCCAGCAGCCACAAGAAGCTAGGAGAGAGTCATGGAACAGATCCTTCCCTAGAACATTCAGGACCATGGCCCTACTGATACCTTGATTTCAGACTTCTACCCTGCAGACCTGTGTGAGAAAAAATTTCTGTTGTTTTAAGTCATTCAGTTTTCAGTACTTAGTTATAAGGGCCCTAGGAAATTCATATAGCATTTTTCATGTACTGATTCGCTAATTATGTGTGTATATACATATATGTGTGTGTGTGTGAATTAAATGTTCAAATATTTTGCCCCATTTTAAATTGGATTATTTATCTTCTTGTTATTGAGTTGTACACACACACACACACACACACGCACACGCACGCACACACACGCACACACAAACACTTTGGATGCCAGTTATTTGTCAGATAAATACTTTGTGAATGTTTTTTCCAAGTCTATGGCTTGTCTTTCATTTCCTTAACAGGGACTTTATTTCAAGAATAAAAGTTTTTAATTCTAGTGCAGTAAAATTTATGTATTTTTCATATTATGTTCTATGATCTATATGTCTTAAGAGATATGTATCTACCCCAAGGTTATGAATATTTGATTATATATTTTCTTCTAGGAGCTTTATCATTTCAGTCTTTATGTTTGTGTTTACTATCCATTTCGAGTAATTTAAGTGTATGATGTGAGATGAGGGTCTAGTACTTTTCTTTTTCACATAAAAATCCAGTAATTCCACCACCATTTGGTAAAAGACAGTCTTTTCCCCATTGAAATGTTTTAGCAACTCTGTTGAAAATCAATTGAGCATATATGTGTGGGTCTATTTCAGGAATCTCTGTTCTGTTTCATTTAATGATATGCTTACATTAATTCTGTTATGTGTTGTTACTGTAGTTTTATGAAAAGTCTTGAAATAAGGTATCATAAGTCCTTCAATTTTGTTAATCTTTTCCAAAATTGTTTTGGGTATTTTAGGTCTTTTGCATTTTCTTCTAAATTTTAGAATAGGCTTGTAAATTTTGGTGGGAGGAGCCCCTGTTGTAATTTTGATTGAGATTTCATTGAATCATGAGTCAATCTGGGGAAAACAGACATCATAAAAATATTGAGTTTTCTACTTCAGCATCATGGTAAAGCTTCCCATTTATTTGAATTTTAAAATTTCAGCAATATTTTGTAGTTTTCATTATATAGGTCTAGCACTTTTGTATTAAACTTATTTCTATGGTATTTTAATAAATTATTGTATTGCTTATTACTAATATGTGAAAATATAATTAGTTTTGTATACTGAATTTGTATTCTGAAATCTGGCTAAATTCACCTCTTAATTCCAGTACATTTCTGGAGATTAAAATTTTCTACATCTGTGAACATGAACAGTTTTACTTCTTTCTTTTCAGCCTTATGTCTTTTATATTCTAGATTTATTTTACTAAATAGCAGTTCCAGTACAATGTTGAATAGAAATGATGAAAGTGATCCTGATCTTATTGAAAGGTATCTAGCTTTCTAGGTAAGAGATTAGCTGTGGCTTTTCATAGATGGCCTTTATTAGCTTGGGTATGTTCCTTTCTCTTCCTAGTTTGCTGAAAGATTTTGTTATGAATAAGTGTTGAATTTTGTCAAATGTTTCTTTTGTATCTATAGTGATAGTTGTATAGTTTTTCTTCTTCATTCACATTGTATCATAAATTATGTTGATTAATTTTCAAATTATCAACCAATGTTGTTTTCTGGATATAAACCCTATTGGCCAGAATGTATTGCTATTGTTAGCATGGCTCTGGCCTCATCTAAATTCTGAAAGATTTTGTGTGGGAGTGGTACTATCTTCCTCAAATGTTTGATGGAATTTGCTAATGAGGCCATCTGTGTCTGAAGTTTTCTTGGGAAAATAGTATATTATTATAAATTTAATATCTTTAGTACATGTTGAACTATTCAAGTTTTCCATTTCTTCTTCTACCAACTTTTTAAAGGTTTGCATTGCAAGAAATTTTCCTATGTATCTAAGTTCTTGAATTTATCGGCATAAAGGTATTCATAATGTTACTTTATTAACACTAACATTTATAGTATCTATGGTGATGTCTCCTCTTTCCTTATTAATATCAGAATTTACGTCTTTTCCTCTTTTTTCTTGGTTAGCATAATTAGATGTTTATTAAAGTTTTATTGACATTTTCCAAGAACCAATTTTTTGGTTTTATTGATTTTCTTTATTGTTTGCCTGGTTTCTATTTCATTGATTTCTGCTCTTCTCTTTATTATTATTTTTTCTTTCAGTTAGAGTTTAATTTGCTCTTTTTAATAGCTTCTTAAGGTGGAGAGTTCATAATAGAGTCAACTGACTTAAGACCCTATTTTTCTGATAGAAGTATTTAAAGATATATATTTCCCTTTAAGCACTGTTTTAGCTGCATCCCACAAAGCTGATATGTTGTGTTTTCATTGTAATGCACTTCGGTTTATTTTCTAAAGTCGCTTGTTATTTTTTCTTTGGTACATGTTTTAGTTGGTATTTTCTAGATATTGAAAAAATTGATTTTTAATCTAATTAGCTTCATGCGAGAGAACAGAGAGCCTTGTCGTATGGCTCAGCATAAGTTCTACTTTGATGAAAGTTCCATGAGCATTTGAAAAGAAAGTGTATTCTGCTGTTGTTGAGTGTTGAGTTTTACAAAATATTATTTCAAATGGGTTGATCGTACTGATCAAAGCTTCTATATTCTACTGATTTTTTTCATCTATTTATCTTTTCAATTACTGAGAGAAGAAATGTTATAATTTCACCATTTAACAGTGATCTTGTTATTTTTCCTTTCAGTTCTTACTCAGTTTTGCTTCATGTATTTTGAAGCTTCAGAATTATAATATCATCTTTATGTTTTATAATTTAAAATTGTGATATCTTTATGTTTTATAATTATGAAAAATTCTTCTTTATTCTTGGTAAAATTTCTTGTCCCAAAGCGTACTTTGTCTAAAACTAATATAGTTTCTCTAGATTTTTTATGATTGGTGTATTCCAACCATTTACTTTTGACCTATCTATGTCTTTATGTTGAAAGTATGTTTCTTGTAGACAGCATATAAAGGTTGAGTATCTCTAATCCAAAAATCTGTAATCCAAAATGTTCAAAAACCTGAAACTTTTTCAATGCCAACATGACACTCAGAGGAAATGCTCACTGGAGCATTTTGGATTTTCAGACTCGGGATGTTGTACCCATAAATATAGTGCAAATATTCCAAATTCCAAAAAAAACCAGAAATCTGAAACATTTCTGCTCCCAGGCATTTAGAATAAGGGATACTTAGCCTATAATTAGGTCTTGCTTTTAATCCAGGTTTTGCTTTTAATCATTTCTGCCTTTTCATTTGCATGTTTATATTAGTTACATTTAATGTAGTTATTGACATAGTTGAATTTAAATCTACTGTCATGCTATTTGTTTTCATCTGGTTTTGTTGCTCTATTTTGTATCTCACCTTTGAGATTAAGTATCTTTCTCTATTCTACTTTGTCTCCACTATTGCCTTATTAGCTATTCTTTCTAGTGTTTATTATTTATATATTTGGTTATTTAGTTATTTAGGTAAATGCTCTGGGGTTTACAACTTATCACAGTCTAACTTCAGATAATATTATACCATTTCACATGTAATGTAAGAATATTACAAATGTATATTTTCATTTCCCCTTCTATCTGTTGTAATATTGTCATTACTTCTACATATGTTGCAAGCTCCACAACACAATGTTGTTATTTTTGTTTTAAATGGTTTATTATTTTTCAATAAAATTTAAAATGAGGAAAATGATTTTATTTACTCACATGTTTACCATTTCTGGTACTCTTCACAACTGTGTACAGATGCAAGTCCTCAGGAGATACAATTTTCCTTCTATCTGAAAAATTTCCTTTAATGCTACTTATATTCTATACTTTTGGCAACAAATTCTCTCAGCTTCTATTTTTCTAAAAAATTTCCAAATTGTCTTAATTTTGGAAGAAAACTTTCAAGGATACTAGGTTGACAGCTTTTGTTTTTTTTTAAAAGCACATTAAAGATTTTTCCATTATTTTCTTAATTTCATTTTTTTCTGATAAAAAAATCAGTGAACCTTCTTATTTGTATTCCTCTATACTTAATGTACCCTTTTCTTGGGCTTCTTTCTAGATGTTCATTTTATCACTTGTATGCAGAAATCTAATTGTGATGTATGCTGGCATAGTTTTGTTTTTTATCTTGCTTGATTTTCACTTAATTTCTTTAATCTTTGAGTTTATAGTCAAATTTGGAATGTTGCCAGCCATTATTCAAATAATTTTTCTGTTCTCTTTCTCTCCTTCTGAGATTCAAATTACATACACGTTAAGTCACTGAATATTATCCCATGGTCTCTGTCACTGAGAATTGTTTTGTATTTTATTTTGGATCATTTTTATTGCAGTCTTCAAATTCCCTTATCTTTCCTTTTGCAGTTTTTAATCTGCTGTTAAAACTTTCCAGTGAAATATATATTTCAGATATTACATATTTCAACTCTAGAAGTTTTACTTGATTCTTTTACTTATATAGTACATTTGTATCTTCTTAATGTTCAAAGTTTCCTTTAAATCTATGAACATATTTATAGTAGCTATTTTAAAGTTCTTGTTTACTAAGTCCATATCTCTGCCATTTGTTGATCTATAACTATTTACTGACTTATTTTTTTCTGATTTTAGGTCATCTTTTCCTGCTTCTTCACGTGTCCTGTAATTTTTTAGGGGGACAGGATATTGGCCACTGCAAATGTTTTGTTATTGAATTCTAGATTTTGTTGTCTTCCTTTATACAGTGTTGAAGTTCATTTTGGCAGTTTCTTTTAGATCACCTTGAACATTTAAAGGCTTGTTTTTAAGTTTGCTGTGGCAGGTCTAGAATAGCCTTTACTCTTGGGTTTGTTTTAACCCAATCATGGGGTCTTCATTGAAATATCCCTCGTCTTGCTGCTCAGAATTCAAGCTCCTTTATACACTCTGGAATTGCTTGGCTTAGAGATTCTCTAGTTGTTCTTTGATCAGCTAAGTGGGCTTCTGCCCTATGCATTCATAAGTTATCACATTCATATGATATGATAGGCATATCATGATATGATACACATATGATATGATCATATGCATCTTAAGGATAATCATATGCATATTTCTGGAGCTTATTGTCTATATACCAATTTCTTCTTTGAAATTATGTCCTGCTACTTCTAGATGCCTCAGTTTCACTGAACTCTGATCATTTCCTCAGTTCTTCAGTTTGCCATCCCTGCTTGATATGCACCTCCCTCTGCTGCAATCCAAAAGTGCTTCCAGGCAGAAAGCAAGAGCAAGTGCAGTTTTCACCTTGTCTGTTACCTTCTTATCAAGGATCACATTCCTGAGCTGTCTATTGTTCAGTGTCTTCTATTAGCTATTTCTTATCTTTTTTCCCAGTTTTCTAGTTGTTTGTAGTACAAGGGTAAGTCTGGCAAGAGTTACTCTAACACATCTGGAGCAGAAGTTCAGAATGTCTGTCAGGATAAAGAGCTGTTCTTTCATTCAAAAAGATTCTATTTAGAATTCTAGTTCTTCCATTCACCATCTGCAATTGCTATATAGATAAATAACTTCTTCTTATATCCATTTTCCCATTTGTAACGTTGTGATTGTGGATCCTGTCATATAGGAGAGTTGTAATGACTGTCTGATCTAAAGTTTATTCTGCCTTGCTTTTCTCCCCTTCTTTTCATTCCTTCTTTCCTGTCCTGCCTTTCTCCCTCCTTTCCTTAGTCTCTCTCTCCCTTCCTGCTTCCTTCCCTCCTTTCCCTATTCACTCCCTCCCTTTCTTTATTCTTTCCTTCCCTCCCTCCTCTCTCTCCCCTTCATTCCACAAATCTTCTACAGAACATGGAGAATCAGTAGCAAAGACCAAGGAAGTTCCTGCCTACCTTGAGTTTACCTTCTAGTAAGGATAAATAGGGGAATTAATAAATAAAGAAGATACATAAGATAATAAAAAAATCTATGAAGGAAATAAAACCGTGACGTAATCAGAGAGTCATGAGAAGACTGGATTTGAATATGGCCATTAAGAGTTTTCTCTGGGGGGTTAACAGTTGAACTAAGACCTAAGTAAGAAGGAATCAAGAATATAAAGAGACAGCAGGAAGGCATTTCATGCAGAAGGATCAGCAACTGCAAGCTCTGAGGTGAGAATAAGCACATTTATTATAGAAACTGAAAGGCCAGTGTGACTGAAGTGAAATGAAGGATGGCATCAGTGGTACAAGATAAACTGAGACAGGCAGTCAGGGACCACCAATTCACAAGAGCCGCAGAGGCCAGGGTTAAAGGTGAAGTGCCATGGAAAGAGTCATTATAGAGATTTTTGTTTGTTTGTTTTATAAGCAAAGGAGTGATAATAAAATCTGATTTCTGGTTTTTCAAAATCATTCCATCTCCTCTATGAAAACTCCTAACAGTGCTATAATTTCAAAGGCCTGTTTGTACAATGTAAATTGAATTTCACCAATATTTATTGAGTGGATATGATATGCCATATGTTGTGCGGAGCAGAAATAGAGAGGATATTCTCTGACTGCCTATATCTCATAATTTTCTTGGGAAGTTAGACATATGCCAAGTAACTGTGGCTGTTTCTTTACCATTATTGAGCAGAGTACAGAAAAATCCTTAGTGAGCTGAAAACTGATGCTAAGTCTGAAAACTTTCTACCCACAGACAGTTCCCCCATCACACTTTCCCTCTCCAGTTTTCCATGGATACTAGGCTGTGTGCCATTCTCCAACAAGAAGAGAGGCCTGAGGCCACCAAAGCCATTTTCTATTTTTCTTACCTGACAGTCTGCTCTCCCCAGCTTGCTTACCAGTGACTAATCTTGAGATAGGAGAAGGATGCTTTAAGTAAAATAAGAAAAAGTCATACTTAATTAAATGGATTTTGGGCACAGCTAGATTATTCTCTGGAGGTCATAATGGGATTTCATGGCTCCAAACTGAGTATCCTATTATAAAGACCAAAGCTAGAGCTATCAGGATTCTAAACACTTGGAGTTTCCATCTCTTAAATTTAAAAATATATCCACATTGTGTCAATCATGGACCAGTTATATTTCTCATACATTTTTAACGTGTTGATCTTGTGTGTCATTCTTAACTATACATAGCATAGGCATTTAAATTAAATATAAAGTGATCCTCAGGAGATTGCAAAAGTGAAAAAACAAGAAAAGTAATTGAAGTAGATTAGGAGAGAATTTGATAAATACTCGTCAAACTAAAACTGATTACTAAGTAGCATGGCCCCGTCAGAGAGGGCTGTTGTCTTGGGAATTCTTCATGAAGCTTGAAACTTCCTCAGCAATTGATATATACCAATTTCTTTACTTTGCTCTCAAACAAATGTAGTTTTCTATCTGGTAATATGTTATACATGTTCATTGTGTTAAAACATAGACAATTTTGAAAAGTGGAAGACAAAAAAGGAAAAAAAATACGTATTTTGAAATGTATAAAAATTTGTCAATATTTTGAAAAGTAGGAAAAGAAAAAAGTTACCATATTCCTACTACCACCCACTTAAATGT
>NW_016806642.1:11753554-11755552 GCF_001698545.2 Rhinopithecus bieti | reverse complement strand
TATATATATATAGTCAGACTATATATATATATAGTTGCCTAATGACTTTTTCAATGTGCTTTGTAATGTGATTCCATAGTATCAGATTATTGTTAAAGCTGAATAGTTTCCTATTATATAGATATAAATTTTCTCCTATTGCTGGAAGTTAAAAAGATGCTTCATTTAGGCTACTTTCATTTAAACTACTTGAAGAATCTGGTATTGCAGTTGATGAAATAAGATATGATGAAAGAAAGAACAACTTTCAGAAACCCTGTCTCTATTTCATGGGGGTGAGAGGCAAACCTGACAATAAGTATTATTTAGAAACACCTATTTTATTCCTAGCATTCTACTAATAGCTTTACTTACTCAATCTCTTAAACCTCACAAAAAACCTAGGAAGTGGAGTCATTCCCATTTTACAGATGGAGAAAGTGAGGCTCACAAAAAGTAAACTATCTAAGTAACACAGTTGTATAAATAGTAGAAAGAAACTTTAAGCACAGGTCAAAATGATTCCAAAGCTTTTAAATAGATCCCAACACGGAATAGTTATCAAGGTAGGACTTTGCATCTGCTTAAAACAATTGAGGAAGAAAAAAAAAGCAAAAGTATAGTGGGTAATTTGGTGCTGATTAAATTGGGCCAATTATTTACATTAAAATAATAGATAATTTGGTACCTTGAAGACAGTAAAACTGATTTGATCTTTACCTTTCTGGGGCAGGTTTATGATTCAAATGTCTTCAAGGTACGGGTTTCCTTATTATATAAAAGCACAACATCTGGGAATATTTAAGTAGACAATAGATCCAGAAGGGCAAGCAACTAACTTTCAATATATTTTCATTATTTTAGGAGTTTGAAAAACATTAATTCACTAATTCTACACACCGCAAAGCAATGATAATTAAGCCTATTTATAGATGAGAAGACAGTCTGCAATGTTAATTTAGTTCATATCTCCTATAATGCAGGATTTTTATCACCTTGAGATTATTAATCCAACTCCTACTCAAACAGCACTTACGATGATTATTTTGCAGGTAGGCTCCTTTTCTTCCAATGAGAATGAAACCAGCTTGAAGGCAGAGAATGGATCTTAAAACTAGAGATTAAAATCTGGATCATTAAGTTCCAATCAACTTCATTACACTGGTCCCATCTTTTACAGATGAAGAATATGAAAAAAAAGGTCAGGTGACACAGTCAAAGACACACAGCTTTTTAAGTCTCATAACAACTAGGCATGCATATCGGTGGCTTAAATCTTCAATGCCACTTCCTGTGGTATACCACTGATTTGTGATTTCCTATACTACCCATGATGTCTTGATCTGTGCAAACACTCAATATATGTATGTGAAATTAAATCGGCGAATTTCCCTAGATATTATGTTATCTATGCCAATATCATGCCATAACCAAAAATGCTCAATCAGCATTTATATCTTCTAGAACCTCCTGTCTCTCTCTTGCCTGGCATTAATAAGTTGGCAAGGTTTTTTGTTTTGTTTTTTAGAAAGCAGAAGAATTAAAAACAAAAGGTACTATCCTGGGTGCTTTTAAAATTTTCCTGGGTAAGCAGGTAATGCTTTGAAGCTACAAACATTGAATGCCTAATGTCACATTGCCGCTCAATATCAGCAGCCACCGCTTTCTGAATGACGGTGATAATTGGGTGCATATAACTAGAAGACATTGCAATAAATAGATTTATTTTTGTTTGAAGCTTGAAAACCACCATCTGCGCTGGGGTTTAGAAACACTGTATGGAAACGGAAAGTATACTGGACAACCAAAGAAAACCATTTAGCATGAATGGTTGAAAATAGTCCATTTTCTTTCCTTCCTTCCTTCCTTCCTTCCTTCCTTCCTTCCTTCCTTCCTTCCTTCCTTCCTTCCTTCTTCCCTCCCTCCCTCCTTCCTTCCTCTTCCCTCCCTTCCTTCCTTCCTTTTTTCTTTCTTCTTTCTTTCTCTTTCTCTCTCTCTTTCTTTTCTTTCTTTTCTTTT
>NW_016806642.1:11607312-11749381 GCF_001698545.2 Rhinopithecus bieti | reverse complement strand
AAAAAAAAAAAAAAAAAAAAAAAAAAAAAAAAGCTGAGATAGGTATCTTGTGCTAAACAGCCAAGTTATAAATGCAAAAGAAAGGTTCTTAAAGAAAATTAAAAGTGCTACTCCAGTGAACATGTGCATGATAAGGAAGTGAAACAGCCTTATTGCTGATGGAGAAAGTTTTGAGGGGTCTGGATAAAATATCAAACCAGCTGAGCCATTCCCTTAATGCAAAGCATAATCCAGAGCAAGGCCCTGAACTCTTCAATTTCATGAAGGCTGAAAGAGGTGAAGAAGCTGCAGAAGGAAAGTTGGAAGCTAGCAGAAGTTGGTTCCTGTGGTTTAAGGAAAGAAGCATCTCCATAACATAAAAGTGCAATCATCTCCATAACAAAAGAAGCATCTCCATAACAGAAAAGTGCAAGGTGAAGCAGCAAGTTATCCAGACGATCTAGCTAAGATCATTGATGAAAGTGGCTACACTAAACCACAGATTTTCACTGAAGATAAAACAGCCTTGTATTGGAAGAAGATGCCATCTAGGACTTGCATAGCTAGACAGGAGAAGTCAATGCTTGGAGTTAAAGCTCCAAAAAATAGCTTACTTTTTTGTTTGAGGCTAATGTAGCTGGAGACTTTAAGTTGAAACCAGTACTCATTTAGTATTCTGAAAATTCTAGGCCCCTTCAGAATTATGCTAAATCTCTGCCTGTGCTCTAGAAGTATAACAACAAAGCCTGAATGACAGTACATCTGTTTATGGTATAATTTACTGAATATTTTAAATCCACTGTTGGGACTTACTGCTCAGAAAAAAGATTCCTTTCAAAAAAATTACTGCTCATTGACACACATAGTCACCCAAGAACCCTGATGGATATCTATAAGGAGATTAAAATTATTTTCATGCCTATTAATATAACATCCATTCTGCAGCCCATCAATCAAGGAATAATTTTGACTTTCAAATATTTAGGAAATACAATTCATAAGGATATAGATGCCATAGAGAGTACTTCTGATGAATCTGTGCAAAGTGAATTGAAACCTTTCTGGAAAAAGATTAATCATTCTTCATACCATTGGAAACATTGTGATTCATGGGAGGAAGTCAAAATATCAACCTTAGTAGGAGTTTGGAAGAAGTTGATTCCAGCCCTCATGGATGACTTTGAAAAGGGGTTCAAGATTTCATTGGAGGAATAAACTGCAGATGTGGTGGAACTACCAAGAGAACTAGGATTAGAAGTGGAGCCTGAAGATGTGACTGAATTTCTGTAACCTCATGACAAAATTAACAGATAAGGAGTTGCTTCTTATAGATGATCACAGAAAGTTCAAAATCAAAATTCTTGAGGTGAAATATACTCCTGGTGAAGATGCTGTGAACATTGTTGAAATAATAGCAAAAGATTTAGAATATTACATAAACTTGATTGATAAAGCAGTAGCAGGGTTTGAGACGATCGACTACAATTTTGAAAGAAGTTCTGCGGATATAATGCTATCAAACAGCATCATATGTGTAGAAAAATCTTTCACAAAACGAAGAGTCAATTGATGCAGCAAACTTCATTGTTGTCTTATTTGGAGAAATTACTGCAGCCACCCCAGTCTTCAGCAATTACTACCCTGATCGATCAGCAACTATCAATATCATAGCATGACTCTCCACCAGCAAAGATCACAACTCCACTTACTGAAGGTTCCGACGAACATTCACGGTTTTTAGCAACAAAGTATTTTCTAATTAAGGTATTCACACTGTCTTTTAAAGACACAATGCAAAAGCATTATGTGCTTTTGGACTACAGTATAGTGTAAACATAACTTTTACACGCACTGGGAGCCAAAAAATTCATGACTGTCTTTACTGAGACATGAACTTCATTGTGGCCTGGAACTAAACCCACAATACCTCTAAGGTATGCCCATACATGTCAAACAGTGTACCAATATAGATGCTATTAATAGCTACCATTAATAAGGACTTACTATGTGCCAGGCACTGTATGCTGTCTTTTCAAGTCTTAATTTTAATTTAATCATCAACACAATCCTTTTAATGCTATTATTGTCTCTAACTTATGAAAGTAGAGATGGAAGCTTATCAAAATTAGCTTGCCCAAGATCATATAGCTAGTAAGAAACAATAAAAGCTAATACGTTTTGAGTTATTTCTATGTGCTTGACGTTGCTTGACACTGTTCATTAAATCCTGTCAACAACCCTATGAGGTAAGTACATTATTATGCACACTTAACAGATGAAGACACTGAACCCTGGAAAACCCAGGGTTAAAAAGCCAGTCAGTGATGGTACAGTGAGGCTTCAAACACAGGCAGCCTAACTCTAGAATATAGGCTCTTGAAAACTATGCTGTGTTACTTTCTCAAACTGGTGGTGCTGGAGTTTAGAGATAGCTCTATCTGAGCAAAGTTTCCACCCTAACGACTGTGGAACATGACTGGATTCTGGGGAAAATTCTGTGAATAAAATACCATTATGGTTTTCTTCAATAAGCTAATCCTTCACAACAGCATTAAAAAAATGAAATGGGCATAAATCTAACAAAATGATGCAAATTTTATGCTGTTACCATTAAAAAAATCAGTGAGAGAATTTAGAAAAGACCTAAATAAAATGAAAAGATAAACTGTATTAGTGGACTAGAAACCTCAATATATTAACATATCAATTATCCTCAAATTGATGTATAGTTTCAACACAATCCCAGTCAAAATTCTAGTAGATACTTAAAAAAAAATTGTCAGGCATTACAATTATAAAATGTATATAAAAATGTAAATACCTAATATGGCCAAATCAATGTTGAAAAAGAAGAACAACATTGTAGGAGTTAGAGTATTTGATTTCAAGACTTACCATAAAACTACAGTGGTCAAAGCAGTGCGGACAGTGTGGTATTGCCATATAAATAGACAAATACATCAATGGAACAGAACAGTGTCTAAAATAGACCTGCATGTATATAATCAATTGATTTTTTTTTAACCAAGTACAATGGTAATTTAATGGAGAAAGAATAGTCTTTTCAAATAGCACTGGAACAATTAGATGCCCATTTGCAAAGGAAAAAACATGACAAAGTCACACCATATACAAAAATTAATTAAAAGAGATCACAGACATAAACTAAAATCTAAGATTGTAAAACTTCTAGAAAGAAACATAGGAAAAAAGTCTTGGTAATCTTGGATTAGGCAAAAATGCTTTTATAGGACACAAAAAGCATAAACCATAAAAGAAAAAAATTGATACACTGAATTTTACTAAAATTAAAATTTTTGGCTTTTCAAAACAAACTATTAAGAATATTAAATGGCAAACTACAGCCTGGTAGAAAATGTTTATTTGCAAAACACATATTTGTTAAATGACTCATAAGCAGAATACATAGAAACCTCCTAAAACTCAATAAGGCAACACAATTTTAAAATGAGGAAATAATTTAATATGTACTTTATCAGAAAAGATGAGAATACAAAACAAGCCCATGAAAAGATACTCAGTATCATTCATCATTATGGAAATAAAAATGAAGTCATTATTAAATACCACCAGACACCTATTATAATGATTAAATATTAAAAAGAAAACAATTGAGAATATCAAGTGATGGAGAAAATATGGAGCAAATGGAACTCTCAAATACTATTGGTGGAAAGTAAATGTTACAATCTCTTTGGAAAACAGTTTAGCAGTTTCTTAAAAAACTAAATATATGCTTACCCAATAATCCAGCAATTCCATTCTTAGATATTTATCCAGGGGAAATGAAAATATATGTCCACACAAAGAGTTGTACATAAATAACATTAATATTTATAGTAGCTGCATTAGTAATTTCCCCAAACTAGAAACAATACAAGTGTCTATAACCTGAGGAATGGGTAAAAAAAAAATTGGGTACATTCATATGATGGGATACCACCCAGCAATAAACAGGATTGTAAGAGTGATGCTTGCAGCAACAACATGGATAACCTTAAAATCATTATGCTAAGTGAAAGAAGCCAGACACAAAAGGCTACATGCTGTGTGATGACCTTTATATGACCTTCTACAAAAGGCAAAACTGTACAGATAGAAATCAAATTCGTGGTTTCCAGGAGCTGGAGGTCCGGGAGAGCACAAACCACAAAGAAGTATGAGGGAACTAACTTTTGGGGCGATGAAAATATTCTATGTATTTCCCACCCATGCTTAAGAGAGAGATTCTCTTTCCTCAGGATGGACTCTAGAGTCAGGCAGACCTAGTTTGGACACCAGCTCTGTTACTTCCCATGAGGAACTTGGGACAACTCACTTTTCCTTTTCTGAGCCCGATTCTTCTAACTATGAAAGGAGGAGAAGTTTTACTTCATAGAGTACACATTGTAAGTATGTGTAAATGGTTGTTGATTGAGACTCTATCTTGCTTCAAAATTGGCAGCTGGATCTCCTTGTTGAGACAAAAGAGTTCATATCCAAGAGCTGCCACCAAAAATTTAGGTCAGACATTTCCCCTAGGACTTATTTAAAAGCAGCAAAACTGACTTTGCTGTCACCCCCATGACCCCACTTCTCAAGTGTTACCAACTCTCCCCACCCTTCACTTAAACAAACAAAACAAATCAAAACAAAAATCTTGGAGAAGAGGGCTGAGGAGGAAGATACTAGAGGCTCTGGGAGGGTTGAGAGCTTACTATAGAGGCCTTTCCTTCACCTCCCTGAACCACCACCTGCCCCCAGGGAAAAGGAGAAAAGGTGCCAGAAAGACCCTCCCCCCGCCCCGCCCCCACCCCTGCTGCGAGCATGGGGTGCCTACAAGGGAAAAGGCCAGGTATTCTCTCTGAGAATCTATTCATGCAGCAGACCAGCCAAGCAGCTTCTTGGGCCCACAGGAGAAGAGGTAGAAGGGAATTGGGAGAGATGATAGGAAACAGAGGGTATGGCCTCAAATCAGTCTGTCTTAGTCAGCTCAGGCTGATATAACAGAATACCTTAGACTTACACAACAGAAATGGGTGACTTGAACAACAGAAATCTATTTCCCACAGTTGTGGAGGCTAGAAGTCCTAGATCAGGGTGCCATCATGGTTGGATTCTGGTGAGGACCCTCTTCATAGTTTGTAGTTGTCTGTCTTCCTCCTATGTCCTTACATGGCAGGGAGCAGAGAAAAGGCAAGCAGGCTGTCTGTCTGGTGTCTCTTCTTAGAAGGAGACTAACCTATCATAAAGGTTTCACCCTTACGATCTAATTACCTCCTAAAGGCCCCATCTCCAAATACCGTCACAACTGGGGCTTACAGTTTCAACACATACATTTTGGTGGGACAAAGACATTCAATTAACAACACAGCCTTCACGTACTCCTATGGTTTGATGCAGCAAGGATGAGTAATTATCTGTGGCTCAGAAGTCACAGAAGTCAGGTAGGTATGGGCTGTCTTGATTGCTGACCAAGAAGATTTCTTGTCAGGAAAGGATTCTCAACAAGAAGTTTTGCTGTGACCTGCCAAGGTATGGCAGAGGTCAAGCAGTGTAGAGTGTACCACACTGAGCCCTGTCAAGAACCTCACAAATACACCTTTCCAGGTCAGCATTTGAATATATGCCTAACAGGAGGCACCAACAGACCATAAGAGGGTCAGCCACAGAAGCAGCACCCGGCCAAAAGAGTGGAACTATTTTCATGAGCTGGTAAGAAAGTGGTAGTTGCCACTCCTGCTCTGTTGCCTTTCTGATATGGTTTGGCTATGTCCTCACCCAAATCTCATCTTGAATTGTAGTTCCCATAATCCCCACATGTCATGGGAGGGACCTAGCAAGAGGCAATTGAATCATAGGTGAAGTTACCGCCATGCTGTTCTCATGACAGCAAGGGAGTTCTCACAAGATCTGATGGGTTACAGGGGGCTTTCCCTGTGTCTTTACTCTGCACTTCTCCTTGCTGCTGCCATGTGAATAAGGACATGTCTGCTTCCCTTTGCACTATGACTGTAGGTTTCCTGAGGCCTCCCCAGCACTGCAGAACTGTGAGTCAATTAAACCTCTTTCCTTTATAAATTACCCAGTCTCAGGTATTTCTTCATACTCCCATCCATATTCCCCTCATCCTCCAACTCCCAATGTCAGAGGAGATGAATGTGGGAAAGACAAGTAGAAGTATCCCAGAACCAGCCCAAAGCAACTTTCTCCTACCATCCCTAAGTCACAATTCTAGGCAGCACAGAGGAGGGGCGGGTATCAAATCTGGTATGAGATGGGAGGTGTATATTGGATGAACTTTTAATACCAGAAGATGATTGAAAAGTTATAGATTCTGCCCAAGATATCTATCGCTAAAGAATCAGAAAAGGAGATTTTACCAGCATGTTGCAAACAGTGAATGGGGGAAAACATCATGTTTATACGTGTTTGATTTTGGGTTCCTCAATAAACTGGTTTTACATGTATATAAAGCACCTGGTACATTACTACACACACAGTCACACTCATATGCATGTGCACTCATATGTGTGTGTGTATTTTAAATATGGTAGATAGCTATTAGGAATAATAAAATAATATTAGTGACAATAGTCATTGCAAAGGGAAATATGACATTTTTATACTGTTTAGTCCTAATCTGCATTCATTTGCACTTGCCCACATTCAATAAATCCACATTGGGTTCATTATGTGGAGGATTCTGTGAAAAATACAGATTAATTAGGCAAATTTCTACCCTCTAGTAGATTATAGCCTAATACAGGAATTCAAACAGATAGAAAACTTACGAAGAAATACGATGCAAGGTGTCTAGTACCAAGGAAGGATCCACCAGTTTTGAATTCCCACTATGCCCTAGGCCCCCCTATGCTGGAACTTGACATACATCATTTTGTTTCTCACAACAGCTCTTTGAGATACATATTATGATCCTTTTACACATAGATCCTCCCTTGCCTTCTCTTTCCATTCCTACTTCTATTTTTACTAGCTACTATTATTTGAGATCCTACCAGTTACTAGGCTTGACATGTTCAATACGAAAATATAAAAGGATATGACTATTTCACATATGGAGTGGAGTGAAAAGTGCATATTTATAATCAGACAGATCTGGAGTTCGAATCCTAGGTCTGCTACTTACCATGTGATCTTGGTCAGGTTATTTAATATCTCTAATCCTCAGTCTTCTGATGATAATAACCGCCTTGCAGAGTTAGATGAGAAATCAGTGAGACAAGCCATGTAAAGCACCTATCACAGTGCCCAGCAGGTAATTTCTTTTTCAACAAATACCAATTCCCCATCTCCTGCATATCTAACAGCAAGACAGCTCATTGTGTGCCTGAGACCTGGGCTCCCCACACTCACCTTGTCCTCCCCACTGACAGTCCAGAGATGCTGAGATGTTATGCAATTTGGAATGTGCCTTTTCAGACACACCAGTTAATCACCCCAGGCTTGACCACCCTCTCAATCTCCAAGCACACTTACTTCTTAATCAACTTCCTCTTGTCTGGATTCACCTTTGTTTCTTCCAAGTGCTGCTCTCTCTCCTCTAGAAGGGAATTTATGCTCTCTTCTAGCATTCATTTCCCAACCTCTTCTGTTAACAGTCACTGAGGCAAAGACTTAATTTTTTAAAGGAATGCCTTTCCCTTGTCTATAAATTACACTGAGTAAGTCTCCGAGGCCCTGACAACCCTTCCACTGAGGACTTATTGAATGTGGACTTGAAAAATAGCTTATTTATCTCTATCCTTACTGTTGTCTCCCTTGCTATTCTCATCTTGACATCCCCTTATCAATTTGGTTTTGTCTTTTAAAATCACTCTAATCTTACCAGGGTTTTTGGATAGCTTGGACAATGTGCAGGTTCCTATTATTTTCAATGCCTTTTCCTTTTATTTCCCCTTGTTCTTGTCAGACACATTTATTTATTTTTATGCCCACCATATTTATTGCTAGAGAGCAGGCTGATGTTCTAGGCGTACGCCTCTTAGTTTTGAGGACCTTCTCTATTTAGCCTTTCTATGATCTCTTTACAGCTCTTTTTCCACTGGGCAGATCCTAAGACTCTATTTGCTAAAGTTTTCTATTTTTAGATTCCAAAAGCAGTGAAAGTAAAGTTAGGATGTCTTCTTCTAGAAGCTACCAAGGAGCAACTGGTCACTGGTCAATTTCATCAACTTACAGTTTAATTCTTCCTCCCAGCTGAGGTGTTGCCTTTGTTTTAAGCTTTCTTAGAAAGAAAAGCTTAGGTAGCAATTTTTCTCTCTGTTCTCCTGAAACCTTATTAATGTTTTCACTGTAACTCCTCTCATATCATGTTGGAATTTTGAAATATATCTTTCTCCTCTAATATATCAATAGTTGTTTAGAGAGCTTGGTTTCTTTTATTTATGTACCCCATAGGGCCTTGCCTGTAATAGGAGCTCAATAAATATTTTTAAGCATTGATTTCTTTGAAAATAACACCTTACCAACTGGTTAGAATTACAGTTTTGAAATGTATTTGAACCATTAACCCTGTGATCTTCAATTTCATCATCTGTAAAATGGGTATGAATCACATTGTTACACATGATTTTAAATATAACAGAGCTCACCTTTTCCTTTGGTAGATGAAGAAGCTGAGGCTCCAAGTGGGGAAAAGTCTTATCTAAAGTGGGCTTTTAGGCCCATAATCTGAGCTTAGTGGTACTTAATATAAATTTGCTGGTGAATTCATTAAACAATTTTAGTAATCCAGACACAATATCTGGGCTAGAGCCCCAAGGTACAGTATAGAGTGCATAGCCTCTAGTAGGCAGAGAAAATAAATGAACAGGACATTTTTCCTAGCTGGGGACTCCTGGAAGAATTTTCTCTATTACCTTGTAAATTAGTCCCCTTAATTTGGGTACTGGAAATAAAAGACTAGAAATGACTGTTACCTCAGATGGATGGCTGGGGATTAAAGAGATAATTTTTTCATAATGCATTGTGTTTCTCAGAGGAAGGTGTCATAGGAATGTTGATCCTGATAACAATTTGCATGGAAGTACCTAGAAAGTCATGAAGAAGAGACAGGTGGCCCTTGAGTGGCAAAGTCAGCAGATACAGTGGGCCATGATTTACTCTATTCCTCTCTGCTGCTGGTACTGAGAAACTTCAAGGGAGTCCCAGCTCATCCGTTGGCCAGTACTGACCAATACTGGTCAGTGTTGCATAGCCAGTGTAGCATGCTGGTTGAGCTGTGTCAGACTTCAGAGTGAGGCAGACCAGATTTTAAGTTCTGGTTTGTCTACTAACTCCCAGTGTATACTTGGACAAGTTTCACTATGGCTCAAAAACTCAGCTTCCATTTTTGTAAAACAAGGATAGTGAAACCTCCTTCTAGGGTTGTTGTGATGATTACATGAGATAACGATTGTAAATCACTAGGCTTTTAGTAAGAGGACTCAACCTCACAAGGAGGCAGCTTTGGGGATCAGTTTTCTAGTCTCAGTGTGTCTCATGACTAGCAGCCCATTTCTGGATCCACAGAGTGTTTGCCTATTTGATGGGGCATAGCATCTGTCCTGGTGTCCTGATTACTTTTGAATGCCCTGCCACGAGTGAGAGACAGCTATATTTTGGCTGCTAGGCTGGGGTCCTGAGGCTCCTCATTGATCTTGCCCCATGGTGTTGGATCCTCCTTGAACCATAAATCCTACCTGTGCCTCAGAATAATCCTGCTACTGTGTTCCAAATGCAAGACTGGTTCCCTTGGACTGGCTGAATCCTAGATTCTCCTACCCCCAGGGACCCAAGATTTGGGTTGCTGGTTGCTTCTATCACAATCCAACTTTTTGTCAACATCAGTGGAGAAGGAGGAGAGTCAGAACAGCCTAGGAAAATAATAAACAGATTCTCATCACCAACAGGGTAAAGTCCCAACTCCTCAGCATGGGGCTCAAGGCTTATCATAATTTGGTTTCTGTGTATCTCTCTAGCATTAGATCCTCCAACACATCCTTCAGTTGCTGTATTGCTTGTTGTTTTCTAACAGTACCATGTTCTTTCAGAGGTCTCTACTTTATTACATGTTCTTCTTTCTTCTTGGGATGTTCTACATTTTCAGCAGACAAAAATACAGCTCATCCTACAAGCCTCAGCCTTGGTACTCTCTCTTCTCTAAAGCCTTCTCTGATTCTTCTGGACAGACCCAGGCACTTCTTGTCACATGCCTCCATTGTACCTAAGCATACACTTATGTAACTTGACACTATTTTATCATTCTAGTCTCCATGTGTGTTGTTTCTCAACTCCCAGCCCACTAGACTGTGAGGCCCAAGAAAATATTGACTATACTTTATTTATTTATTACTATATCCCGAGCTCATGGCACAATGTCTGGCTCTTCGCAGGTTTTCAAAAATATCTGTTGCTTTAACGAATGAAATTAGTTTTCCTAGCACTTTTCTCACCTAGACCTAATTTTCTCCCAGAATGACCCATGGCTATAGATATCTGACTTATGGCAAGAAGTGCTCAAGCAGGAATCAAGATCTTAGGGGACTACAGCCACTTGGCCTAATAGTGGTCCTCATGGGAAGATGACACTCTTTGCTGGAGCATGTAGCATCGGGCTATAACCATCCATCCACCCAATCAGCTGAATCAACCTTAATGGTCAATGGAATGACCCATGTCATAGCCCGAACTCTCTGCCATCCATCAGAGTTACTGATTAAGGTAGCAGTGTTAACATGTGCTTTAAAGAACATGAACATGAATAATACAGAATACCACTAACCAAAATGGTTCCATGTTTATATAAGGTAGGAAATGCCACACATTTAATCTCCCTTAAGGAGTCATAAACCTAAGTTATCACATCAAAGCATCTAAAAAAATTGTTAGCAAAGACATCTATTTAATATGTTTAACTTCATGTTTTCTAAATTTATTTGAGCATTAGAACTCTTTTTCCTTTTTATACCTATTTACACCACAGGGAACTAGTATTCTATAAAACATGGTTTGGGAATCACTGGAAGAAGAAATTCCCTGGAGGACCAGGGAAGCATCTTTGACAGGAGAAGATTTCCAGACAAAAGAACACAGAAATGGAAACACAGGAAGAGGGTAGATCTAGAAAGTTCTCAAGTACCAAAGAAGTGTAATTATTATACATTTTTCTACATCTTCATTAGTAGGATTCAGAGTATTGCAGAGTCCTATACAAACATTTCTGAATGACTTGTCTCTTTACGTATAGTCTGAATGACTTTTTATTTTACTTATACTCTTCAAAATATAACCATCCATGAGACATTATGCTTGGAGATATATATATATATAATTATCATACACATGTATTTCAGCAACATGATATAGTGGGAGAAATACTAGTTTTAGATTTAGAGGATAAATTTAAGTCCAATCCTTTCAATCACTTAAAACTATAATGCTGAAGAAATAATTAGCCCTCAGTTTTTTAGTCAGTATAGTGGGAAAAATAACTTAGGTCCTGCCAAAGTCTTGAAAATATTGTAAGAATCAAATGTCGTTAATGTACAAAGTGCTTTTAAAACTATAAGGAGCTATATAAAACAAAGTATCATACATATACATATATATGCACGCTGTGATAAATTTAACTCACTTGAGAATTCATGTGTGCAGATAAAATGCAATTTATTTATTTTTCTTGAAGTCTAATCTGGGCTCCCTCTCAAACTCTCATAGGATAGTTGGCAGGAAAAATAAAATCTAAATGAAACTAAATGTTCAATTCACTTTAGGTTCATTCCAATTGCATAATTTAAGTCCCTTTAGGTGGTGCTCAGTTTCTCTGATTTAAAAAATAATAATCTATTTCTTGGATGGTCTCTCTCTTCCCCTGCACCTGCCTTCATGTAGTGTCCAGATACACAAGGCTGAGGCCATGGCTGACACCTACTGGAGAAAGCAAAGGGGAGCTGAGTCACTGGGCATAGCAGCCTCTACCTGCTTTGGCCTCTGGAACCATCAGCCTTGACTGCTTAGTTCTGCTGCCCTCCTCTCCCTGTGGCTGGAATGAGTCATAGTCTGGTCCCTCCCTCAGCTTGTTCTGATCCTGGTCACCATCCCTTCACTTTCTACTGGCTGCAGATCCCTACATCTCTGTCATATCCTACATCCGGTTCACTGACCAGTCATTTCTCCTGCAGCCTGTTGTGATGATCTCTACCTGGGGAGCCCGGTGGTTTGAATGCTGTTTTCCCCTTCTGTGTCTCTCTGCTTGACAACATTATGCCCCACTGCAGGTTCCTGTGGTGTAGTCACAAAAGTTTGCTCATTCTATAGAGTCCTGAGGAATGAATGAAAATAAAAACATGGTGCCATCAATATATTTCCCGTATTTCTCCAATGTAGCTCCTGGCTTTGGCCTAAAGAGGGGAATATCAGAACACATGTGTCCACCTTGTTTCTCTTTTTCCTCTTCACCAGACAACTCTCTGGGTTAGAAAGGTACTTTCTTCTGAATTAGATCCTCCTACCAAGGAGCAGCTTCTCCCATGGCTTTCTTGTCGTATGCTAAGAACTAGGTGCCTTAGGCTCAGCCCCAGACAGCGTAAAGGGGAGAATCAAGGCTTGGGAATTTATCTCTGAAGGCAAATTCCGGTTTACAAGCCTGTTGTGTCACTGTATGATCCTACTTTGCAAGAGATTAATAATACTTCCCCTCTTTCTCTTCGCATTCCTCTATGACACATTTAATCTAATCTTGGCTAATGCAGATAGATGTCTTAGCCACTTAGAACACTACTCTTACCTTTAGTTGGAAAACTCAAAGCATTTTTAGTGTTGTAAAAAAGCAAATATGAGAAAACTGACAAACGCCAGAACATGTTGAAGTTCAGAGATCCCTGATTCTTCAGTGATAGTAATCATTCTTTATATGTATAAAAGAGGTTAATGTGGCCGGGCGCGGTGGCTCAAGCCTGTAATCCCAGCACTTTGGGAGGCCGAGACGGGCGGATCATGAGGTCAGGAGATCGAGACCATCCTGGCTAATACGGTGAAACCCCGTCTCTACTAAAAAATACAAAAAACCAGCCGGGCGACGAGGCGGGCGCCTGTAGTCCCAGCTACTCGGGAGGCTGAGACAGGAGAATGGCGTGAACCCAGGAGGCGGAGCTTGGAGTGAGCTGAGAGCCGGCCCCTCCCCTCCACCCTGGGCGGCGGAGCAAGACTCTTTCTCAAAAAAAAAAAAAAAAAAAAAAGGTTAATGCTTACAAGCTGTGGAAAGAAGACAGAAAAGGGTGCTTTGTTCAGTCAATAACCTATAATAACTATTTGTGTAGCCTTGGACTGGTTACTTATCCCATGTGGTTCTTAAATTCCTCATCTGAATTAGGAATAAGCCATACCTGTAATATTGTTTGAGGTTTTCAGGAAGATTAAATGGGATTAATTTATATAGAAAGTTGTAACAAGCTATACAAATGCTAGTTATTGCTGTATTAATTAGAGTCTCACAGAAGACTATGATAATTACCATCATCATTTATTATGTGCTTAGCATGTGCTAGTAGTGTGGTTAAAACCTTTATGGGGATTAGGTCACTAAATCCTTACAACACTATGTGAGAGAGGTACTGTTATTAGTACTTCCATTTTGCAGATGAGAAAATCAAGGCATGAGATGGCTAAATAGCAGGCCCAAGTCACTCAGCAATGAGTGACAGATTCAATATTCAAACCTAAATGGCTCGCCTTCATGGCTCAAGCTCTTTACCACTGACCGAGCTGCAGTGCTTTCCACTCTGAAAAAGAGTGGAAGGCCAACGATGTAAGGTTTGTTATGCCAGAGACACAAAGCAGAGAGCTGTGGTGACTTGCTCAAAATAACACAGCAAATTAAGGGCAAACCTGAGTGGGGAATGAAGGTATGTAACTTCTGGTCTATGGACAACTTTACACTGTATTGGCTGCCTGCTTTGACAGGGGTCAGGGAGCCAAAGACAGACAACCTCAGGCATTTTGTCTTCTATGCTTGCTGTGCCACTAAGATCTTCTCAAAAGTCTCAAGGTCCAGAGGAGAAAGATGCAAGCGCCTCACACCTCCCCTACCTACATGCCGATCAGGTTGAATTAGTCTTGTTAAGGAACTTGGCCATTTCATGTCATGGAACATTACATTCATGTGGTCTCACCTCTCTCTGCTAGAAAACGAGGCAACTAACTCATTTTAGCAGCTTCTCCCTTTCTGCCTAAAACATGTCCTCTGGTGATGATAATGCAGGGAGATGGGAAATGTTTTAATATGATAAGTCCTTCACTGTGGATTAGTATACATTCAAAGCAGCATTTCTTCCATGTCTGGGCTCACTTTCAAGACTGTCTGTGTGGATTAGGGAACAGTACAGTTTTGCAATTGTAAATAAGGTAACTTGTGTTCCTTCTGTTATCATTGAGTTTGACAGAAAGGGGAAATTTAACTTTGGGGGAAGGTATTACATATGCCTATACACATTCATGCACATAATGGAACGTTTATTTTTGTCAATTGAAGAAGCTCCTCTCAGAAGGTCACCAGCTGTCATAAAAGAAAATATTCAATAAGATAGTACAATGTAATGATTAAGAGGATGAACTGCCTCATTCTTGATACCCAAATTCAAGTCCTGGCTTCATTACATACTAGCTGTGTGATCTTAGGGCAGTTACATAACCTCTCTGTGAATGAGTTTCTTTGGCTGCAAAATGGGTATATATTTTTATCAAGTGTCTGTGAAGGTGAAATGAGATGTGATGAATGGAAAGCCTTTGGGACAACGGAGCAAGTTAGGGAGAGCAGTTATAGAGCAGCTAGGGAAGGGTTTCCTCTGTAGCCTCAGCCCTACAACTGTGAATGGGCTCCTTTGTCCAGAGAAGCTGGGCTGCTGTTAGAGCAGCCCCTTCCTTAAGCCTTTGGTGGCTTGCACTTCCTTCTATACTAGGTAAATTGATAAAGTCCATAAACTTTTGAAAAGAGTGGATGGAACTCATTGGGAATATGACTTAAAAACCTGGGCAGACCCTGTTTGGGAATGACAAATGGAGAGGTTTGCCAGAGCCATGGTTTCAAAGTGTTTCCAGGCCAGACTGATTTGTTTTGATTTTAGGCAATATAGAGTCACTGAAGGTTTTGAGATGAGGGGAAAAAAAAAAAAAAAAAAAAAAGATCTGGAGGGGCTTTCAGGAAGATTAAACTGGCCATAGAGGAGACAATGGATCAGAACCAGGGTCAACAAACTACAGCTCACAGACCAAATCTGGCTTGCCATCTGTTTTTATACAATATGCAAGCTAAGAATGGTTTTACATTTTGAGTGGTTAAAATAATCAAAAGAATAATTTTCGTGACACATGAAAATTATATGAAATTCAAATTTCAGAGTTCCTAAAGCAAACTTTATTGGAACATAGCCACATTCACTTGTGTGCTCACTGTATGTAGCTGCTTTTGCTTCAAGGGCAAAAATGAGTAGTGACAACAGAAACCATGGGGCCCACAAAGCTTAAATATTTACTATCTGGCCCTTTGCAGAAAATGTTTGCAGACTCCTGGACCGGAGTCATTGAATAATGGACAGGAGCCAGATTAGGATGCTAATGCTAATATAAACACTACAATCAATTGTGCATTTACGATCTGCCATGTGTTTTATCTGTATAATTATGTTAATACTCAGGACAACTCTATAGCATCTAAGCAACTTGGCCAAGGTTACATGGGGAGGGCAAGGCAGAGGCATGATTTGAAATCCTACCAATGACCCTTGATCATTATGCATACTGCTTTCAACAGTCAAAATGAAAGATGGCAGGGAATGGCAGAAAGAGAAGAATTCAAGAGATGTGCTGGAGACACAATCAGCAGGACCCAGGGGACTTTTGAATGGGAAGGATCAGAATGAAGCTAGAAAAGAAAAAAAACCCAAAGTCTAGGTGCCTGGGACCAGTTACAGCTTCACATTGCTTGCAAGAGTATGAGTACGAGCATTCTTAGTTAGAACTCAGTTTCACATGAACTCTTCATGTTAATATTCTGCCATCACTCTTGACGTGGTAATTGTGCCACTTGGGCTCCCAAGCACTAAAATTAAATCTGGAAATTTGTCATACACCTTCCCCATGCGATGGTAACACAGAAGGTGGGAGCTCCAACAGTCAAAATGAATTACTCAGTGAGTTAATTTGTCACCAGAAGGTAATTGGGATTTAAGTTACAGTCTCGGGAAGAAATACATCACATCGCATGATTACTTGCATTAATGGCAACCTACATCTAATTTTCACCCCCACCCCAACCCCATTTCATCAGTTCCAGTGACCTGTTAGCAGTATAATTTGGCTCTTTCCCTGGTGCCCACCTGAAATATGAAGCATCAGCTAAGATGAGTCCTACCCGTAAAGTAGGACAATGGATGTGACTGTCTTAGCTCTGAGCTGCTGGTATTAGGAATTTTAAACATTTTATTGATTCATTCATTTATTCATCCATAGACAAGCATTTACGGAGAACCTATTCTATGTCAAGCTTGAAATTGGTGCTAGAATTCCAAAGAAGAATAAATCATATCTCTACCAATAAAGTGGTGAGTCTAGCATATGATTTTAAATAGGATAAGGAGATCTCACACATTTAATCAAAACACAACATCAAGACATAGCATTTCTCTTCACCCTCTAGTCATTTGTGTCTGAATATGCTGTCTTTTCTGATAGATGAATTTATAAGAAAGAGCCACACTGGACTGTAAGTAAAGGAGTGAGCAAGAAGACTGGCATCTATTCCTAGCTCTGATATGGATTTGTTGAGAGACCTTGGACAAGTTACTTGTCTTATATGGACCTTTGGTTTCTCACCTGTAAGATGACAGACTGGGTTAGCCATGGGTATGCAAAGAAAATGAACGTGAAGATGCCGGGTTCAATGGGGGAGAAGCAGGGAGAGAGCTGGGAAACACAGAACCTCTTCTTTTTCTCATGCTTTCCCATTCACAAAGAAATCTTATGGAATACCATTCAGTGGCATGAAAAAAAAAATAGAAGACTTACCTTTGGAATGCACTTTTTGAGAAGGAAACAAAATTATGCATGGTTACATCTTCCCTTTACCTATTACAACCACTGTGCTAAGCAAGACAAAGGAACTGTGTCACCTAGGTGTGAAAACGTCCTCCTCTTCCTCCTCAGAATGAGGAGCCTAGGGAATACTCTTTTTTTTTTTTTTTTTTTTTTTTTTTTTTTTTTTGAGACAGGGTCTTACTCTGTTAACCAGCCTCGAGTGCAATGGCACAATCACAGCTCACTGCAGCCTCAACTTCCTGGGCTCAGGCGATCCTCCTGCCTCAGTCTACTTGTAGCTTGGACTACAGGCACATGCCACCACACCTGGCTAATTTTTGTATTTTTGATAAAGATGGAGTTTCACCATGTTGCCCAGACTGGTCTCAAACTCCTGATCTCAAGCAATCCAATTGCCTCGGCTCCCCAAAGTGCTGGGATTATAGGTATGAGTCACTGCACCTGGCAGAATATTATAAAAGTATTTCACACCAGTCACAGGTAGAGACTGTTGGGGTACATACCCTTCTGGCTAAGATCCAGATTGGAATAGGTTCCTTCAGTAGCCCTTGAACACATTGGGGAGATTAGGTTCCAACAAGAAGCATGACATGGTGCAATAAGAGCCAAAAAGCTAACGTTTGAACATTTATTCGGTCACACCCATTCTTAAGAAAGAGCTTCTAACTCTGAGAATAACTTTCTCTGCCTCGAGTCCAACAGTGGGGACTGGTGGGTGAGGCTGTTACTTACTTTGCTGTTGTCCTTTTGGTAGAAAGACCAATGCAGTGATATCTCTGATACTAAAATAGGCCTTTGGATAACCCTGGCTGTCAGTTTGTTTCCTGTCACAGATTGAGTTCTCTGGAGGAAGATGCAGAGACACAGTTGGGGTACCAGATTTTAAACAGAGATCAACACCTAAAGGGGAAGGCGGAAGAGTAGGACTGCACAGAGGGAGGCAGACCCAACAAAGTCTGTCCAGCCTGGTAGAGAGCTCTGGAATGAAAATTGTCTGTGATATGGTTTGGAATTGTGTCCCCGCCCAAATCCTGTGTCAAATCATAACCCCCATTGTTGGAGGTGGGGCCTAGTAGGAGGTGACTGGATTATGGGGGCAGACTTCCCACTTGATGTTCTCATGATAGTGAATGAGTTCTCACAAGATCTGGTTGTTTAAAAGTGTGTAGCACCTTCTCTCTCTTCCTCCTGCTCTGCCATGTAAGACATGCCTGCTTCCCCTTCCGCCATGATTAAAAGTTTCCTGCAGCCTCCCTAGCCATGCTTCCTGTACAGCCTGCATAACTGTGAGCCAATTAAACCGCTTGTCTTTGTAAATTGCCCAGTTTTTGGTATTTTTTAAATAGCAGTGTGAGAACAGATTAACAGTCTGTCATGGTTGTCCTGCATCTGGCCTAAATAGCCTGGTCTTTCTAGGTCTACTTGTTTGCCTCAATCAGTCACCACAAGAGGGCTGCCCAGGAAGAGCACGACCCAGGCAAGGTGTGTCTCTGAAGCTGAGGTAGACCCTGAAGGAGCTGACACCTGGAGGCTATCTGCCTGCTGACCTCACTCCATGCAGCTCAGTAACTTGTCCTTCCTTGAAAGAATTTCTAAGCTGTCTACCACAAGACCCAAAATGAAATTGATGGAAAAAATGGATGATTGAGGAGAGTTCAGAGAAGGAACAATTTACAAGGATGCCACATCGTTACTTGCAAATTGTAGTGAACTGTACTCATTGATCTCAAGGGTAAAGGAAAGTTGCCATAACCTAGAGTGGACTGTAGTCGTGGCTGTAACTATAGGAAGCTACACTGCACGGGATGTGACACAGCAACTATCAACCCATAACCTGTTAGTGGGGAGCTAAGAACATAGGGTTTCTGACCTTTTTTCTCCTATGTTCTTTTCCTCTGCTGGTGCCCACCATTGGGGAACCCATACAGAAGCCAGAGGAAAACAACCTAAGTTGATGCAGTCTTCCTGCCACAAAGCAGGACAGAAGGGTACATTGCATATATGGAGGGACAAACAACAAATACCCAGCAATCTGGTACCAGATCTAAGATTTAAATGGTTGTCAGACGATCTGGGAAAATCCAGGTCACTGACCAAAAAATCCAGGGTCTGACCAAAATTAAGAGCCCATGGTGAAATCCTGTGACCCCTTCAATGTCAGTTTTAGTGCATTAGACTTGTTCTCTGGATCTAGAACTAGACCTTGAAGAAAGCTACAGGAAGAAAGTCTTTGTGAAGCTCTCACTTGGCATGCCTCTGTTTTCTCTTGAGATAAGCTACTCTAACTATGTGTCACTGATTTTTGAGACCATACGCCAGAGACTTCCTTGCTTTTCCTAGCTCAGTGTTTTCAAACTATGTATTATAACTCATCAATTTAATTGTGATGGTTTTTTTTTTTTTACAAAAAATGGAATAGAACAGATTATATCAGAATGTACTGCATGTAAAAAAGGTGATTGTTGTTCTATGTTTCAGCTGTAAATATATGAGCTGAGTCAAAACGTAAAATATGTGTCTCCTATGGGTTCTAATAAAAAGTCTGGTTACCGGCATTGTGATATGGTTTGGAATTGTAAGTTTGAGGTCATAGAACATAACTATCAAAAATATGTATTACAGACATTCCCCTTCCATTTTACAATGGATCAAAACTGCAGGCTCAGGGCTGAAAATCAGGGTTAGTGTGAGATTCATGGTTGGGAGGTGGTAAAGCTGCTATGGAACTTAACTGCTTTCTTAGAATCACAACATATTAAAATTATCCAAAAGATTATCTCAAACTTCCTTCTTTTCTTCTTTGATCCTTCTTACCACCAATCACTTCTAGGAACCACAAGGGGTGACATGAAGGCCTTTTTTGGAGCTTGGCAAATGGCTCAGTGGTCTGGATGGAGCTCTGGCCCTCTGCAAAGGGGAAATTAAATCCAGAGAGAAGCACACTGGGATGAGCCGGGGGTTCAATATTTCCTGAATTTCTACCCATTACCATTTGCAGATACATGATTTCCCTCTCCAAAGTAGACGTGTAAGAGTTCACAGAATTGCTTGCCAGTCTCTTCCTCCTAAGCTGCACCCTTATGTCTGGCCCCACTATTATAACTATATTAACAATTCAGCAGGCTTTGGTGCATAGGTTAGAATTGCATGCATTTAATTGCTTTGGATGATTAAGAGTTAACACTGCTGACCTACCCAGAGGGAAATTGCAAGGAATATCCAATTAGATGCAACCAGACTCTTCGAAAATATCCAGTGTACTGTTAGTGTTTAATATAATCATCATGATAATCATAACAATTCTAAATATATATTTTTAAAGCTATGAGCCATTTCTCACCCGTGGAAACTTTATTTGCTAGAAAGCAGATCCTTGCAATTATTCAAATTGGAGATCTGTATTTTTTGTTGTTGTTGTTCCCCACAGCCTCTCGGGTGGAGGAAGGACAGAGAAAGCTATCCCAGAGGGGAACAGAATCAATCCAAGCTGCTCATTAAAAGGTAAACCGTCAATAATCTTTGTCAGGCCTTTTTATCTTGGGCTTTAGTACATGATGATCCCTAAGGCAGCATGTGGTATTGAGATTTAGAATGGCTCCTGGTTTGCACATCCCCACTGGTGAAGGATTAACCCTCTACATGCTGCTACAGACTTTCTCGGAACCACTTCTGAACTCTGGATGGGCAAGGATTATGAAGCTGTTGTATCTGTCTGCAAGAGGCATGGACTTTCCTTAAGAAATACATAAGGATTTCAAGGTGCTTGGAAATGAAGCCCAGCCATTAGGAGAGATCAACAAGGGGCAGAAATTCACAGGATAGTCACCAAGGTTTCACTAATGTAAAATTTAGCCCACATAATGAGCATTTATTGAGAGATCTTTATATGAATCCCTCACATTTGGATCCTGCTTTGCAGTTTTCTGGGCTTTTCCCCACGTTATTTTCAGTTGATTCTTACTTAATGCTGTGAGGGAGGAGTACAAACTTTTGTTTTGCATAGAAAAACTCAGCAAAGGTAACTTACAGTTATAGATAATTCTGTGTTGTATGTCTTCAAATATCATTAACGTATTGATGTCTTCCAAATTTATACCCCTAGTCTGGACTGTTTCTGGAAATATAGTCTTGCATATCCAGCTGTGTCCTGACATCACCATTTGGATATCCAACAGGCATTTCATACTTAACATGCCCATGACTGAGTTCTTCATATATTTCCTTACACCTGGAGCTTATGGCAACTCCACCTTTCCATTGCTCAGGTCCTGAACCTTGAAATCCTCCTTTATGCTTAGTCCCTTATCTGATTCATCAACTAATCCTTACACCCAGAATCTGACCATTTTTCACCAACTCTGCTGTTGTTACTTTGGTTCAACCATCATTATTTCTCCTCTAAATTACTGAGGCACCTTCTCACTATGTCCCTCCATTTTCCCTTACCCTCTTTCAGTCTACTCCTAACAAATTAGGTAATGCGAACTTAGAAAAATAGAAGACAAGTGATGTCATTCCTGTGCCTCAATACTCCAATGGCTTCCCATTTCACAGAGGAAAAGCTGCCATTCTTCCTATAACTCATTCTGGGCCCCATTATCTTTGTGAACTTGTCTCCATGTACTCTTTCCTTTGTTCACTCTACTTAGTCATGTGGCCTCCTTTCAGCTTTATCTGCCTGATCTATTCATACTTTAGGGCCTGTTATGAGTTGAATTGTGTCCCTCCAAAATTATAAATTGGAGTCCTAACCCCTAGTATCTAGAATGTGACCATATTTGGGGATAGGGCCTTTACATAGGTAATCAAGTTAAAATGAGATCATTAGGATAGAACCTCATCTAATGAGACTGATGTCCCTGTGAAAAGGGGGCATCTGGACACAGTGACATGCACACAAGGAAGCATGGTCTGTGAAGATGAAGGCAGGGATCGGGGTGACATGTCTTCAAACCAAGGCAACGACTGGCCACAAACCCCAGAAGCTAGGGGGAAGGCCTGGAACAGATTCTCTCCTCACTGCCCTCAAAATAAACCAACCCTATTGACACTTTGATCTCAAACATCTAGCCTCCAGACCTGTGAGACAAGACATTTCTGTTGTTTAAGCTGCCTGGTTTGTGGTACTTTGTTATGGCATCCCTAGAAAATGAATATAAAACCTTTTTGCTTGTTCTTCCATCTACCTGGAATAGTCTTCCCCCAGTCGCCCACATGACGTATTTCCTTAACTCCTTTACCTCTTTATTCAGTAAAGCATCTTTGGGCACTTTACCAAAAACTAACACATTCCCTAATATGTCCCACCTCCCTTCTCTCCATTGTTTTTATTCTTTAAAACATGTTTTATATACTTACCATGTTTACTTTCTGTTTCCCCCACTACAAGGTAAGCTCCAGGAGGACAGGGATTTTGTTTGTTTTGTCTGTTGCTGAATTCTTAGCACACCTGCATATAGTAGTCACTCAGTAAATGTTTGTTGAGGGAGTAAATGAATGAATGAACCTATGTGTGCTCTCCCCTACTGCCATGATCACAGTCAATTCTCTCAGTGCTCCCCAGACGATAGCACTAGCTCCTAACTGGCCTTTCGGCGCTGGCTCCACCTTCTCCAGTCCATTCTCCACGTTTACACTTCTGTAGTGGACTGTCTGGAAAATCATAGCGACTAATAATTCCTTCCATCTCTGTATACTTACTCTGCCCCTGTAGACCTTATTTCCCTTTACCTTTGATCTGGGAGGGCCCTATTACTTGGTTTGATCAATGGAACAGGGCAGATACAATTGGCAATTGTATCTCCAAGTGAAAGTTTCATACTCAAGAGCAGAAAAGTCACAGTGTTGCCCTGTGACTATGCAGCGTAGGTCAGTAGGTCAGTATCACTCGGAACAGAGACAACTTTCCCCCAGGCCCCTGACCAAATTAAAGCAGCATGAGCAATTAAATCGTTTTCTTATTGTTTTATGTCACCAAGATTTTGGTTAACCTGTTTTGCAGCAATAGATAATTAAAACTTCTCCAGCTTCATCCCAAATACTGCCTCGTCATATCCTGTCTTCTATGCTGAATTATTGTAGTCCTATGAATGCATAGTTGACCTTTGAACAACATAAATTCAAATTGTGTGGATCCATTTATACCCACAATTTATATTAAAAATTGTTTTTCAATAAAAGTTACACTGAGTGTGCCCGCCTCTCCCACCTTGCCTTTCACATCCGTCATCTATTCCGCCTCAGCCACCCTTCAGACAGCAAAACCAACCCTCTTCTTTCTCCTCCTCCCTCAGCCTATTTAACGTGATAATGAGGATGCAGATCTTTATAATGATCCATTTCCACTTAATAGTCAATATGTTTTCTCTTCCTTATGATATTCTTCATAACATTTTCTTTTCTCTAGCTTACTTTATCCTAAAAATACAGTACATAATACATATACCACTCAAAAGATGTGTTTGTTATTAGACTGTTCATAAGCAATGCTTCTGGTCAAAAGTGGCTATTAGTAAAGTTTTGGAGGAGTCAAAAGATATATGTTGTTTTTCAACTATGTGGGGATCAGTGCCCCTATTTCCTGCATTGCTCAAGGGTCAACTGTATTATATTCTCCCTCTCTGTCTCTGACTCTCTCTCTCTCTCTCTCTCTCTCTCTCACACACACACACACACATGCACATGCACATGCACACATACACACACACACACACCTGAGCCTTTTCACATGCTGTTTTCTCTCCTTAGAAAAAACTCCTCTAGTTTTCTCTGGTTAACTGTAACTATTCTTTGAATCTTAGCCCTAGTCCACCCTCTGTGCTCTCAGGGCCCCTGAGCTTCTCAGAGCACTCGGTACCTTGTATTCTAGTCAACCCTCAATTGATAGCTTCCTCCACCAGAGAGAAAGCTTAGTGAGGGTAGGAAAAGCATCTGATTCACCCAGTTGGCTATACTACATAGCTCTGTGCTTGGCACATGGTAAGCATTCAGAAAATGGCTTTGAAATAATGAATTGTACTGAATGAGTAAATGTTCATACCCAGAATTTACTTGGGGTAGAATGGTAAGATTAAAATGTATGAAACAATTACAGAACAAAGCAAAACAGTGTAAAACTAAGTACCAAATGTTCACAACTTTAGAAATACTCTTATTTTGATAATTGGTCCATGCTATATTAGGTTCTTCATATTAGTAGTAATTAGAATAATAATGATCCATTATAATGAAAACTTTAGTTTTCAAAATGCTTTCACATGCATTATCTCATTTGATTCTACTCCAATTATTTAGGGACAAAGAAGTCATAGAATCACTTATGCCTCATCATATAACATGAGCAGGTTTTCATGTCATTTATCCTTTGCTGAACTCAGCTGCTTGTGAACTAGGTTGCAACTCTGTGTGAGCTTTCGGAGAAGGTGTAACCTTTCTGTTTTCCAGTGAACATAATGGAACATAGTGTTCTCAAGGACAGATGCTGCTTCACAGATTTTGGGAGCTAAACAGAATCACAGAAGCTCCTTGGAAAATACTAACCTACAAACAGAGAAGCATTTGATATATTTAATAAATGCAATTTAATGCCCTCAAATTTCATAACTGTGATGAATATATTCCATATATAGATACATGACCATTTGCATATTGGCAATTGTATCTCCAAGTAAAAGTTTCATACTCAAGAGCAGAAAAGCATCATTCAAAATCAACAGGATGACTAACTGTGAATTAAGTTAAACTAGATCAGAATAACACCTTGTTCATTATAGCTTTCCTATCACTAAGAAATACTATTAATTGAACAGCTACACTGAGCCAACTATTGTATCAGGCACTGTGTTAAATACTTTATCATCACTATCTTTAACCGTAGGCATTTCCCAGAGGCAGGTATCATTATCCCTATTTTAGACAAGGAAACTGATGCTCAAAGAAGTAAAGTAAATGTTACATTAAAACATAGCTATTAAGTGACTGGGATTGAAACTAAGATCTTTCTGATTTCAAAGTTAGTACTCCCTTTACCTTAAAAAGATTTGCTAAGCAAAGGATAAATAAATATTTTAGGGTTCTTGGTAATCCGAGAAACCTGTCATTTAAACTATTTCTCATTATTGCTCCTAATGAAAGCATGAATAATTAATTGAGGGCAGTCGCCTCCTGATACAAAACACTGTGAGTTGCAGATGTGTTCTCCCCACATGACACCATAGCAACCAGTTGAAAAATGGAAAACAAAAATCTATGATCACACTGTTGTTGTCTTTTATTCTAGGTGGAAGGAAGGAGAAAGAGATAATTGACCTGACTTCTTACTCTTACATGTCAAATACAACCAGAACATCCATGTTTCCTACTGTGCTTCTCCTCCTGGAAAGATCTTAAAGCATTCTAGCAGCAACCAAGATAAAACCCCATCTGACCCAGAAGATCCAGCTAATCAGAAAGTGTTACTAGGGCTTTCCAAATTTCCTGTTGCACAGCACCTGTACCAAGGATCCTAACACAGCAGCCTTCAGGGATTTGCTGGGAGACCAGAAAACCTTCCCTAATGAGTTTCTAACTCAGTTGCCACTGCCATAAGAGTATCTCTGTTAAAACCTTCTCTCCCCCAACCTTTTAGATTCATGAGGGGAGAGGGAGAAAAAGGCAGTAGCTGAGGCTGGCATTCAGTTCTGCTTAGGGATTTTTCTAACAAATCATTACATCATTTCTATGATTCAGAGCCGTATCATTAAGAAGGGGGGCTTCTTAAGAGAAGAGGGCCTATTACCTGTTGATGAACTCTGCCTGGGAGACAGAGGAGGCTGGCACGGGGCAATGGAGGGAGAGAAGAGGAAGGTTTTTCTATAGAGGGGACGTGGGAGCAATCTTGAATAATGAATAAAAATTAGCCAAGTGAACAAATTAGGAAGTGTGCATATGCGAAATAACTGTGTGTGTGTATTTGTGTGGGAGTAGGTTGGGAGGGCAGGGAGGAAAAGGGAAAAGAAACTAGCAGGTGAGAGGCATAAAGGTGTGAAGCGGTGAGGTGCACTTTGTACATAAATCTTGCTCTACATATGACCATATGACCTGGCCTTACCTCTTTCATTTGATTAACAACTCATCCTCAGCTGTCAGGGTGCAGCTGAGATGTCATACCCTCCAAAAAGCCTTCACCAATGGCCCAATACCAAGATATGTTTCCTCACTTTGCATCTCCCAAAAGTCCTGTACTTCCCTAAAAGTAAGACTTCTCATACTGAAGTTGACTGCTTGCAACGAGGCCTAAGGTCTCTATTAGCTTCCTATTGCTGCTATAACAAATTATCATCATTTAGTGGCTTAAAGCAACAGAAAGTTACTCTTTTACAGTCCTGTAGGCCATAGGTCTGAACTGAGTCTTACAGGGCTAAACTCACAGTGTTAGTAGGACTATTTCCTTCTTGAAGCTCTAGGGAGAATCTGGCTTTTGCCTCTTCCAGCTTCTAGCAGTTGCCAGCATTTCTTGGCTCTGGCCACATCATTCCAATCTCTCTTCCATGGTCACATTGCCTTCCCTTTTTCTTCTATCAAATCTCCCCTTGTTTCTCATTTGTAAGGACACTTGCTATTGCATTTAAGGCCCACCTGATAATCCAGGATAATCTTCCTATTGTAAGATCCTTAACTTAATCACATCTGCAAAGTGTCTTTTGCCCTATTAGATAACTGATATGGTTTGAATCTGTGTCCCCACCCAAATCTCATGTCAAATTGTAATCCCCAATGTTGAAAGTGGGGGCTGCTGGGAGGTGATTAGATCATGGGGGTGGTTTCTCCAGAATGGTTTAACACCATCCCCCTTGGTGCTATTCTTGTGACAGTGAGTTCTCCTGAGATCTGGTTGTTTAAAAGTCTGTAGCACCTCCCCCGCATCTCCTCTTCTTCCTGCTCCAGCCATGCGAAGTTCTGACTTCCCCTTTGCCTTCTGCCATGATTCTAAGTTTGCTGAGGCCTCCCAAAAAGTTGAGCAGTTGTACCATCATGCTTCTGGTACAGCCTGTGGAACAATGAGCCAATTAAATCGATTTTCTTTATAATTTACCCAGTCTCAGGTTTTTCTTTATAGCAATGCGAGAATGGACAAATACAGTAACATGCACAAGTTTTGGGGATTAATAACTGAGTATGTTCAGGAACCATTATTTAGCCTACCACCAAGTCATTGCTATCATGGGCATGATCTTGTTACCTGCTGCATCCCTAGTGCCCCACACAGTTGTCTAGCCCATAGTATGTGCTCAAGGAATGTGTTGAAGAAACAAAACTAGTGGATGAATGGAAAAATTGAGGCTCTAGGTAACCCAAGCCATGTGGGTGTGACTGTTGACAAGGCTGTTCGCAGAGCAGGGATAGAATATGTAAAGTTCTACAGGGCCTAGTGAGGAACTTAGCCTATAGAGGAGATGGTCAGTAGGAAGTCACCAAAGGGCTTCAGGCAGAGGAACATTTTTAAAGAGTCTTGTGTCACCATGTAAAGAATAATATTGGTTCCCACCTAGCCTCTGAAGCCTACACCTCTCCTGTTTAAATTTAGGAAATAGAATTTCCTCTTCTGAATGGCAAAGGTATCCTGCTTTTAGTTTTATTTGTTGATGGAATGGGACACATCCCATGAAGTAGCCTCATGGAGAAGGTGCCAGTATAAAAAGACAAAATCCCTGCATAAACTAAAGATTAGTATATTCCAAAGGGAAGAGTTCATGGTCTTTCTTCTGGAAACAGCTCTCAAGAAGTCTCCTTTCCAGCTGCCCAAGTCCCTGAAAAACCACACACCCTGGGATTCATTGCAAAAAAAACCAACCAACCAACCAACCAACCAACCAACCAAACAAACCAAAAAACAAGAAAGAAAGAAAAAAGAAAGAAAAAAGGCAGGGGGAGACTCAGAGACAAAGAAGGGGCCACAGACCACTTAGAAATGACCCTAAAATGTAGACTTATATGCTTCCCTTGAGTGAAGATATGTGCATGCGTGCCAACAGTGGAGGCAAAGAAAGGGGAGGCCACAGATAGAGGTCAGGGTTAGCAAGGGAACAGATCCCAAGGAATTTGACAAGTGGGCTCTGCAGCTGCCAAACACGCAGGAATACATTCAGCAGTGCCAGCACTACTCTCAAAACTGCAGTCCTGTGCCAGGAACCTCTCTGAAAGTGTGTTTTTTCTCATTCAGATTCACAAACAGTAAATGGCATTGTTAAATGCAATCTTGTCATAAACATGGCTCATTTAATATTTTCTAATTCTTTACATAGATTCAATCAGCAAAAGGTTTTCCTGTTTTAGCTCACTTGAGATTCATACTAACCCCTTAGAGGAAGGCTTGACAGCTTTCACAATCCCTATTTTACAGATGAAGAAACAGAGGCTGAAAGAGAATGTGAATTTCTCCTTGTGGCCATATCCTTAGTGAGTCTAGATGGATTGTTTCAACTGCTGCTCTGGCGTGTGGTCTACACTGCCACATGTATAAAACTCAGTCTTCAAGCTAGTCTTTTAAAGGATCATATCACACATTATATATGTGTTTATGGTGAATACACACACATATAAATATACACACTTATACATATGCATGTATATCATATATATCATTATGTATCCTACCCAAAGACATGCTTACATGTACCTATAATACAGATGTCTAACAGGGAAGCACTTGACATAGCAATGAGAGAGTGCAAAGAGAAAAGCATTACGTTCAGGTGAAATATGAAATAACATGGAAGCCTTTCTTTACCTTGAATAACTAAAGGAATGGCAAATGATAATCAATTCTTAAGAACCAATATAGAACACTTGTATATGTTTTAGATTGCAAGGCTAAATTCTGATGATAATATGTACCTTACTCCTCCTGAGCAAAGACTCATTCATCATCATATTTTCAAAGATCTCAAACATTGAGATCATTTTGTGTGGTAAACACTGTGCATTGTATTGGGACACAAAGACAAATTAAGACACAGTCCCTGCCTTCAAGGAGCTCACAGCAGAGGAACAGGCAGATGTGTAAATCTAGCAATTATCTCACAATGTGGCAAGTGCTTTCATTGCACTAACCCATGGGAACACAGAAGGGGGATGTGTAAGTCATGTTTAGTTCATAGGAGACATTTCAGATAGAGTTGATGTTGAAGTGAGTATGCTGCGTAGGATCTGTTAGATGAAAAGCACAGAATAAATGTTTATTGAATGAAACAATGGAGGAATAACTAAATGAGGAGAAGACTAGAGTTTCTTTCCACAAGCTCCATCCGCTGCAGCTCTCCACCCTCTGTAGAGAGTCAAATATGGGAATTCATTGCATCAAAGCCTTATAGATAACTCATAGACTGTTTAGGTAGCAGATGTCAAACTCAATAAACAATAAAGTCCACAACTTAGAAAAATGAAAGGATCAGCACCCTCTTCCCATTGTCTAATGAAAGAAAATAAATATTTTTGTCTCTTTTCACTCTGGGTTATCCCATTCTTTCACTTTCTCAGTGAACTTTTTGGAGGTACAATTATCAGGCAGACTGGAAACAAGTTTCTCTTCTTAAGATAAACAGCCAATGACTAAAGCACAATTTATATCTGTTATTTTTTCATCAGGCTCCCGTCTATGTGTGGGCAAGGCTAAATAAGGAGAACTGTTAGAAAAATTGGAGGCTAGGACACAAATGAGTGTTTTACCTTTGGCATTTAGATGCAGAGCTGATCCTGAACCCCGTGTGTCTCTCTATGTGACATTTCCAGCGCTGAACTGGAAAATATGAATCTAAGCACAGATATAGTCTATAATGAATCCATCTGGCCACACATGGAGTTTTTAAATATTTACAATTATGGCCCTGGCCTTATTAAACTTGCAGGAAAACAGCAGCAGCAGGGTTTACATATGGGCTCAAGAAGCCTCCTTCAGCCAGCACCATGACGGCAACTGCCTGAAATTTCTAGAAAACATATATATTCATTTGCCACTCTCTCAGGGTCAAGAAATAGCACAAAAACATCAGGAAAACGGCTTGCTGGGATTTCTCAAACTGCACACAGGGCACTGCAAAGAGCATGTATGAGCTATCGAGTTTGTATTTAAATTTGTTTCCTTCTTGGAAGGCTATTCCATAGCCCAAGAAGAGACAATTCCAACAAATAGGTGGAGACAAGAAATAAATGCCAGGATGAAGAACTTCCTGTTATCAAGGGCAATGCAAAATCAAGATTTGAGTCTGAGTTGGAACCTGCTCTCATTAGTGTCTTCTAGTCTGTCAGGGCTGTGAGGTTTCCTTGAAGGACCACATGGACCAGGCATCAGGAAACTGTGTTTCCAGTCCAGGCCTGCCACTCATTCATTGTATGAGCGTGAGCAAACTGCTTAGTGCCCTGAGAGTCTGTTCTCATACCTAAAATGGGAATGGCAAACACGACCTACGTAGCTCACAGGGCTGTTTGAGGCTACGATGCTGTAGTAGGAGTTTACAAACTGTGATTCAGGAACCATTTGTGGGTCTGGAAATCAGTTTCCTGAATTAAAACTATTTTTTTTTTTTTTTTTTTTTTTTGAGACAGAATCTCGCTCTGTCTCCCAGGCTGGAGTGCAGTGACGTGATCTTGGCTCACTGCAAGCTCCACCTCCTGGGTTCACGCCATTCTCTGGCCTCAACCTCCCGAGTAGCTGGGACTACAGGCGCCCGCCACCACACCCGGTTAATTTTTTGTGTTTTTAGTAGAGATGGGGTTTCACCATGTTAGCCAGGATGGTCTCGATCTCCTGACCTTGTGATCTGCCTGCCTTGGACTCCCAAAGTGCTGGGATTACAGGCGTGAGCCACCGCGCCAGGCCAAAACTACAATTTTCCAAACAAAATCTAATTGGAATGGAATCACATAGAATGAACTGGACTGGACTGGACTTGAATGGGAAGTAGCTCACCCATAGTAAGTACAGTTTTGTAAAATTCATTTTTCGCTTACANTTTTGAGACAGAATCTCGCTCTGTCTCCCAGGCTGGAGTGCAGTGACGTGATCTTGGCTCACTGCAAGCTCCACCTCCTGGGTTCACGCCATTCTCTGGCCTCAACCTCCCGAGTAGCTGGGACTACAGGCGCCCGCCACCACACCCGGTTAATTTTTTGTGTTTTAGTAGAGATGGGGTTTCACCATGTTAGCCAGGATGGTCTCGATCTCCTGACCTTGTGATCTGCCTGCCTTGGACTCCCAAAGTGCTGGGATTACAGGCGTGAGCCACCGCGCCAGGCCAAAACTACAATTTTCCAAACAAAATCTAATTGGAATGGAATCACATAGAATGAACTGGACTGGACTGGACTTGAATGGGAAGTAGCTCACCCATAGTAAGTACAGTTTTGTAAAATTCATTTTTCGCTTACATATCTGTATGTAGGTACTAAATTGTGATGCTAAATGCATTTGTTACTGTAAATTTAAGTCTTGAAATATGAAAGAGATTTGTAAAATGTAAAGAGAGATACCCAAGGGAGCAAACTAGTTGTCCAGAAATCATAAATGTATTTTGTTTTCCTTCCTCCATATTTTCAACTAAAAAAAAAAAAGAACAGAATGCACTCAACAAACATGCATATTCTGATTTCTTCAGCTGCCACTATGGCTTATTCTCAGCATGCTACCTGCTTGACCCCCAAAACGTCTGAATTTGTGATGTCTGGGTAAACCGTAATACGTACATATCTCTAATTTTGCACTTTTTTGCACTGAATTAAAATGGTTTTTGCAATTGTCTCCAAACATCTTAAGAAGAGGAACATGATCTTTTAATGTAGCCTCCAGCCTGGCAGTGTCCTTAACATAGTAGCTGTTCAATAAATATTTCTCAAACAAAAGCAGAGTCAAGATTTCTGGATCCCTGTTGGGCTCAGACTTTGCCACTGGCCTTCTGGATGATATTGAGGGAGCTGTTTCTCTGCTGTGTGCCAATGTTTCCCTCACTGGTAAAGGGAGGGTACTGAACTCAAAGTAATGCTCTCCATATATGTGTGTGCTCTGGGGGATCCATAAACAGTGAGAAGGCCTTGTCTGCCAAATGATGAAGATTTACACCACTAAAGGAGTCTGTTCATTGCTTTCACCCGTTTCACTGATTTCGGCTCTACCTTAAGATTTCTTTTGACTAGGTGATCTCTAAGGTTCCATCTCACTATGCCATTCAGCCGTCATGACTCCCAGTGAGGTGCTCTTGCAGGTTCACCCCAACACCTTCCTCTAGTTATGTTCTTTCTTCAAAGCCAGCTAAGTTACGAGTGACTAAAGCTATGGCTAATATGGATAGAACAACACACAGATAATATGGATGACAACACATAGCTGGGATCATCATTCATTATCTGGCTTTCAAACACAGTCCAGGCAAACAGTCCCATCTTCCTTTTGACTCCTGCAATTTTTGATGACACACTGCATTCATCTGCTCTGATATGTTGCTACTCCCATAGACTTTCCTGAGAACTTTCTGTTTCGAGGGTCTATTCATCAGCCACTGTGGATTAGGAGGACATTTAATGGAGAAGTCATTATTGTGAGAAATCTGTGAGTTGCAGTCATAAAATTTACTCTCACTTTTATAAAAGCCTTCATCACTCATCCACTTCTTCTGAAAATGATAATACCAAGCTATCACTCCTACCTCTGGCCTACCACTTCATTTTTCAAAATTTGCAATGTTCACACAAATATGTTATTTGATTCATTTCAACCTAGGATTACCATATGCCTCTTATGTACCAGGCACCGCGCTAACCATGAGCAGTAAACAAAAGAATCCTTTACATATCTATGTCCTTCTGCAATGGCATGTCCCCTTCTCATTCTGTTCCTTATCCCTCAAGACGAAATTATCTCATAATTCTATTATGCCATTTCTGACCCAATCGTCATAGGCTTACTCAGCTATACCTGAATTTCTCTCTAGTCATCACATATTTTGCCTTGTGCCTCAGTTTCCTTAACATGTGGGGAAGACTGAATGAATAAAGAGGGGCAAAGCACTTAAATTGTGCCAGCCACATAATAGATATTAGACAAGTATTAGTTACTATGATTATTATATTTATCATTGTAATTGGCAGAAACCAGTAATTGGAGGGAGGTTGGCATTGAGATGGATCATTCAAAGAGAGGAGGCAAAGATCCAAAGCATTGGTAATGTGGAGATTCCTTCCTGGACCAAGTGCATAAAAGGAAGAAGATGGTTTTAGAATGAAAATAGACAATGCTAGAAGCATTCTTCTGATTGCTTCAGATGTCAGGTCCAGGCTATGGCCAGTTGCCCATGAAGGTTCAGACATCACGAGCATCCTCATCTCTCCATCCCCATCCCCCTGCAGCTCTGGAAGACATTTTCTGTTCTGGCCTTCAGGAGGAGCTGCCTGGGGCCTTCAGCTCAGGCTGCCAACGTTGAGTGAGCAGGTCACACTTCTTGGCAGCCAAGGGTGGAGGGCTCCTCAGGCAACACTCAGTGTCAGGCAACACTGGCTCTTCTTCTGGCAGCCCCACTCAAAATTATTGATTTGAGTATGTGAATCAGAAATGAGGGCAAGAGCTGCAAAGGGGCTTGTTTCCTACCCATAATAGGGCTGGTATACTGTGAGAGGTCATCCATTCATACCCTCTCAGAGCATCTAAGTCTGTGCTTTCCTCAAGCCCAGAAAAATGTCACTGCTCACCCAAGGACAGAGCTCATATTCCAAAAGGTTTCAAGGGCTTATTCTTCTGCCTAGCTGCAAACTGGCCAGCTCAAAGCATAGAGGCAGCAATATTTACTCATTATCACACTGTCTTAGGGAGGACTTCAATGCTTCCTTAGAAATTTTAAAATAAGGACTTTTATTCAGTTTTTTAAAATTACTTTGTCTATTTATTCACCCAACAAATACTCATCTCCTAAACTCCCTGGAATAGTACTTGATATTTAGATGGGTAAGTTGAAAAAGAACCATATATAATTTCTGCTTTTTATTGATCACAAGATAACAGTTAGAGAAAGAGAGCTAGATAATACTATGGAGTGTGAGGAGTGTTATAATGATGGTCAGTACATGTCAAGACATGGGCAAGGCATTTGAAAATAGAAATAACAAAATGATTGAGTAAGATATAGAAATGCTGCCTTAAAACACAAAGGAATATGTGCAACAGACATGCATTCCTCCACCGCCAAGTCCTTCTCAAACTCTGAGTCTCACTACACTTTTAACACCCCATATCCCTAAATATATCTCTACCTCTAAGTCCTCCCTAGAAGAGGCAAGCATCAGAGACATGAAGATACTTATTATACCTTTCACTTGGTAGTAAAATATGTTTCTTTGTTTTATAAATGAAATAAAATGGATGGGTCAAAATACTAGATAATATTGACAGTAATGCTAACAATTATAATTATTATTAATAATAGTTACTGGATTCTTAGTATGTGTTACCCATTTGGCTAAGCACCTTACATACATTTTCTTATTTAATGCTTGTGAAACCCTATGCATTGGGTTCTATTGCTCTTCATTTTACAGCAGTTGAAATGGAAGTCACAAAAGTTGCCCAGAGTCACCCAGCTAGTATGTGATATAGCTTAAACTTGAATATTTAGCTGATTACTAAATCAAGTCTGCTAATAACTACATTTTATATATATACATAATATTTATTTGTATATAATGTGTGTGTGTGTATATACATATGGTTAATGGGGCAATTAGGAAACCTTCATGGAAGAGCTGAGTGCTGAAAGACAAACAGGAATTTTGAAATCTGTTCATTCTAACTAATCAACTAGCCTCTTCAATTACACAAGTCTATGAAGTTAATTTTACTTTAATTTTATGAACTAACAGAAAGATAGCAACTTGGTGCCCGAAATTTAGTAAATATTTTTAAAACTCTCTAGTTATTATGCTCTTTTACCCTCCCTTCTTCTATCCCCATGAGCCTAGCATAGTGCTATATACATATTTGACTACATGACTGATGGATGTAGACAAAGTCTGAGATTTGGGGAACCTCCCAGATCATCAGTCATGAAGCAGGGCTTCCAGATGACAGCAACATATCCCCAGCTGCAGTTTGTGTAGAAAGATTTTATTTCAAGGTGCAGCTGAAAGCATCTCCTTTGCTTTGTGTGTGTTAATTATTTCTGAAATATAAGAAAGTGCATCCAGACAGGGGTAGAAACATCCAGACCTTTTGCTACTCATTTCTAAAAACAGATTCTGTTCCTTTACGGAGGATATCCTGGTTAATCAAACAGTATGTGCTCTTTTAATTTTCCTTGCTGGTTTCTGTCTCCGTTCTGTTCTGTTGTTTCACAGTCATTTTTAGAGATTTAAGGAGTGGGTGGAGGAAATGAAAACAGTTTTAATATCAAGAAATTAATGATAGTAGGTAGACCTAATTTTCCTTTATGCTTTTGGAAACGGAGAATCAGGAACAAGTTAAGAGAGAGATTTCTTTGCTGGCAAATTCATTTTCCATAAAGAGAGGCGGTCATCTTTCCTGAGGAGTCTGAAATTCTAAGATAAAGATGAAAAGATGATGTTTTATCATAATGACATGGATCTGCATTCCCATTTATTTTGTGCTCCCACAGCAAAATATACTGGGAACTGTCATGCTGCTTTGAAAAGTGAGAAAATATTTAGCTATTTAAATAATCCGAAAGTAAAAAGAAGCACCAAAGGGGAATAGCACAGAATAATAGCTTTATAGTCTCCCTAGGAGAAAAAAAACTCAAATTGCTGACCCAGATTTTAGAATTTATAACTCAACTCCTAAACTCTGTCTGCAACTCATGCTATTTAGAAAAGAGTATTTCTTTGGCAGTTCCTTAATAATAATAATAATCCTTTACATCCCTATAGCACTTTAGGCTTCTTTTGAAGTACTTCCACATCCATTATCTCATTTGGTCTTAAGAGCAGCTGTGCAAAGTACACAGGGCCAAGACAATTACCTCCATTAACAGAAACCAGTGACTGTTCACAGGCGTCAAACTAGCCCTGCTGTAGTTAAAAGAGCAGAAACCAGCCACATGATGCTTGGGCCAAAGACCGGATTCCTTCTCTCAGAAACCCACTGTTTCCTTGCTGAGAAGGTGCACAATTGTCAGGAGCTTCTCAAAGTTACACATTTCACCATCTTAAAGACAATTAATGTCAAGTGTTTCCTCTGAGCCAACACTACTGAAAAGACAGCCCAGCTCTGAATAGTACACACTGATTAAAACTTCCCCTTTTCCTTCTTTCATAGTTGGGTCCAAGAAGATTTAAATTAACTTCTGGTGAAAAGCTTAGTCACTTTAAAAAAAAAATTAAATCCAGAAGCTGCATTTGAGAATTTCTTACTTTCTTTTACATCATAGCTATTTCAAAGTCCTATCATACTGGTGCCTAACTCCACCTCTATTTAAAATCTACAGCTGGGTTATATTTTCACCTTCTGGTTTAAATACATTTCGAATGTGTCAGTATCATTGCTTCTACTCCAGATTAATAGGATCAGCCAAAAGGATGGCTGACATTTTTGTTGCTATAGAAACTAGTCCTGATGTTACACAGCTTGCCTTTCCCCTATTTGCCATACATCTATCCAGCTACGGAACACAGGCATCTTTTTGTTTCACAAGGAATTATATTAAAAAATTAAACCATAATTTCATCCTGGTGTAGTCCCCTTTCTGTCAAAAAGAGTATTAAGTAATATTAAGAGGCATCCAAAAGAAAGTGGGAATTGCTGATATTGCTCAATAGCTTATGAACCTCTCAGACATAAAGAGAACATAAGTTCCGCAAATTATTCCACATCCTAAATCCATGTTCTTTTCTGCTCGAGTTAAGTACTTTACAGCTTTTCCTTAGCAAACCTCTAAGCCTGGCCAACACTTTCCACATTAGTCTCTGGACAACCAAACCAAGCCAGTTCTTACTCTTCTCCCTTTCACCCACCCCCCAAAAAGAAAAGCGTTTCTGGACAGCTGTTTCCTTAAATATACCATCAACATCCTCTAACATATCACCTTCATTGTATACTCAGGTTCTTTTTCCACAGATGCACCATCGCCCCCAGAGAAAACCTCTCACACAGAATTAAGATGTGAAGTTTCAGCACCTAATGATGCAGCCAGCACGTATGGCCGATGCCAGAAGGTATACTCAATAAGGAAGAGATAGAGGGAATAATAATAATAAAAAGCACCCTTCCCAAATGACTGGGAAACACAGCTTCTCCAGCCCCTGTAATGACTGATGTTTATCAAAAGCAGAGGCAATGAGCAGCTCTGTAATTGGCAGGTTCTACACTGTCAGTTGTCCATTTGTCACAGCTATGATAGCGGTAGCAGCTTATGCATTAAGTGGAATTTCTCCCTTTCCCATTATAGGTTTAAATACAACTTTCACAACCATTTGGGAGCCACAGACTACCCAAAGGAACAGATTCCTTAGGCAGCTCCCTGGGTTATCAGGCTTACCTGGAGGTATTATGGATACTATATTGACTAAGAGAATATTTGAGGAAGTCTTTCCTCACTTGATGGAACGCACCCCACAGGTTAGATGCAAAATACTCTAATAAGGCCGAGGCTACTTTGCACCAAGAGCCAAGGAAGAGGCAGAAATGCCAGCAGGCTTTCCATAGTAAGTTAAAAAATCAAAATAATCTTCACCTTCTTCCGTTTTTTTAGAAAGTGAATTTGCCTGTAGGAAAGGGCAAGAGAAAAAGTGTTAACTGAGCCCCTGCATGTGCATGGTACTCTGATGAGGACTTAATTAATAACTATGATCTTATTAAATGTTCACGATTTCTGTGAGGTAGAACTTATCCTCAAATCTGCTTGGAGGTGAAGAGCCTGAGGTTCAGCAAGGGCTATATCTCGTCTCCGTCCCTAGCTCACTAGGCTGCAGGCTTCCTTCAGGTGGCGGAACTGGGAAGTGGAACGGCCAACAGTAGGTGCAGTACGTATCTGACCATTTTTGTGGTTTACATATACAATGTACACAAAACATATCATGAGTGAATTAAAGGGTAATACCTGTGAATTCAACCTAGAATTATTTTTCAGATAAACGTTTCATAGTGTTGGACAGGAAGTATCATGCTGTCCATGGTAATCATAAATGGAAGACTATTTCAAGTTGAGATTCCAAGTAGGATGTGTTTCTTCTATCCAAAGGGAGTGCTGATAGGGCAGGCAGATAACTTTCAAGACCACAGAGAAGAGGGTCTCTCTGGACAGAGCTGAGACCCTTGCCATGGCCACACTGGTTAGGGGGATCACTGGTTCTTCTGAGAGAAGAATCTGCAGAGTAACCCAAGAGCTCCAGATGTATCTTTACTCAGAACTTATTTCAACCAGGGCTCTTTTAATAGTAAAAGGGGTCACTACTAATAAGTTACCCTTGTACAATAGACATAAAGTGGGACTGACCTGGGCAAACTTAGCAGTATTATCACTCTACTCATAAGGTGATTGCATGAAAGTCCAGATAAAATATTTAATATTGTCCTATTCTGACTTAAGAAGGTTACTGATGTTACTCTAGATCAGCACCATCCAACAGAAATATGTCAGCCACATATGTAAGTTTACATTTTCTAGTAGCTACATTTAAAAGTAAAAGAAAAGATAAAATTAATTTTAATAATATACTTTTAGACCAGTAAATCTAAATTATTACCATTTCAACATGGAATCAATATAAAAAATTAGTCAGATATTTATATTCCTTTTTTCAAACCAGATTTTGAAGAATAGGTAGGCTTTGAGTGTATTGAGGTAGAGGCTCCCAAGAGAAAAGAAAGAACCCTTTAGATTTCTTAGATAAAATGAAGAAAATAATGTAGGAAAATTTTTTGTTTCTTTTCTTTCTTTCTTTCTTTCTTTCTTTCTTTCTTTCTTTCTTTTTTTTTTTTTTTTTTTTTTTTTGAGATGTAGTCTCACTCTGTCACCCAGGCTGGAGTGCAATGGCACGATCTTGGCTCACTGCAACCTCTGCCTCCCGGGTTCAAGCAATTCTCCTGCCTCAGCCTCCTGAGTAGCTGGGATTATAGTCATGTGCCACCACACCCGGCTAATTTTTGTATTTTTAGTAGAGACGGGGTTTCACTATGTTGGCCAGGCTGGTCTCAAACTCCTGACCTTGTGATCCGCCCACCTTGAATTCCCAAAGTGCTGGGATTACAGGTGTGAGCCACCGTGCCCAGCTGAAAAAATTTTTAAAAAGAAAAGAAAAGAATAAAAACCACATTTTAATCAAGTGGAAGGGATTCTAAACCTGAGTTGGAAGAAAAGGTTATGATTGAGGAGGTTGAACACTAAGGAGGAGGAAGGGGAATCGATGGTACATTGGACACCATAAATGTAACGTTTTCGTGCAAAAGTAAGGAAGGGTCTTCTGGAGAAGATGAAGCAGGTTACGCATCTATGGAATACAGGAGAAAAAATTTTGCATTTCTAGAAAGAAATAGATAATCAAGCAGGATGTGGACAAGACTACCAGCTTCCTCAGGTGTGAGTACATAATTCATTTTTGTATCTCCAGCATCTAGCAGAGTGTCTGGTGCATAGCATTAACTTCATCCCAATTGTTGGGTAGATGACTTGCCAGGAATTGATGTATAAAAGGAAACTGGCCCTGACACAAAGGGAGGGTAACTGCCATTTTTGGGTCCCCCATTCTCTGGGAACCTCATGAGGCTTATGTCGTCTAATACAATAACACTGAGAGAGGGAATGCTAAGTGCACTTTATGGATGAGGAAGCAGAGACTCAAAGAGGTCAAACTTGCCTAAGGCCTTACCAGCTAGCAAATAGCAAAGCTGAGATTTTACCCTAGACCTGTCTGATTAGGAAGCCCATGTTCGTTTTACCATATCCTGCTGTCCAACCAGCTGGTGAATGTCTTTTGAGAAGGATAAGTGTAATAATGTGCTGCTGATGATAATAATCATGGTTAATATATATATGCCACTTGCTAGGTGGCCAGCACAGTTCTAAGCATTTATGTCAATTCATTTAGTCTATTCAACCATCCCATGAGGTAGATGTTACTATAATCTCCATGTTATAGAATGAGCTGAAGGCAGGAAGTTTAAGCCACTTGTCAAAAATCACACAGCCAGTGAGTGGCCAAGCTGGGATTTGAAGCTAGGTGGTTTGGTCCCAGCATCCATAGCATTTGCTCACCCACAAGTGCTTATTGTGGCTGAGGGTGGGGGTTCACATTATGTGCTGTGAATGTGGTCACACTGTAGGGTAATAGTCAGAGATTTGCCCAGCACACAGACATACTATATTTTGTTCTTGGGATATGAACGATGGCGGATTGCTTTTGAAATTTGACTAATTCTTCTTCCAGGGTGTGATTTAGAGAAATGGGTATCTAAGACATGTTACCTCATAATGTGTTTACAGGAGAGCCTGAGAGCTTCATTACTGACCAGAGTGTAACACAACACAGACATTCTCAGCACAGGATTTATATTTGACCTCACCAGTAACATGCACACAGACTGATACATGTCACATTTTCAGTAGCAATTTTGCCCAAAGCCAACAGTGGGATATGCCTCTTAACCAACACCATAGTGTAGCCTCTCAGAGAAAACAAATATTTATTCCCTGTGTCAGTCATTCATTGCCTGCAGCTAATATTTATGGCATTCATCCAGAGCACTAGCCAGCAGACAGTCTGTTTTGTCGAGCTTCAGAGATTCCAGCAGCAGATGGGCAGAGGAGCACTAAAGTTTCCTGGAGAGATTCACAACCCCACAGTTAGGAGAAAGAGCTGACAGGTGACCTGCATGGAGAAAGACGTGAGTGATCCCAGAATGCACTGATGAGTGGCCTTGGGGGAGTGCTTCCCATGAGGATACTGGATATTGATCAGGATAAACTGGGAAATGCCTAGACTGGGTGTTAGTGCCCATGTAGTGATTTAATGTCATGGCTTCAGACAAGCTACTTCATACCCTGGGTCTCAGCTTTCTCAGAAGTAACATGAAAAGGTTGACCCAGTTTCATTGAAGATCCTTACAATTTTATAGTCAACTTCATTCCCACTGTGGAACAAAGCCCTGGCTCCTGGTGACCCCAGACCGAGTCAGAGTTTAGGGCCCCTAGCTTGCTCAGAAGGAAAGCTCTAACATCTTTACCATCTTTGAAGATGATCATCCAGCTTGAAACAGCAGATTTTGGATGTCCAAGAGGAACTTATTTCGTAAGCCCTCAAATTCAAGAATATGACGCTTCAGGATAGTTACTTTCCAGTAGAGAACAAGTGAGAACATCAGAGGAGGCAAGACTGTATAGAAGAAGGCACACAGGGCTATAGTAGGAATTGAAGCCATATTGTCAAAGCATGTGAATGCCTCACTGAGTTTAGATCTCTGGACTTTATTCTATAAAAGTTGAAGAATCATCACAGGTGTTAAGGGCAGGAGGAAGGTGACTTGAGTGGGTTTTAGAATAATAGATCTGGTAGCAGGGCAGAAACTAGACTGAAGAGTGGACAGACCCTTAATTCTTCATTCATTCACTCATTTATTCTACAAACAAGTATTGAGGTCCTCAATGAACATTTGTTGATTGAATAAATGACTACATGATCTCAAATAAGATAAATTTTCTTATTAGGCATTTTGCTGCTGGGACCCGGTGTATAGTAAAAGTGTAATTGTCCTTCATTGAGTTAATGTGTGAATGTTGTTCAGGTCAGGTCCCACAAGAGGATGAGGTCATGAGGAAAGGGTAAAGAAACACCATCTCAGGAGACTTGGTACCATTTCTGATCTCCTGGATCTGATTCCACTCCCCCAGAATAATTTTGCAAGCCCAGCTGCATCAGCATGTTGAGTTATACAAGGTAGCAAGCTGTCCCACTGTAACAGGTGTGGTGTGTCATTCCGTTGGTGCATGAAATTAAAAAGATGTGGTTTGCTAGGGTACAGCAGATAAACCAAACTTGCTTCTCAGTCCATCTACTTTTATTCACATGTAAAAACCTCAGAAGAAGGAAACAGAGAACCAATCAGTCTGATTAACTATCCATAGGTTAGTGCCAATAAACAGTTTCATGCCATCCACTGCCAAGGAAGTGGGGTGTGTGATGTTTATTGAGTGCCTACTGTGTGCTTTGCATATTAGGAGATGTGATATATGTATGTAGAGAGTTATCTCCAGTAGTTTACATGTAATGATGAGCAGGATATGAGTACATCCTTGTGATACAGTGTGAGCACTGCTGTGGAAGAGGAATAAACAGGACCTGTAGAATATCAGAGGAGGAGCATCTCATCCATGCTGAGAACATTAGGGAAGGCTTCGTGATGGAGGTAATACCTGACCTGAATCTTGCAGGAAAACTAGGAATTATCCAAAAGGAAGAGAGAGAGAAAGCAGCAGCAGGTATGCAGAGATAGTGGGGAGGGGCAGCAAGTTGCCCCACTCTGTGCACCATGGATGGAACATCTGCTGCAGACACTGCCTCCCAGGGCTCCAACATGGACAGCGAATTCCTGCCAGAAGGTGAAGAGATACAGCAAACAGGCATTGGAGCAGATGTGGCAAGTGCACAGGGTTAATCAAGCATTCTGCAGCCAGCAAGAGATATAAATGCCCCCAGAGCAATATTGGCAGCAGCTGGCAGGAGATGGCACTGACTCAAGCTTTGCCCTCCTAGAATAGGAAGTGCTCTGCCACTCTGAGGACTGGAGGCACTTGCCATGTGCTCCTCTCCCATTTCTTCTTATTCACATAGAGACCAAGAGACAGGGGGAAGGGGAAAAAATTAGCAATAGTGTCACTGACCTACAATAAAGAAAGTAATCAATAATCATTCTACAAAGGAAAAAGAGATGAAGAAGATGGGTATTTGGTAATTTGATGGTTTCTATTTGCCTCTCTGGCTTTGATTTTACGGTTGGGAAGGATGTGAATGTTATTACATGGCAATGAGGTTGCTATGGTAACTCTTTATTGTTTAATATAAGACTAGCTAAATCTTAGATAAGTTACTGGGAGAAAAATTAATGCTGCCAAAGGCCAGATCCAGTTTTTGATTCCCTTTTTTTATTTAACATTTATGCCTGTTTCCCCTTCATAACCTGCCCTTCTCCTGTAGGACATCAAACACATATCAAAATGAAGAACAGTTCAGCCATTGTTAAAGGGATCCTGTACTATAGAAAATCAACTAGGACCCATTGGTCAGGAAGAAAGAAGTCAATTACACATGTTAGTATCTGTGCCTAGGCTCAATTCTAGCTTTGTAGTCAACATTCCTTTTCTGCAATCCCAGCTTTACTACTTAGTCATTCTGTGACCTTGGACAATTAAACTTTCTGGACCTATTTCTCAATATTCAAGATGAGAATAATAATAACATCCACCTCATCAAATGTTGTGGGGAAAAATAAATTATGGAAGATGGTGAAGAATTTAACACAGTGTCAGGAGTGCCAGGCAATACTTCGTATTCCATAATTAGTAGCTATTCCTCTTTTTCCTCCTCCTATAATGATAATGGGGAGAATAACTATTATTTTATTAGCATTTCAAGGTCCAGTTTAAGAGTCATGTCTTCCACCTTTCGTGACTTATCTGGAACACACAAAGGCTACTTCCTTCTGTACTCCCTTTGGCCTGCCTATAGGTATCATAAAGGTGGCACTAGGATGGGGGCAAGGAAAGAGCAGGAAAGCTCCAGTGCCACCGACAATCCTTGAGAGCTTACCTTGCTCCAGGTCCTATGCTAGGCCCCGCACTTACATTACTTTGTTATTTGTTAAAACACTCCAACGGCCGGGCGCGGTGGCTCAGGCCTGTAATCCCAGCACTTTGGGAGGCTGAGACGGGCGGATCACGAGGTCAGGAGATCGAGACCATCCTGGTGAACATGGTGAAACCCCGTCTCTACTAAAAAAATACAAAAAACTAGCCGGGCGAGGTGGCGGGCGCCTGTAATCCCAGCTACTTGGGAGGCTGAGGCAGGAGAATGGCGTGAACCCGGGAGGCGGAGCTTGCAGTGAGCTGAGATCCGGCCACTGCACTCCAGCCCGGGCCACAGAGCGAGACTCCATCTCAAAAAAAAAAAACAAAAAACAACAACAACAAAAAACACTCCAATGATGTTGACATGATCATCCCCATCGTTTTTTGTTTGTTTGTTTTTGTTTCTGAGACGGAGTCTAGCTCTGTGGCCCAGGCTGGGGTGCAGTGGCGCGATCTCGGCTCATTGCAAGCTCCGCCTCCCGGGTTCACGCCATTCTCCTGTCTCAGCCTCCTAAGTAGCTGGGACTACAGGCGCCCGCCACCACGCCCGGATAATTTTTTGTAGTTTTAGTAGAGACGGGATTTCACCGCGTTAACCAGGGTGGTCTCGATCTCCTGACATCGTGATCTGCCTGCCTCAGCCTCCCATAGTGCTGGGATTACAGGCCTGCGCCATGGCGCCCGGCCAATCATCCCCATCTTACAGAGAAGAGAGCTGAGGTTCAGAGAGGTTTAAAACTTTTCTGAAGTTCTCACTGCTTATAAATGGTAAATCTGTGGACATTTGATTTTAAAACTCCTGCTTTTTCCACAGCACCATACAGTTTTCCTTTTGATACATTTTTATCTTATCTCCCACCGCACGTCTGCCGCAGTAATCTTGGGGACTGACAGTGGGCTTTCATTTTTTTTTTTTTTCTTTGTGTTCTGGCTTTTCCCCTGTTCCAGTGATACCACATATTATATGCTCAACAAAAACTGGTTGATTGAAGTATCGGAATCAAGTCAAGGAAAAAAAAAATGAGACAAGAAAAATGGATGCAGCCGTGTATGCATGCAGAGACTGACTTGGCTAATGTATTGAGTCTTAGATTTCAATTGACAGCAAGGATAGACAAAAAGAAAAATGTATCCTACTTTTGACATAAATGACAATCCAGATAAAGAGGAGGATGGGCTAAGAAAATTGTGGTTAAAATAAAGCAGGTGGAATCTGAGAAAAACTAATTAACTTTCTAATTATATCAGAAGTTGTAAATTATAAGTTTTTACACTCTTAGAAAAAAGACTGAGAGGAAAAGATGACAAACCAGTGATTTCAATATCACCTAAGAATACATAACTTTCATTCCATAGGCAGCTCTGGTGGTAATATTATAAAATGCATTCTGGTTTCCTCAAATTCCCTCTTAATGAATAGCTTCTGAATTCAATAATTTGATTTCAGTTAATCCATCACCTTGAAAGCACATTTTAAGAAAGCCTAGTAGAGCACTCTTTTAGATAATTCAATAAATGTTTAATTTTTCCCAACCCCCTCCCATCAAGCATTCACCTTGTTTGGATTACAGCCTTAACTGACAGGCAGAGGTTCACTTACAGCATCTGAGCTGAGGCTGATTCTTCTCTTGCCAAGGTGCATTATGAAAAATTTAAAAGTGAATTACGAGACAGTGTCTGATTGTTAACTAACAATTGTATTAAAATGTAAGAAGCTCGCTTAAGAAAATGAAGTATAAAAATAATAAAACAATTTTAGTGGTAGGTAGTCAAAAGTGTTTTGTAGTTTTAAACCTCAGAGAACATAGCTTTGATTTTGGCTGTTTCGTATTTGTTTTCTGATCTTCAGCTCACAGGGCTTCAGTTTTCTCATCTGCATAAGATGAGAAGAATGCCGCCTACCTTACAAGACTGCTATTATTCTGTAAAGAGATAATGCACAAAATGCTTGCTAGGCAGTAAACATTCAATCAATGGTTTCTTTGGAGTAATAGTATTTCCAGTTGATAGGATTCATTTATTCATCCAACAAACATTTATTGAGAGCTTCTTGCCAGGTGACAAGCACTGTGCCAGATGCCAGGGAAACAATATGGTAGACAGTCTCTGGGTCTGGGTAACTCACAGTCTGGTGGAGGCCCAGCTCTTTCTCTGCCACCTCTTTGCTCAGCCTGCCCCCTTCCACCCAGAGATTCCCACCCCAGCTGAAGGTTCGTAAGTAGCAAGATTTCTTTAAAGTACAACTACAGCCCCAAATTGCTTTTTCTGATAATAAAATAATTCCTTACATGGGTAAACACAGACCATTCTTACATCCATTATCTCATGTGAGCATTACTGCAGTGCTGGTAATAATAGCAGTCAGTACTTAAGAAGTATGATACTATGCTGATATGTTCACATTACAGGTTGGAAGACTAGCATACAGAGAGACTGGTGCTTGTCCAATTGTATCTGACTGCTTCTCATGACACTCTACACTCTCTCCTGCTCTGCTGTGAGAATTGGCCAGACAAGGACTGCTATCTTGTGAAGATGAGGAAACTGAGGCTAGGGAGAGGAATTAACTTGCCCAAGAATGTTCTGTAAGTGACTGACAGAGACATGATTAGAACGCAGGTACCTTGTCACTTACAGATTCATTCAGTCACTCAGCTTAGTTGCCCTGAGCAATGAGAGACCATGAAACCTCTGGAATCCTCTGAATAAGAATGACAAAAATAATGGTGACACTATTTATCAGTTAACGTGTTCTTACTCCCTACCAAACACTGTTGAACAAGTATTTAATCATTTTCAATCTTGGCAGTAATACTATGAGGTAGGCCTATTACTTTTCCTATTTTTAACACATAACTAAATAGCAGGTAGGTTATAAAACTTGTCCAAGGCAACAAAGCAAGTAGTAGAGGCAGGATTTAAACCCTGGCAGCTTGACCTCAAAGTTGGCCTTCTCAAACACTTCTCTGAACAGCATTTCTCACCCAGTTATTGGCTAATGTGTATACATGTATGTGAGTATGTATGTCTCCTTACACATGAAAAAAATATATATATAGTTCCCTGTGCAGGAAATAATTGACACATAGGCCTGAGGCATACCTTTTGAAGGGCCTGCCTACAAGATTGGTTCTTTGCTGATGTCTGGGAATTTGACTCTTTAAATAGTCCCTAACTGATAAGACTGATTCACTATACCTAGGCTGTTTATGCAAACAATGCAGTTTGTGCAGAAAACCTCCTTTCTTTCTGGGAGTCTAGAATTTTAGTAGTTGCTAGATGGAGAGTGCATATGTGACTAGCGCCCCCAAAAAATCTTGAGTACTAAGTCCCAAGTGGGCTTCTTTAGGCCAGAAACATCACACAAATGTTGCTGTATTTTTGCAGCTGGGGTAGAGTGCATTCTGTGTAATACTTCCCGGGAGGGAGAGAGATTAGGAAACCTAATATGAATTCCTTCAGACTCCACTAATGTTTTTCCCTTACTCATCTAGCTGTATATCTGGGGGGTACTTCCATAATAAATCTTAGCCCTGAGTATTACTATATGTTAAGATGTTGAGTCCTGTGAGTCCTTCAAGTGAATCACTGAAAGCATGGTTGGTCTGAGGTAACCCCACCAAATATTGCCTCATTCATAAGCCATGAAAAAATTATATTAACCAAATAATGCATATTTATTTTCTTTCTTCTCTCTCTCTTTTTTTTTTTTTTTTTGAGAAAGGTTCTCACCCTGTTACCCCGGCTGGAGTGCAGTGACAGGATCACGGCTCGCTGCAGCCTTGACTTTCTGGAGAACAAGTGATCCTCCCCGCTCAGCCTCCTGAATATCTGGGACTACAGGTGCATGCCATTGTGCCTGCCTAATTTTTTGTATCTTTTGTAGAGACGATCTCACTTGTTGCCCAGGCTGGTCTCAAATTCCTGGGCTCAAGTATTCCTTCTATCTCATCCTCTCAAAGTGCTGGGAATACAGGCACGAGTCACCATGCCTGTTTTCTTTTATTTTTCCAATGATTCATTGAATAAACACTCATCAAGAACATACTATGTGCCAGAGACTATGCTTTGTTCTGTGGAAACAAAGGTGAACACACAGACATGGCTCTTCCTCATATAAAACTTATATTCCAGTGGAGAAGACACATGTTACATAATAGGACAAACACATAACAATTAAATCATATACATATGCTTGTATGTAAATCATATACATACGCATAATTACATCATATATACTTGCATATGTACATGTATAATTAAATCATAAATCCATGCATATGTATAGGTAAGATCAACTGTGATCTCAGCCATGAAGAACAGTACAAAGAGTCATGCCAATGTCACAGAAAGTGTCCTTGAGAAAATGACATCTGAGCTGATGTCTGAAGGACAAGTCAAGAGTAACCAGATGAAAAGAGCGTGGGAAACAGAAGAATATGACTTTTGGGGATACTTCCTATCTGTCTTCCAAGCTTTAAAACCTGGGCCAATAAATGAAAAGAAAAAAGGTGACAATCATACCACTGGATAGCCATTCTTGTCACAAGGACAATTTTAAGAGCATAAATGGGACCTATTGAGATGTATAGAGAAAGGAATCTTCAGGGGTGTCTGGGCCCTAGATGGGACAGATCTTGGTCCAACATTTTGTACAGCCTATGAGAACGGTAAACAGAGGTGCTCTCCATTGCTGTGAGATTTTTAGTCAGATACTTCCTTCTTGCATTGCTGACAGAGGACGGTCACGCCTGGGTCATCTCAACCAGCCCCAGTTTTCCATGGTAAAAATCAGGGCACGCTGTCATTGAATAATTGCAGCTTCCCTACTGAAATGCAGATGTGCAGTCAATGGAGAAGATTCCATTTCTGGAGGGGCAAAGAGAGAAAAGACAGAGGGAATCAAAGTAGCTGCAGTCTTTCTATTTGTTCTCTCCTGGGTCTTTGGTTATTCAAAGGACTGAAGTGGATTTGTTTATGTTTCCAAGGGAACTGGGCTCAGATGCCTGGGTATTTTGTAGGGGTTGGGGTGTGCTATACGGTCCATCCAAAACTGGCCTTAAGGAGTTATTATGGGCTTGGAAGATAGGGATGAAGAACTGTGAAGATTCTCTTTCTTTTCCTTTTCCATCACAAATCCTAACACACATATGAACCTACAGTGATGCCTCTCAGGCTGTGGATAGGGAAGCTCTGTAATGGTGGCACAAAAAGGAAGTAAGTGAGCCTGGGAAGGACTGAGACTGAAAAAAAACAATCCTGTGCTCACAGTACTTTTCTAGGATATTTGTAAGTCAGAAACTTACAAATTTGCTCCCAATGTGTTTACTTGGTTGTTGTTATTGCCTATTATCGGTGGTGAATCCTACTATTTCTCTTTAGAAAAGAGAACAGATTAAACTTTATTATATGCCAGGCACCGAGAACAAACCTGTAAATAGGTGTTTAGTTCCTATTCTATAGATTTGGAAATAGGTTCATTTATGCATTTCTTTTATATGAACATTAACTGTTGCATGTTTCACATCGTACCAAGTACTTTGCAGAGATTATTTCATTTAATTCTTATAATAAAGGAATCTTCACTATAAAAAAGAAAGCTCACATCCATGCTTCCTGTTCTTGTACATTCAGCCCCTTTAAGAGTCAGGCACTGTCCTTGGTTCCAGTTAAGTTGGCTGCCCAGGACCACACAACTTATGCTTCAGGGCAGTGTTGGGGAACAGAAAGATTAATATCAGGAGCATTAATAAAGCAAGATGTAGAGTTGAATAAATAAGTGAATGAGTTAGTGAGTTTGGTGAATTAATAAATAAAAATAGTTGGTGAATTGAGGAGTAGGCTAAATGTAGAAACAGCAATATTTTCTCATGAGGATAACTGAATATTTTCAAACTCAATTTCTAGCCTAGCCTAACTGCATGATACCCAAAACATCATTTGACATGGATGACAAAAAGTCATCAAACTAGGATAGGCTAGTAAAATGAAGAAAGAAACTCATCTTGTTCAGACTTGTTTTAGCTATGGTTTAACACAGTTTAGGACCATGGCCATAAAGCCCTCAGGAACAATCTAATGTGCTTGAAAGTATCATATTAAATTACATTTCATTACATTTTGCCCAAACAGCATAGCATTATCTGTGAACAATATTTGTAACAGAATGCAAAAACGAAGCTTGTATTTGCATCCTATTAACCTATTTAAAATCTCAAACAGGAGAAGATGAATTGGAATATTTTGCAGTCTAATGCATTAGAATATAAAATGTGGAAATATAAAGTAGCATTAAACAACTGCAAATATAATAATAAGCACTGTAATAGTAATGCAGTGATTTTAGATTGCAGTAAATTCACAGTTTTGTCCACAACACCACAGAGATAAGAAATGGCTGGTTTGAAGTACAAAATGAAGCTTTAAGGAAATATAAATTTTGCTGCCATACTCCCACCATTCTACTAAAAGAAATCAATTAGTTTTGTCTTGAAAATAAAATAAACAGAGGCCAACTAATATAAGGAGAAAGCTTATGTTGACTGCTTTTTTGAACACAGTAGATACTCAATGAATAATTATTGTGGAACTGATATATATTTCCTTCATTCTTTGAATATTTCATCAGTACCTACCATGTACCAGGCACTAGGTTATATATACCAAAGCAAAAAGGGATTCAGCAGTCATTGTTGCCTTATTAAATGTTTCAGTCTGTGAAGGGAATATATATATATATATATATATCTTTTATATATGCACACAGTTTTTTATATATATATGTGTGTGCACAGTTATAGATATATGCATATGTGTATGTATATATACATATGTGCATAGATATATATTATATATGTACAACTAGATATGAGTATATATATGGTTTAAAATATATATATATACATAAATATATATATACACATAATATATATACATAAAATATGATAAAAGCTATAATTAGAAGTGTAAAAGATGCCAGGGAGCAGAGGAAATGAAAAGGCCATGTGTATCTTCGAGGGCTGAGGCCAACCTTGTCCTCCTGTGTGGTCAACTGAAGTGTGTTTCAGTGAACAGGATAACCCAGGCCCTCCTTCCCAAGTCTATTTTCCCCACCTTTTGTTAAACTCTGTTAAACTTGTTAAGAGAGGTCTGGGTTCAATTTCACTAAATGAGTCATCCGTTCTCCTTACAGAGAGTTTAAAGTTTCATGAAAGAGGACATTTGTGCTCAATCTTAAAGAATGATAAAGGAGGGATATTCTTTGACTGAGGGACTGGCATGTGCAAAAAGCACCTATGAGAAACTAACGTGGCTAGGGTGTAGGGTGGGAATAATGGGTAGCTCATACTTGATAATAAAAATTGTCAACATGATTTTAGATTCTATGCATAGACTAAAGAACAGTGGCTTTATGATTCAGTGTTGATATCAGGCAACGCTATGATCTAGGGGCAGAAAGGCATCTGACATTTTCTGAGAGCTTGTTATAAGCCAGGAAACCATGTCTAGGGCTTTATAATCGGCATCACTGTCAACTTTCATAGCCACTCTTTACGTTAGCTATCATCAACCCTGTTTTCAGATAAGGAAACCGACTCATTTAAAAATTGAACACTTTTTCCAATGTCATATAACAAAGGAGACTTCTGTCATTAATTCTAACTATTCCCAAGCAGAAATTGTCATTAGAAACCACAGAATGCCTCTGGGAGCTTTCAAGTCAGGAAACAGGGGCCCAGAGAGTCCAAGTGACTTGGCCAAGGTTACCCAGCAGGTTGTTGGGAAAGCCTAGATATGAGCCCAAGACTCCAGAGTTCTCTTCTAGTCCTCCATGATTACTGTCTCGTCAGACTCTCACTTCCCCAGCTACAGCCTGTGCAAACAAGGGAGACAGTGCAGTGATAGATCGTGCCTAAGAGCTATTTTAATAGCCCTGCTGTTTTGCTGGAGAAACACAGATGTTGTGATTTGCTCCTCCTGAAGCCTGCAGCAGGGTTACTACTCAAGCAGCCACCAGATGCTGCTGTTTCCAAAAGATACCTGAATGTGGCCCAAGCTCCTGGGAACACACAAGGAGGACTGCTTAGGTCACCAATGCCCCATGACATTCATTAATAGCTGCCTTGATCCTTTGCTAACACAGGCACTCTACCCATTTGGGTCAAAGCCCCAAGGCAAATGAAGGATTAGTGATTCCAGATATCAGAACTCCTTGCCTTCACTGAGGCTCACTTAAAACCCAACTCAAGGCCAGTCGTACTTCATGGACAAGTTCAAGTCCATAAAGTGTGGAAAGAAAAGAATGGGAGAGAAAGAGGAAGGAATTCATATTTATTACCTTACCACTACTGCACTTCATGTCTAATGAATACTTTTTCATCTAATCATTACAACAACTCTGTGAAGAAATTATGATGATCCCTCTAACAGGTGAGAAACGGAAGCTAGAAAGGTGATGAAATTCATCAAAATGTAATATAGTTAATCTGGGGTAAAGAAGGGTTTTGACCATTGGTCTGAAGTGTTCCATGCCTATACAGTTTCCAGGAAAATGTCAGCAAAGATGATTTTCAATACCTGGCATGTCAAGTAAAATAACTGACTCTAGAATCCCCGGGTAAGCCACTCATCATCCTATCTCCTTCTATCCAATGGTGCTCTTCTTTTCAGGATGGCTGTCTGCCTCCAATCACTCTGGTTCAAAAGCTTCTACGCTCACTCTTTTGGAGATGAGGGAAGGAGAGATGGAGGGAGGCAGGGGCTGACTCATTCAGAATCCATTTTCATAAATGTGAACCTTTTTGCAGTGAAATAAATTTCCCACCTATGGTATCTCTGCATCTCATTCGGCATCCCCCATCTCTTGATTATCACTGTGGGTTGTAATGTACACTCTATTAAATGGGCAATAAACACAGCAAGGGTTATTGCCACACATAATAGCTAACAGAGATCTTGTCTTTTTTCCTATTTCAGAGCCTTCCACACCTTTCTCCTGACACCCTTCTTATCTCCCTACTAAAAAATAAAAGCCAGAAATATGCCCTGATCTGTGGCATACAGTCTCTTCATTTGTTCAACAAACCGAGCACTTCTTCACGGTACCCTGGACATACTTTCCTCTCAGAGGCTCTGTTTCAGAGAATGCATCTCTATCCATCTGACTGCTCAAACCAGAAACCTAGGAGTGATCCTTGGCTCTACTCTCTCCTTCATTGCTCCCTTCTAATCTATCACAAAACCCAAACCTACCTCCTGAATGTGTGTCAATCCATTTCCAGGGCCACTACCCTAGTCCAAACTGGCAGTCTTTCTCAGGCTACAACAGTAGTCTCATAATGGATCCCTCTTTCCTATTTGATTTTCTATCCCTCTCCCAAAATACATTCTCCAAGCAGTAACCAGAATGATCTTTATAAAAAACAAATCTGATTCTGCCACTTTCCTATTCTTAAAACATTCAGCGGGTGCTAATGGTTTTATTTGTTCATTTCCCCAAATCTCCTTTTTGGGTAGTGAAACATCTCCAGTACACTCGTATTTCCACCCTTGCCCCGTGCTTTCTAGTCCTCTCACCATTCTACTTGACTTCTCCCAGGTAACATCCAGGTTGTGTTTCTTTGGCCTGAAGCATGGTTATTCTTTGATCCAAATCATATCTGACCTTGTACATATGCAGAGTGGGTGGATGCCTAGATGGTGATATTTGAAGGATCCCTGTCCTAAAATATCTCCCCACTCCAAATTAGACTACATCACTTCCCTATTTGAGACCCTCTTCTGCCCTCCCCTCCCAAAGCCTCCAGGAAAATGGCTCAACATATTAAGATCATGCACAAAATCCTCATTATCCTGATATCTGCACATCCTTCTGGCTTCATCTCTTGCTGTGATTTCTCCCATACACACATGCTTGATTCACCTTTCTTGCATTTAATACTTGAGCAGTTTTATCCTCTATTACCACCATGCCTACCACCTCCACCACCTTCACCACCTCCACCACCTCCACCTCCACCTCTACCACTACCTCCGCCCCCACTACCATTACTACCACCATCTCCACCATTTCCGCTTCCAACTCCATCCCCCACCACCTCCACTGCTTCTATCCTTACTATTATTATCACTTCCATCACCCCAATCCCCAGTATCAGCAACTATCTCCATGCTACTACCACCATCATTTCCCCCCACTGTTACCACCAGTGGATATTTACGGAGTGTTTACTCTGCTATATGCACTCTGCTAAGCCTCTCTATATTTTGTCACATATCTGGATTTGAACCTAGGCACTGTGACTCCAGAATCCAGACTCTTAAGTATTATTCCCTCTTTCTATCACTTGGAGCTCTCTGAATGTTCTAGGCTACTTTATTCCTGTGCCCATGGAATATCACAGATTTATAAAATGACATTTTTCAAAGAACATGCAATAATATCAAAGAACGGTGTTTTCAAAAAGTTAGGCTACTGAGAAGTCATAAATATAATCCCAACATTTTGTTACATTTACATGGAAGAAAAAACCTTAAATAAAATGCAACAGAAAGTTGAGAATGATTTATTTGGGTGGCATAAACATGGGTAATTCTAATTTTCATCATGAGTTTTAAAAAATATGGTTTAAAATTTAGGTAATGAATATATATTATGTATAAGAACAGAAAAAAAATAACTGATGTGATTGAAAGATGTGGAAAGTATAGAAATATATTCTTCCAAAGTGTTGGAAAGAAAAAAATTCCTCTTCTGTGTCCCATAATGGCTTCATAAAAGAGATATATTATGATTTGGTGAAAAGAGCATGGGTGTTGGAGTCCCAGTAGCTGACTGTGGCTCTGCCATTTACCAACCATACCACCTCAGACCAAACACTTCATCTCTCTGTGTCTCAGGTTTCTCATTCAAAGAATGAGACAAACTGGCTTATTGCAGAGACTTATTTAGGTAAACATAACTTATTTATCCTTTTTTTTTTTTTTTTTTTAGACAGGGTTTCTCTCTGTCACCCAGGCTAGAGTGCAGTGGCACAATCATGGCTCACTGTAGCCTTAACGTCCTGGGCTCAAGTAATTCTCCTGTCTCAATGTCCCAAGTAGCTGGGACTACAGGAGCATGCTAACATGCTCAGCTAATGTATTTATTTATTTATTGTAAAGACAGGGTCTCACTATGTTGTTCAGGCTGTTCTCAAACTCCTAGCCTCAAGTGATCCTCCCATCTAGGCCTCCCAAAGTCCTAGGATTACAGGTATGAGCCACTGCACCCAGCCACATTCTTTCTCAAAAGCCCCAGCCCTTCTTTTCAGGATTCTCTGGAGGATTTCTCTAGCAATTCTCCTAAATGCAAACCAAGCACTAGAAATCTTAGGCCTAGAAAATGAATCAGTAAAAAAAATAAATAAATAACAACCCATCTAAGTGGGTGACTTAGGCCTCAGACTCCTGCTCCATCCTTAAAAAATGGAAATGAAACCCAGCATTTCACTAAGTGACTTTGACAGTTCTCAGCCATGATGCCAGGGAAAGAGTTCATTGTCTGTGCCAACATTCCCTATGACCTGAAGTGCCCCAGATCTCTCCTATTCTTCTCTGATTTTTCACCTTCATTGGCGGATACATGGAACAACTGTATTTATAATTAGTATTTTTTGTCATTTAAAGTTCACCAGATTTGTAGTCAATTATTGGCTGAAAAACATTTATTATTTGCAATATATTATTAGTTTATTATGGCTCATTGCTCTAAAATACTTCATTTAATCCTTTGCAGGTCCTTAAACACAAATATGGCAGCTATTAGCAACCTCTTCAGTCAGGCATAAAATTGTACCCAGAGGCCTCATAAACAATAGAGTGCTTTGCAAAGATTAAATCAGTGTACACAGCTGTGAAGGAGGCCATTAGGAAATGCATTATCATTCTGTTTTACTGTTACCTTGTGTGCTACTCTGCTCTTGTCAATCCATCAGCTAGCCTTGCCTCTGCCCTGTGAGTGGAAAAGGCTTTGCACTTTACCAGGCAAGAGACAGTCACTGGGAAAAGTAGGATCCCAGCCTTTCCATGTAAGGTTAAGGGGACTTGGATGTCATTGTGCAGGGTCAGCTTGGCAAAAGTCAGTGTCATAGTGCTTACCTCTTTCAATAAGAGGCATGGAGGTCGCCTTCCATGTGACAAGACTTCCTGGAAGAGGTTAATTTCATATAAAATTGTTTTCTTGTTGGCCTTTGAGTCTTTATTCAAAATGCTGTCTCCAGAAAGAGGATAAATAGGAGACTATTATTGATAAAACACCTGTTATGCCATGGGCTTTCCCTGATAGGCATTTATTTAGTCAACAGGATGCATTTTGTGGGTGATGCTGAAGTCACATAGAAATGTTAGAAGAAAACTCAGTGTCTGGTGGGAGAGGTAAATAATTAAGGTATATCTAATACTATGTAATCAGTGTCAGGTAATCTGAGCTAAAACTAAAAGGATATAGAAAAAGTATAAGCAACAAGAGCTATGGGGAGTTGTGGAGATGGGACTGAGTGTATTCCAGACTCTGGGATCAGCACATCCAAAGGCAGAGAAGTGTGAAACAAGAGGGTACTGATGCTCCTGAACTTAGGATATATGTTGAAAATATAATAAGTCAAAAATGCATTTAATACATCTAACCTACCTAATATCACAGCTTAGCCTAGGGTATTAGTCCATTTTCATACTGCTATAAAGAACTACTTCAGACTGGGTAATTAATGAAAAAAAAAAGGTTTAATTGACTCACAGTTCCACATGGCTGGGAAGGCCTCGGAAAGCTTATAATCATGGTGGAAGGCAGAGGGGAAGCAAGAACCTTCTTCACATGGCAGCAAGAGAAAAAGTGAGCAAGGGGGGCAAGTGCCACACTTTAAAACCATCAGATCTCATGAGAACTCACTATCATGTGAACAGCATGGGGAAAATCCACTCCCATGATCCAATCACCTCCCACCAGATCCTTCCCTCCACACATGGAAATTACAATTCAAGATGAGATTTGGGTGGGGACACAGAACCAAACCGTATCATTCCACCCTGACCCCTCCTAAATCTCATGTCATTCTCACATTTAAAAACCAATCATGCCTTCCCAACAGTCTCTCAAAGTCTTAACTCATTCCAGCATTAACTCAAAAGTCCAAGTCCAAAGTTTCATCTGAGACAAGGCAAGTTCCTTCTGCTTATGAGCCTGTAAAATCAAAAGCAAGCTAGTTACTTCCAAGATACAATGTGGGTACAGGAATTGGGTAGATGTGAGCAATTGGCCAAAACAAATGGGCTACAGGCCCCATGCAAGTCCAAAACCCAACAGGGTAGTCATTAAATCTTAAAGCTCCAAAATAATCTCCTTTGACACCATGTCTCACATCCAAGACAAACTGATGCAAGAAGTAGGCTCCCATGGCCTTGGACACCTCTGCCCTTGCGACTCTGCAGGGTTCAGTCCCTACAGCTGCTTTCATGGGCTGGCGTTGAGTGCCTGTAGCTTTTCCAGATGCACAGTAAAAGCTGTTGGTGGATCTATCAGTCTGGGGTCTGGAGGATGATGGCCCTCTTCGCACAGCTCCACTAAGCAGTGCCCCAGTGGGGACTCTGTGTGGGGGCTCCAACCCCACATTTCCCCTCTGCATTACCCTAGTAGAAGTTCTTCATGAGGGCTCTGCCCCTGCAGCAGACTTCTGCCTGGACTTCTTGAGGCAAAGGCTCCCAAAGCTCAATTCTTGTCTTCTGCACACTTGCAGGCCTAATACCACATGGAAACCACCAAGGCTTGGGGTTTGCAACCTCTGAATCAATGGCCTGAGCTGTACCTTGGTCCCTTTTAGCCACAGCTGGTGCTGGAGTGGCTGGAATGCAGGGTGCCATGTCTCAAGGCTGCATGGAGCAGTGGGGCCCTGGGCCTGGTCCCCAGAACCATTTTTCCCTCCTAGGCCTCTGGGTTTGTGATGGGAGGGACTGCTGTGAAGATCCCTGGAATGCCTTGGAGGCATTTTCATCATTGTCTTGGCAATTAACATTTGGCTCCTTGTTAATTATGTAAATTTCTGCAGCCAACTTGAATTTCTCCCCAGAAAATGAATTTTTCTTTTCTACTGCATGGTCGGGCTGCAAATTTTCCAAACCTTTATGATCTGCTTCCTTTTTAAACATAAGTTCCAATTTCGGACCAATTTTTTGTGAACACATATGGGTATATGCTGTTAAGAGCACCTAAGCTACATCTTGAACACTTTGCTGCTTAGAAATTTCTTCCACCAGCTACCCTAAATCATCTCTCTCAAGTTCAAAGTTCCATAGATATCTAGGGCAGGGAAAAATGCTACAAGTCTCTTTGTAACACAAAGCAAGAATGATCTTTACTCCAGTTCCCAGTAAGTTCCTCATCTCCACATAAGACCATCTCAGCCTGGACTTCATTGTCCATACCACTATCAGCATTTTGGTCAAAACCATTCAACAAGTCTCTAGGAAGTTCCAAACATTCCCATATCTTCCTCTCTTTGAGCCCTCCAAACTGGTCCAACCTCTGCCCATTACCTAGTTCAAAAGTCACTTCCACATTTTCAAGTATCTTTATACCAATGCCCCGCTTCTCTCAGTACCAATTTTCTGAACTAGTCCATTTTTTAGCACTGCTATTCAATAACTACCTGAGACTGGGTAATTTATGAATTAAAAAAAAAAAAAAGGTCTAATTGACTCACAGTTCTGAATGGCTGAAGAGGCCTCAGGAAACTTACAATCACAGCAGAAGGTAAAGGCAAGGCAAGAACCTTCTTCACATGGAGGTAGGAAAGAGGGCAAGCTAGGGGAATGTGCCATACTTTAAAACCATCAGATCTTGTTAGAACTCACTCACTATCATGAGAACACCATAGGGGAAATCCACTGGCATGATCCAATCACCTCCCACCAGGTCCTTCCCTCCACATGTGAGAATTACAATTCTAAGATGAGATTTGGGTGGGGACACAGAGCCAAAACATCACCTAGTGTACCTTCAGTGCGCTCAGAACACTTATATTAGTGTACAGTTGGGCAAAATCCTACAACTCAAAGTCTATTTTACTATCAAGTGCTGAATATCTTATGTGATTTGTTGAATACAGTAAATTATATAGCACAGTATGGGTTGTCTGTCCTAGTGATTGCCTGGCTGACTGGGAGCCGCAGCTCACTGCCACTGCCCAGCATCATAAGAGAGTATCATACCACATATCATCACTAGAATGAAAAAAGATAAACATTTAAAATTCAAAATGTGGTTTCTACTGAAGGTGTATCACTTTTGCACCATCATAAAGTCTAAAAATCATAAGTGGAACCCTGTAAGTCAGGGACCATTCACATCTTATTTCACCAAGTCCTCCCAGCATCCATTTACAGAATAAAAGGGTTTTTCTTCTGTGTACCCTTGACTGTGTGCACCTTGCATGGTTCTTTGAAGGCAAACATAACACAATGGCAAGAATGTAGGTTTTAGATTTATGCCCAGTCAAGTTTGAATTCTTCTTTGGTTATTATCTAGCTGGGTGATTCTGGACAAGTCACTTCTCTGAGCTTCAGTTTCCTATCTGCAAAATGGGACTAATGATACCCACCTCAAGGGGTCACCATGAGACTTATGGGAAATAACATATCAAAAGCACCTGCTACATTATCTGGTCTCAGACCAAGGATTCGAAATTTGCTCGTTTCCTTCCTTCTATCCTTAGACATTAGCCAAAATTTGTCTTTTCCAGGAAGCCTTCCCAGATTCACCAATTTAGAAATTGCTTAAGGTTAGGGACATACCCTATGTTGAAATTTTCCCCCCAAAATTTTGAATACAGAAGGTTTTGGAGAAATATCAGCTGAAACGAATTACCCTGGCTTTGCCCCATGCACAGCTAGGAGCTTCCCCTATGTACCTTCAGGCTCTTTTCCTCCCACAGCTGCAAACCTGGGCTCCAGGATCTCTTTTCCTTTGCTTTCTCTTAGAAGGCTGTGGGAAGAAACAAGCAGGAACAGCAATACTTGACCTCTTTGGAAACACTTGCTCATGATGTGGTATATAGGAAGAAGCAAGAATTTGACCAGATTTGACCCATTCTGGAAGTTCTCTAGCCTAATGGCCCACTGTAAAATCTGTGCCTGATGTTCCAGCCACAATTACTTTCTGACTGTTCCCTGAACACACCATCTCTTTTCAATCTTACATAACTTGGCATTTGCCATGCCATATTCCAGGAATGGTCCTGCCTTTGTCTACCACGGTAAAACTCCTCATCCCTTAAGACCCCAAATCTTCTTTTGTAATTCTTGCAGGGAGAATTACTCACCCTACCTAAGATCTCTCTGACCAGCATTCATACTTTTATGTTATTTCTAACACATTGAAGTAATTGATTCATGTATCTGTTTCCCTTAGTATATCATGATGGGTTGCAGGACAGCAGTCCTGCTTTTTCCTCTTTTTATTATCGGTATTTAGAATAAAGTATGATGTATAGTAAATCTATATGCATGAATGAATACGAATCTTATCCAGAAGAATTCCTTCAAGAGACTCAGACATATTGAGACCAGCAAGGCATTTGGCAGGGGCTGCAGTGTGAATGGCAGCTGCCTCAAGAAGAAATCATTACAGAATTTTCTAACCCCTTCCTTTCTGAAGGTTGGGCCCAGAGAAGCAAGAAGAGGTCTGCCGGAGTGATTCACAATGGGTTTTCACTCTCAGTTCTGCCCACCATATCACTTATCCAATCTTCCCATATGAGCTGGTTATTTTCTCTTTGGTTCCTTCTCTGTCCTGCTCTAAGTTCTACGGACAGCTTCATGGGTCTCCATTGCATTCTTGTTCCTGGCTGGGTTCTGTCAAAGGGAAGCTCAGAGAGATCAAGGGACAGGAAGAGAGAGATACTGGGGCCCTTCTTTTCTCCCTTCCTGACTTAGTGCCTCTTCTTCAGTAGCTGTAAATATCCAGGAATGTAGGTCCCTGGCAGCCCTTCCTTCATAGCTCTGACTCCCACCTGCCCAGATAACAGTTACCTGCTCCCTGCCCCAGCCAGCTCCTTCAGCCCTGGAAATGGCAATAGCTTCCCACTATTGACAGCCTTGGGTACTTTACCACTCCTTACTTGAAGCTTCAACCCTGTTTAGAGTTCTGTAAGCGGTACTTTCATTAAAGTGTCTTCCCAGAACCATCTGAGATTAATTCTGCTTCCTAACAGGGCCCTGGTTGGCACATCCTCCCACAGATAGCATCAGGCAAGAGCTACTCTTCTCTTTCCAGTCTCATTCATGATTTGGCCCTCAGAAAACCTCTAAGTTAAATCTGAATGAGGAATCCACTTACATGTGAGGCTGTGCGAGGGAGGAAGTGTCCCTGTGATGAGCAATGCTTTGGAGAAGTGGTCTGACAACATTCACAATCTGATGATTAAACTGTGAAGTGTTTAATTTTGTACTGCATGTTGGGGCTGGTTTGGGGCTTGGCAGGGATAAGATAGAGAGACGGGGGGAGGTAAAGGAGAAAGAATTATGGGGAAAAAGTGAACTGATGGATTTTTCAGTCTTGTATCCAATTTCTGGTAGTCTTGCAGATATGATCCTGTATCTGTTTTGGTAGACAGCACAGTCAAGTGGAAAGAGAGTGAATTCTCCATAAAATAGAGATTTGAGTTTAAGCCAGACTTGGTCACATCCTAGCTATTGTTCAGCTTGGGCAAGTGACAACCTTTTGGAAACTCAGTTTTTGATATCTGTATAATGGGGGATAATAAGCTTCTTTATACATTAAAGAAAAGTACATGACATTAAAGTTTGTGAGAGACCCTACCACAGTGTCCCAGACAAAGGAAGAGCCCTATAAAAGGTCATTCTCTCTTCACTGATTCTGACTGATGAATACATGTCAAATGATTAAATGAATAAATCCTCTTTCAAAAAACCTTTTGATATATCTTCAGTTGAGCTAAAATCTGCCTTCCTATAACTTTTACCCATTGGACTTAGCCCTGCCATCTAAAGCCAAACAGAGTAAATCAACTCACTCTACTAAATGAAAACCCTTCCAATATTCCTGTTTAATAAATTGAATAATAGACTCCACTTTAATAAATTTGCCCTAGGCCCGTGGGCCTTTGCAAGGAAGGCCAATATAAATGAAGATGCTGTCTGCACATGAAATGCTTTGTGGGTCACATGACTGCCACTCTGCCCCAGAGAGAGAGGGAAGAGTGTGGGGGAGGGTTATTGAAAATGAGCTGGTAGTAGTGGTCAGAAATATAAGCTTTAGTCTTCCTAAAGCAAGTCAACTCAGAACTTGTTCTTTTAATTAAAAAAATCAGTGCTTCCTCTCCTCCCTCCTGTATTTCTTCCCTCCTTGGTTCACTTGTTAAAAATACATTGAATGCCTACTCTGTGCTGTTTACTCTGCTAAGCTCTTTCTATGTTGATTTCATTATTTTATTCAGTCCTTACTCTGAGGCAGACATAGTACTAAGCCCATTGTACCAATGAGAAAACTTTGATTCCATGACAATTTTTTTTTCCAGGGCGTCTAGAACTACAAGTAACGGAGCTGGAACTCAAAGCCAGCCAGATTTGTCCAGTGAGTTCTACTGCATAATTATATCTGTGGAAGAATGGGGCAGTAAGAGAATGAAACACACACACACACACATACACACACACAAAATATGCATTAGGTCCTGAAGAGTTTTTCCAGGCAAAGAGGAAACAGTCTGAACCACAGTGTGGAGATGCCTACTTAAGAATCTGTATGATTTGGGAAATGGTTGGAGTGAGACATGCCTGAAGCACATGGTACTTAACTAAGTCTTGTAGGAGATGGGGCTAGATAAGCAGGCTGGGACCCACATGTGAAGCACAGAAATATGATGCAGAGCTGCAGAGCTTGGGCTTTATACAGCTGCGATAAGGTGGCTCAGGGAACAGCCATCGCTATTCCTCTGAGGTTTAAGACCAATTTTATTGACTTCCACGCTCAGTGGCCTGGCTGCCTACCATTACACTTCTGTCACTATATAAGCTCAGGGATGATTTTTTTAGTTCTACCCAGGACTGGCTAAAAACAGACATTGAGCTTTTAAATCACAGAAGGAAAAAAAAAAAAAAAAAAAAAAAAAAAAAAAAAAAAAAAAAAAAAAAAAAAAAAAAAAAAAAAAACCCTAAAAAAAAAAAAAATAAGTTTTTTAAAAACAAAAAAAAAAAAAAAAAAAAAAAAAAAAAAAAAAAAAAAAAAAAAAAAAAAAAGGAAAACAAAGGAAGCCCCAAGAAAGCATAAAGAAGAAAAAGCATAAAACAAAAAGACAGGAATAAGACCAAACATATCAGTTATGACAGTAAATATAAATGGTTTAAGTTCTTCTAATAAAAAATAAAGTCTTTCAGATTGGGTTAAAAGCAAAACTCAACCATATGGTGCTTACAAAAGATAAATGGTAAAAGAAAAACGAGAGAGAAAAGGGGAATTGGTGAAAGCTAGACAAATATTTTTCAAGTATACAAAACAAACAAAAAGAAAGCAGTAATTGGGAACATTTCAAATTAGGATTCAGGGTAAAAGCATTATATGAGACCAAGAAGGTTATTTTTATATTGATAGAAACAATAAGAAATGAGCTGTTACCTAATGTCAAAATATATTAAGAAAAACTCTTAGAAATGTAAAGAGATCATGATAGAAATAACCTTCTTGATATTGAATTAACAATGAAAAGACAAAAATAGAATACTATTATCAGTAAGTTATGTATATATCTTTAAAAATTACTAAAAGCTATATTGAGTGCTTACAATGTTCCAGGCATTGTATTTACTATTGCCTCATTTAATGTTGGAGAAAGGCTATTACGAGGTAGGAGATTATTATCCCTGTATTAAAGATAAGAAAACTGAAGAACAAAGAGGCTAACTAATTTTCCTGAGATTTTAACACAGTTGCACTATCACTATAAGAGCAAGCCTGGTTTGAAACTAAGGCAGGGATCCCCAGAGCCTGCCCCTTTCAACTATTATGTTAAACAACCTTAAAGAAAGAATGCATATCCTTTCAAGACATGTATTCTAAAACATTGACAATCCAAAGTGATCAATATAGGATAAAAGAAAACTTCAAAAGAACCAGAACAGACAAAAGGTATAGTCTGTAAGATCTGAACACAATGTAGTAAATCTAGACACTAATGATACCTAACCCTAACCAAGATAGCGCACACATACACATGCACACTCATGCACACTCATGCACATACACCATGTAAACCAATCATAAAAATGCTACACTACAATTCTAAATCAACTATATGAAAACCTATTTTATCCTTTATTTAAAGAATTATCATGATCAACTGGGATTTATCCTGGACGACACAGGTAACTATAGTAATATAATACTTATCGTAACTCAAAGGAGAAAACCACTTGGACATCTTGATGGATCACTTCTACTGAGTCACAGCCTTGTGAAGTTTGGGACAGGGATGGTTGTGTTAAGAAGAGGTCTAGGCCAGACAGAAGTAGTTGTTATATCACATGAGTTACCAGGAGCAATGACTCAAACACAAGCAATGATGCAGAAGTGATCAGGAGTGTCCAAGCCAAAACAGGAGCAAAATAACCTAAGGTTGAAGAAACCTAAGTTGATTCTGAACTGCCCCAAATCCTGGTTAGTCTAGAGCTAGAGCTGAAGCTGCATGTGGTGGTCATGGGCAGGAGGGTGGTATGTGAATGTTTAGTAATGGGGAGCAGCTACATGATTCCTATTTTTCGAAAGGGGTGCTGATGAGATTAGACACTTAACAGGGCCTGGAATTCCCATCACTCCAGGATATAATCCTCACATCTAAAAGAAGAAAATGCTACATCAAGATTAAAGGTCATGTCTTAAGATATTTGTGGAAAGGTAAATATTATTTCAATGGAATCTTTAAAACAGAGCTTCTGTTTCTGGCATATTCCAAGTTTGGGCTGCTGTTCTCTTGAATATGTGCCTCTCTTGCAGCTAAAACTTGGGATAGGATGCTTGAGATAAGGGAATTTACATTTCTCCAAGGTGTTCATTCTCTGAAATACCAGCCCTGGAGCACTATGTCCCCAGGAAAGTTCATAAAAGGTCAGCAGAAACACCAGACGGGCCAGAGTAGCACTGAGTTAGGTATGAGGTCCTCACTGCTACACCAAATGCATGAAGAAGGCACTGCTCCTTCTGCTCCTTGGCCTCTATCTCTGCCTGTCTTTCTTATTCTCCATCTGGACCTTTCAGCCTCTCCTTATTGCCTGCAGTAACTCCATACCAAGACCCTTGTAAATGAAAATACAAACCAGGAAGTGAGAAATCTAACAAAATAAAGCAAAGAGAGAGGCAATGTCTAAGGAAGGCTCTCCAGTCCTTGAGAATTTCAGAATTTCAGATCTAATAGGATCTGGAAGTTGAAGCATGATTCACAGTCTCAGGATGCAGGAGGCAAGCAGAATTTGAGAAACTTTCTCACTTTTAGAAAATAAATGATCCTCTCTAGGGACAGGGCTTGAGGCATTAAGGAGCAGGTTGAGACCCAGGTTAGTGGACTTCCTAGCCTAGCACGTGCAGCATTTTAAAACCATGTTTATCTTTCCCAGTTAAAAATAATATATCCTTTGTGTACAGTCTGAAAAATCCCAACAATGCCCAGAATTAACACCTGGACACATTTTGGCTTTTTTCCTGACAGTAATTTCTTTTCTGTTTGTATAGAGATGTGCATGTATGTGTATGCACATAATTATAAAAATGAAATGGAGGCCGAGCACGGCCTGTAATCCCAGCACTTTGGGAGGCCGAGGTGGGCGGATCATGAGGTCAAGAGATCAAGACCATTCTGGCCAACATGGTGAAACCCGTCTCTACTAAAAGTACAAAAATTAGCTGGGTGTGGTGACGCTTGCCTGTAGTCCCAGCTACTCGGGAGGCTGAGGCAGGAGAATTGCTTGAACCCTGGAGGCAGAGGTTGCAGTGAGCCAAGATTGCACCACTGCACTCTAGCCTAGCGACAGAGGGAGACTCCATCTCAAAAAAAAAAAAAAGAAAAAAAATGAAATGGAAAGCATAATTCAAGTTTTGTATCCTGGTTTATTCTTATCATTAGTCCATTATCACAGATGTGCCAGGGAGAGATTTTATGTGGGAAGTGAGCCTCGATAGTCCTGCTAAGAGATACAGACAGCAAGGTTGACATTGGACTCAACAGCTAGATCTCTGTTGACAAAGGTGGGGACACCTGGCTTGCAGAGGAGAAAATGGGAGGGGAGGAAGTGGAGACAGTACCTCTGGACAGAAACTCAAGAAGCTGCTCTGAAGAGGAGAGAACCAGGACAGAGGGACTGAGGGTGTTACAGCAGAAAGCTTTAATGGAAAGAATGTAGTCTTGGAACAAAGCCTTGCAATTTGCACCTCAGCTCAACCATTTACAAATCATAGGACCGCACACAAACATAAGGTAAGGATTAGTCAGTACCAAAGTGGCTTAGTGCCTTTCTACCTTCACATTAGATTTGATCTGTATTCTGACCAGTAAAGAACGCGAGGCTCAGAGATGCAAAGCATCTCTGACAGGACATGCTGTAAAAAGGAGCAGAGATGAGATTTAACTTCAGGATTGCCTAACTTCAGATAATGTAGTTTTGTTTGTTTTTTTTTAACTGAGAAAATGAAACCATTTATTATATAACTTGATAGCTTACATAATTAGTGCCTAAGAAATAAAAGACAAGACACACCCCATAGAGGAAATCCTTTACTCCTGACCGTTAGTCTCTTTGGCTCCTCCCCATGTCCTGTGGAGTGGCCTGCAGGCTCTGGAGGGAGCCCCATGGCCTGACCTGCAAGTGCCGGGCTGGACCCCGTCCATCTTATGTGACGGCACATTCAATGTGATACACTCTGACACTCAGATGCCTGCTTCCCCCTCCGTATCTCACATAATCTTGCCTTCCAACATCATTTTTTTCCCATTTGACTGAGTGGTCTGACCTAGAACAGCTGTGCGTGACTTGAAATTTAAGCATTCCTCTTTCAACTCTCTGATAAGAATCTTTCCTCTTTAATAATGCTCCCAGTGGCTCCTCGCCCATTCCTTTTCATTTCTGCTAGGTGCTTTTAAGTTTAGTTTTCCTTCCATCCCCTGCAAGCCCCCCAAAGCTTAGCTTCAGAGACAAGGCTCTCTCAAGACTCAAACAATTCCAACATTCAGTTAAGCTAATTAATTTCAGGTTGCCATCAATATATTTCTTTTTTTTTTTTTTTTTTTTTTTTTTGAGGCGGAGTCTGGCTCTGTCGCCCGGACTTGAGTGCAGTGGCCGGATCTCAGCTTAAACACTGCAAGGCTCACCTCTGGGTTTAACGCCATTTCCCTCTCAGCTCCCTAGTATGGGACTACAGGCGCCTGCCACCTCGCCCGGCTAGTTTTTTGGTATTTTTTAGTAAGAGACGGGGTTTCACGTGTTATGCCAGGATGGTCTCGATCTCCTGACCGTCGTGATCCCGCCCCGTCTCGGCCTCCCAAAGTGCTGGGATTACAGGCTTGAGACACCGCGCCCGGCCCAATATATTTCTTAATTATGGTTTAAACACAGGTAAAACCTAGAATTGTTCATCAACAGCCCTTGGACTCAGCTGAATGCTAGCAGCTACTATTAAGAATCCCCATGGGTCAAATCGAGGTTCTGACAATAGTTAGAAAGACCACATGTGTATGTGCATAGGATTTGCATATATCTACATAGGTTAGTCTCTTTGCAGTAGATTTCCAATTAAAATGTTATTATTTTGGCCTTGAAGTTGTTGTTTCCTGATTCTTAGTCTCTAGTACCATTAGCAACACCTGTTCACTTTGACGTTGATTTCTGCCTAGAGGACAATAGGACAATGAAGACAAAGGACACAAACCAGCAGTGAAAGCCCCAAATACTAGAGCACACCTCTGAGGTGGGCTGATTCTACCAGTTGGGAGGTTCTGTCTGGCGGAGAGAAGACCTCAGGCTATCTGAGGAGTCTTGGCATAACTGCAGGACTGCTGAGCAGAGGAGTACTGGGATTGTACTGGATGGCTGGGCTGGTCTCTGTATCTCCTTCCCTACTCCCCTCTGCCCTTGCTCCTGGAAGAAGCATTTCTATTCTTCCTATGTGACATTTTGCCTGAAAAACATAGATATTAGAAGAGTCTTTCTGAAGATCTGGGCATTTCATTCTCTGACTTCTGATGTTCTCCCAGTGCTGGTGGTGTGAAAGCTCCAATCCCTCATGACATGCAAGTTCCTTCATGATAGTAGCTTATGTTTCTCTGGTTGTATCTCTTGATTTCACTTTGCATCCTAGGTTCCTGCTCCCTTTGGCCATCAGAATGCATTTTGCGCTGTCATTCACAAATGGCTAACTCCTATGCTGAGGAGTCTTTCCTGATTGCCTCTCTCCATCTCTTTGCTCCCTTGGGGCTCAGAATACAATACCACAAAGCATAGTGCCTTTGCATGCTGAGCACTTCAAACTGAAGGAGACTGAGGAGGTCTCAGGCACAAGGTCCCTCTGACCTTCCCTGGCCCTCCTGTCTCTTCCTCTTCTTTCTCCCCTGAGCTGGGTCATATGAATTAGAATTTCTCTCCCAAAGCATAAAACCTAGAAGGGTCATTCCCTGACCTTTTCCCTTTTCACCTGAAGACCCTCATGTGATAGGTGTCCTTCCTTGTTCCCCAGAGGAAAGGAATGCCACACAGAGAGGCCAAGAAGAACCTGGACAGTCAGGCCTTGCTTGGTTCTCCCTCAGTTTATTACTATTTTTCATACCGTTCTTTGCTCAGGCACATTTTCACATGACTGTCTGTTCTTCACAGCACCTAAGTATAAAAGTACAAAAGCTTTCCTACATTCCAAACACTCATCTGTATTTCCATAGCTCCACATATTTCCCACCTCCCTCTGCTGGGAAAATTCAGGAGGAATCCCAGGAGCTCTGGGATGCAGAGAGAACCATCCATGGTGAATGCCCACATCACCACTGGCAGAAGAACAGAGATTCTCAACTATGAACCTCACTTCTCCCCTCCTCATCACTCCACATCTCACCACTGCCATCTTGCTTGAGACCCTCAGGAATAATGTCACACACACACTGATAAGCCCAGGAATCCAGGGCAACCCACAGTCCTAGATTTTAATCACTAAGTGGCTCTATGGGCAATAAGGTAACCTGACCTCTCCTCCTGCCCCAGCATCTGTCCCTGCTTTATGTTTCTCATTTACATTTATTATTATCTGTCACACTTACACTTATTATTTATTTATTTATTTTTCTATCAGTCTATCTTCCTCCTGCAGAATGGAAACTCTATGAGGGCAAAGAATGCTGACTGTTTTGTTCGTGACAGCAGTATCCTCAGGACCTAGAAAAGTGATGGACACATAGTTTGTGCTCAATAGATATCTGTTGAATGAGTGAATTCTAATATTTCTTACACTACACTAAGTGTGATAATTAACTGCTGGAGGGCTGGGATCACAGTTTATTCTTTTTTGTCAAATATAGTTAAAACTGTATAATTAATTATAATGTATTTGTCACATAGGGTTAAAAATAACATATAATTAATTACAATCTCTTTCTCCCCATCCATTCTAAGAGGGGCAAGCCACCAGGTAGAACTTTTGTGTGGTTAGGATGATGCTCTAAGTAGAAGGTTAGAAAAGGGTTATTAGACCAAAATACATAGGAAAGGGTTTGGGGCTATCTTTAAAAAAAAAAAAAAAAAAAGTCATTTGGGAGGAGAATGAACAGGGAAAGAAAGGTAGAGAACCAGGTGGCTAACAGGAGGAGGTAGTTAGCTAAGTTGGTGATGTACTGAACAGGTCCAAGAGGCTCAATACTTGGAAAACCATTTTAAGAAATTCTTGCTGTATATTTTGTGATGTGATTCTCCCTTTCCTCAAGAAAACCTTCAGTATAAATCTACACTGATCTTCAGTGAGTGACACCCTAAGAAGAAATGCATTTAAAATGAAAAAGAAAGGTATATACTAAGAGTGAAGCTTCAGGCAGGACCCAGAACTGATGCTCAACGTGTGTTTAAAATGAATAAAATGAATGAATGAATAAATGAATTGATGAATAAGTGAACTACAATCAATGGATCAATTTTGTCTCAATATGAAATATTTCTTAAAGTTCCAAATTGTCCAGAACTAGAATGAGTTCCCTTTACTGATTTTTTTTCCCAAGAAGCAACAAGATAATAACCTCATCAAAAACCCTGTAGAAAAAAAAAAATGTCTGCAATAGGAATGGCATTGGGCCAGATTAATGGTACCCAGACTGTGTTACAAGAGTTGAGAAGGTTCTGGTTGTCACATTTCAAAGGTTATTTTCTGGGTTGAGGGAGGGCCCAGCACACAGGCTTCTGAGATCTCCCCATCTGTTTTTACCAGAGCAGCTCTATTTTTGCTTGTATTACACATTTATTCATTCATTATTTCATTTATTTATTCATTAATCATTTAACACCTATATAAAGTAAATATTAAATGCCTCTATGCTGCAAATACTGTACTGTTTCTACAAAGTAGACTGTTCTTTTGAAATAGTTTTTAAGTTAAAAAAATTCAAATGATACTGGAACTCTTGAGACTTTAAGACTGTGACACTTCCACAAACCGAGTAAATAATTATTACTCAGTGTACTACTGTGTCTAAAAATTAAGGGTAATTACACTTTCTTGACTTTTTTCTTTTCATTTTAGCTCAGATCAATAAATACTACAGCCCTACTAAAACAGAAAAACAGTATATTTCAGAATGAATGAGCATAAGAAGAGGAATGGATATCTTCAAGGTCTCATTACTGGGCCTATGTGTCTGTTTCTGCAAAAAGGCGGAATATGAATGTCACCATTGTAAGAGGAAGAGCCCAACATGGGAAGGGGGCGAGACTTGCATTCGTGAAATCTCTGAGCAACACACTTTTTGAATGATCCTTCATTCTAATCTTCATAACAACCCCAAGGAAGATCGTTTACAGATGATAAAACAGAGGGTCCTAGACAGTAAGCAATTTGTCCAAGATCATGAACATGATAATCTTGGATTTGAACCCAAGTCTCTGCTGCCAATGCCCTTCGTTTTCCACCACACTTGGGAACAATCAGATGTTTGCAAGCTGGTGGTCTGGTTGCTTCTCAATCTCTAATATGCAGACTCAACTTGGCACAGGAGTGAATGTGCTGAGCTCCATTAATGGGTGAGAGCAGAAGATTTATGTGTTGGGAGATCTGGGGAAGATTGGATAGGGTGGTTATGATGCCAGACACAGGGAATTTAAAAGAAGGACACCCTGAAAAGGGCCTTTTATGTGACTTCTTCATGTGGGTTAATTCTGCTTGAACCTTGGATACAAATCTCCAAAGACAAAGTAAATGAAAGAAAAACTAATAACTTGTCAACTCATTGTAAAATGAAATGGTCACTACATTTTCCAGTGTTTTTCTTTTTAACTCACAGGAATAAATATCCTGGCCTTGCTAACACAGAAGGACAGTGTATTTCAGAATGAATGAGCTTGAGAAAAGGAACAGCAGGAGACTGGATTTTGATTAACTGCTCACCTGAAAGAAAGAAGGCTGTGAGGACATCTATGAGTGCACAGCACCTTCTGCAGGGCTGGGGGAGGCTGAGGGGCTTTGGGGTGGGGTGCAGTGAGGTAGTGGTAGCAAGAAGTAACCAATTCTCAAACTTAACACTTGATACTTGGTGTTTTCCAAATATGATCTTATTTAATCCTCATTCATTCATTTACTCATTCAAAAAATACTTGTTGAGTGCCCACCCTAGGCCATATCCCCAAGGACATAGAAGTGAACAAAGCTAACAACGTCCCTGCCCCCATGGAGCTGGCATTCTAGGTAAGGGTCATTTCACAAACAAATTAATAAACAACTCTTATAATGGATGGCAAAGATAGATGTGATGAAGAGTACTAAAGAAGGTGAGTTTGTAGAACACAGTGATGGTGCTACTTCAGGTTGGGATATTAAAAAAGGGGTCTTTGATATAGGGACATAGGGACAGAGACTGAAATGAAATGAAGGGTGCGCCATACAACTACCTGGGGGCAAAGAAACGGAGGAAGAGGGGAAAGGTCTTCACATCTGAGGCAGCACATTCGAAGATGAATAAGGAAATCAGTAGCTCAGAGTAAACAATAAGAAAAGTGGTAGGTGGAGGCCAGACCATGATGGTCTTGTAGGGCCTGCATAGCACTTTGGGTTCTAAGCACAATATGGAGACCACAGGAGGTCGAGAAGGGGAGTGACATGATCTGACTTTAGTTTGAAATTATTACTTTGACTGCTCTGGAGACGACCAACTGCAGGTTGACAAGGATGGATGCATAGAGACCTAGGAGGCTGCTGAAAAGGTCCCAGGAGGCAAGATGCTAGCTTGGATGAGAGTAAATGGGATGTGAGGAGGGAAGAATCAGAATATATTCTAATGATAGAGTTGGGAGGATTTGCTGTCAGATAAATATACGATATGAAAGAAAGATAGGAGTAGAGAATAATTACCAAGATTTGGGTCTGAGCTGCTGCTGCCTGGGACTCATCAGCAGAGAGTTAGTATCCAAAGCCCTGGGACTGGCTGAAGCCCCTGGAGAGCAAGTGTAGCTAGAGAAGAGAAGAAGCTGGAGGATTGCTTCACAAGAGTCTGAGGACATGAGTAAGATCATGCCCACCTTACAGATTAAGAAAGGTAGCCTCAGAGAAGCAGGATGCTTCTTTTAGCCACTGTACCTCTATTAGAGCCCTTACCATGATGGGCTACAATCCTTGTATAGATCTGCTATTCAAGGACAACAAGTATGCTGCACACAGCTTTTTATTTCTAGCATCGAGCAACTGCCAATAAAACTAGTTACTGTACATATGAAAAGTTTACATACAAAAAGTGATGATTGGGCCAGGCATAGTGGCTCACACCTGTAATCCCAGCACTTTGGGAAGCCGAGGCAAGCAGGTCACCGTAGGTCAGGAGTTTGAGACCAGCCTGGCCAACATGATGAAACCATATCTCTACTAAAAATACAAAAATTACAGGGGTGACCTGTAATCCCAGCTACATGGGAGGCTGAGGCACAAGAATCACTTGAACCTGGGAGGTAGAGGCTGCAGTGAGCTGAAATTGTGCCACTGCACTCCAGCCTGGGCAGCAGAGTGAGCCTCCATCTCTAAATAAATAAATAAATAAATAAATAAATAAATAAATAAAGATTATACTTCTAACAGAAGGGTCTCAATGGGGATGTGTTCAACAGATGGCTGGACCTATGGGGATGTGAATGATACACTCAGGGTCTGAAATTATTAGCACCTAGAAAAGAGCCTGGCACACATAAGATGCTCAATAAGTACACTTTCACTGATTAAAAGGATGCCGCCATGATGATCATGACCTATGCAGATATCTGATGAGACTCCCACTCAGCTGAAACCCAAGCATCTTTGGAAAGTGTTCACTGGTATTGCTAGTGGTGTCTCTCAGAAATGAGAAGATGCAATGAAGGGCTTTGTTTAAGCCAAAGAAAGAAGTTGGTAAGAGTATAGAAGAAGTGAGACACTTGGAAGTAAAGTAACTATGTGATATGGCAGTTTGAACTAATTTGAGGCCGGGCGCGGTGGCTGAAGCCTGTAATCCCAGCACTTTGGGAGGCCGAGAAGGGCGGATCACGAGGTCAGGAGATCGAGACCATCCTGGCTAACACAGTGAAACCCCGTCTCTACTAAAAAATACAAAAAACTAGCCGGGCGAGGTGGCAGGCGCCTATAGTCCCAGCTACTCAGGAGCCTGAGGCAGGAGAATGGCATAAACCCAGGAGGCGGAGCATGCAGTGAGCCGAGATCCAGCCACTGCACTCCAGCCTGGGTGACAGAGAGAGACTCTGTCTCAAAAAGAAAAAAAAAAGAAATAATTTGAGAGAAACGAAAAAGGCAAATGGGCATTGTTAGACAAGGAAAAACTCACTTCCCAAAGTTCTGAGAAAAAGTGCTAGGTTGATTTTTTAATATGGCAAAAGAGGATTAACCATCAAAAGTGAAAGGAAGTAATCTCTGAATGTCTAAATGATACAGGCATCTGGAGACGATTCTGAAGACAATGCACATGTATGAAGAATAATAGAGTGAGTAGAGATGATGGTAATGCTGATGATGATGATGGGGATGGGGATGATAGCTAAGACTTACAAAGAACTTTCTGTGTGCCAGGCCCTGCTATAGATACTTTACATGTAAGAACTCATTTTATCCTTGTAACAACTCTATGAGACAGGTACTATTATTACCTCTGTTTTACAGATGATGAATCTGAGCTATACACAGTAAGCAGTTTGTCAATGGTCACACAGTTAGAAAGTTGCCACAAGTGGAAAATATAAGATGGATATAGGCAGGAGTTATCCATTCAACCATCTACCATTTACTAAGTACTAGCTGTGCATCAGGTACTATGTTAGAGGTTAGGCTTAGGCTTTATAGAGAAATGTTTACGATGTGACAAAGTGAAGATTGTAGTCAAAATGTAAGTATTTTTAAAGGATTGCAGTTTTATTAGTATGGAATCATAGAATGTTCATGCCAAAAACAACAACAACAAAAGACCTTAGAAGTGATCTGGTCCAAGGTTCTTATTTTTAAAATTAAAAAAGAAAAAAAGAAAACCCCTGAAGCCTAGAGAGGTGAAGTGACTCACTCACTGACACACAGCTAATAGTGAGAGAACCAGCTCAAGGTCCTAAGTCTATTAACTCTTAATCATGTTACTTTTCAAAACCCAGGCAGGCCACATGAAACATACTGTATTACTCAGGAGTTGAACCTGGGTTCCTTCTGTGGAAGTGTCAAGCTCTACCACTGACTCACCCATTTGATTCTAGTTGGCAATTATTTCACTTGGAAGAGTATTATTTTTTTAGAATCTAAGAGAACCTTAGTAATTATCTGTTCACCATCCTTATTTAAACTATTGGGAGATTATGGCTCTATATGATAAAATAACATGCCCTAGCTTTCTTAGTAGGTTAAAGAATGTCCATTACCATCATGAATTCAACACCTTCCTGCTTTTAATGGCAGGGAAAAGATAACTGTTTGTACAGATGAGCTGTGCCACTTTTCTTAGAGCCAGCTTATTGCAAAGTAAGGCATCCATACACAGTATTGTTCTTAGTCTGCTCCATGATTTCCCTGAACTCTGTGATGTAGATAGATGATAATTAGTGCTCAGATTTAACAGGAAAAAAAGGCATTCTCACTGATATTAATAACAGACACAGAACTCCACCTCCTAACTCTGCCAGGCCAGGTGCTTGTTAGGGAGTGGCTATGGGAGCCAGCAGAGTCAGCAAGCAGGGAAATATCCCCTACCACAGGTCTGGCTGACAACTGACTGAATTCATTTCAAACTCTCTTTCTTTGCTTCCAGCAACTCCTTCAAATTGGGCTCCCTGAGGTAAGAAGTCAGTGAGACAATGGCCAAAAGGCATTCTAGATGTGCTGAGATTTTACCTGATTACAAAGAAACAGAAGTTGGGGAAACAGTTCACTCCACTAACCTGAGGGGTAACTTAGTCACATGGGCAACTCTTCAGGGAAATCCCACTCTCTGACATTCCAGAGTTGCGATTCCAAGTGCGGAATGCAGACTTGCCATTGGTCAGAACCCTGTGCCCGGAGCATCCCGGCCTCTCCTCTTGCTAACAACCTATTTTCCATCAGGCACTTCTGCAGGGGGTTGTCATTTGATTCCTGAAGGAAAAAGCAATGGCCTGTATAAACAAAGGCATGAGGACAGAACTTCCCTGAGCGGCCAAGATGGCTGTTCTGGTTTGTACCTTTCAGCGGGGGCTACAAAACCTAAACCTATTTCCTAACCTAGACCCCAAATTATTTGTCTCCATCAATCTGCCTGCTGACTCGTTTCTCATCTCCCTGCCTCTTGACCTTTTGCATTTACTTCCTATTAGTGATTCGCATTTGCTGCTCAGACCAAACCTTTGGAACCTTTCCTCTTGTTTGGGCTCTGTATCCCTCTGACTATATGTGTTTTTATTATTGCTCTTATTAATATTTTATTTAATATATATCTTATATTGTAGATAGTTTATGTGCCAGATGCCTTTATAGGCACTTTATATTCACCAAAACCCCCATCCTTTCAACAACCTTGCAAAAATAAATCATAATATGCCCATCTTACAGATGAAAAGGCTGAGGCTTAAGAAGTTGTCAGAGCCAGAAAGTAGTAGACCAGGAGGACTTGAACCTATCTTTACCTCACTTCAAAATCTGAGAACTTTGTGCAATGCTGTCTAATTCTTATTCATTCTTTGGGTGGTTCTGCCCTTTAATTTTTCCAGACTAACTAGTTTAACTACATCCCCTGAAACCCTTTCATCTTTCCTGATAATGGGTCTCTTGGTATCTGAGATGGAATACATTTCCTGAAATCAACAGACAGATGGAAGTGAAAAAAATAAGGGAGTGAGGAACACATGGACTTCAATGTATTTCAAATATCTCTTGCACCAATATGAATACCAGGACTATACCTGGATGAAGGTAAAAGCTATTATGAGACAAAGACCTCTAGTAAGCCTCCCAGTGTTGCTAACTTCCTCTCAAGTGAAAATACTACCAGCAATAGACTTAGGTCACCTCTTGCATTTGTGTTCTGATCTTCAGAGCTTTTTCATATCCCTAATTTCATGTGGGCTCCTGAACAACACTTATTATTGTCCCCATGGTATAGATGAGGAAAATAAACCAAAGAGAGGTTAAGAGACCTCCTTAAGGACACAGTGAATTACTAATATAGGATATGGGTAACTGGATCCTGGTCCTTTGGATGCTTGGGTTTGTGTCTTTCACAAATGTAACACATAGAAAAAAATTGTATTTTCAAGGGAACTAACATTTGTTGAATGCCTACTTAATATGAAAGATTATTCTTTCCATCATATATTACATTTGAGACCCTCGTATGAAATAAGTGCTATTATTGTTCTCCATTTCCTAGGTTAGGAAATTGAGGCTCGAAGAGTTATGTAACTTGCCCAAGATCACAGTAGTCACTGAGAGTCAAGACTGCGTAGTGTGCCTGACTCCAAAGCCATTCTCTTAAGGCTCCCTCATGGCATGCTTTTAGTCTCCATCGTGTCCAAGATGCTTAAGGAATTCCACACAGTGTTTGGAACACAAGGATGAATCCTGGTGGCTCCCGCTGGTTGCTAGGTAACGTCTGTTTGGTACAATCTGGTTCACATCATAATGGTTCTTTTGCCAACAGGAGCTGGTAATCAGGATGGCAGTGAGGCAGACACTTGCTTGCAGAAGAACAGGCCTACTTTTTTAAGAAGCCACGAAAGTATCTTTGGATGATTAGGATCTAAGGGGCCAACAGCTTTGCAATAACAGCATAAATATTGTGGGCTGGATGGACAGGCACCAAATGGGGACATTCCATCCTGCTGTGTGATGAGAAAGCTGCCACTTTTGAGGCCTTCCAAAACAAATAAACACTCTGTAGGCCAGAAGGAAAAGCCCAGGGAAGACCTATTCCAACTGGAGATGGTCAATGTCATTTCTTCAAGAAGCTGAGATCCAGCTGGTAGTGCCAGGTGGAGAGCGAGTTGGGTAGTTGACCTCAGGCATGGCAGCCTTGGTTTTTGGCCACTTCACGGGGTGACCTGTTGAGCCAACAGCAGTGGAATTCTGCAGCTGTGGACCAAGACCTAAATACTCATTCTCACTGACTCAGAGACACACTATAGCCAAGGGTGGGGGAGGCGAGAGAATAGAGAGACACAGGTGTTGGAGAAAAGTTTGTTTCAGCAACACTTGCCCATAGCTATGAGTAAGCAGGGGCTCACAGGCCACAGGGCACCTGGGCTATAAGCATGGACTTTACTCAGACAGACCTTGTCTTAGTTTATGGTACTTTCTTGCTTGCTATAACAAAGTACCATAAACTGGATGGCTTATATACAAGAGAAATGTATTTCTTACAGTTCAGGAGGCTGGAAGCCTGGGATCAGGGTGCTAGCATGGTCAGATTCTGATAAGGGCCCCTTTCTGGGTTACACATTGCAGCTAGCTCTCTAGCCTTTTCTTACAAGGGTGCTAATCCCAGTCATAAGGGCTCCACCCTCGTGACCTAATTACCTGGCAAAGGCCCCGCCTCTAAATACCATCACACTGGGATTAAGATTTAAACATATGAATTCTACAAGGACAGAAACATTCAGTCCATTGCCAACCTGCATTCAAGGCCCTCCTTTTCCAGGCCATGTACTATTAGGGAAGCTATCTAACACCTCTGAGCTCATTTTTCTAATCTATTAAATAGAACTAATATTTACCTCTACCTCAAAGGGTCATTATGATTAAATAACAGAATAGTTTTTAAGTACTTCATACAATATTATATCATCAATAATTACTAGTATTATATAGAACATATAGTATATATGTATCATATGATATTTTATAATATGTATTATATATACTATAATATATAATATGTATTAAATATGAAGATATGCTATTGTCATTATTATCTCCTACCAAGAACCAAACCATTTTTAGGAATAGGAGAGACACGAGAAGTCCAGTATTTCTCACAAGGTAGCAATATTCTCTTCTATAACCCGCTCACATGGTTATGTTTTCTCTGCTTAAATGCTCCTAGTGATGGGAAGCTCAGCAGCTTCTATGGGTANTATGTATATATATACTATAATATATAATATGTATTAAATATGAAGATATGCTATTGTCATTATTATCTCCTACCAAGAACCAAACCATTTTAGGAATAGGAGAGACACGAGAAGTCCAGTATTTCTCACAAGGTAGCAATATTCTCTTCTATAACCCGCTCACATGGTTATGTTTTCTCTGCTTAAATGCTCCTAGTGATGGGAAGCTCAGCAGCTTCTATGGGTACCTATTTTATTTCATTAACTGGACTGCAATGGAAAATAATTCACTAAATTCAAACAATCTGAATCTTTAAGATTTCTACCCTTTGGCCTTACTTCTGTTCCCTAAGATTATAGAATAAAAGCAAGCTAATACTTACTGAAATCTTCCCATATGCTAAGCATGGGTCTGGGTAATTTATTCACTATTATTCATTCTGACAACAGCCTCATGAAATAGATAGTATTATCTTGATTTTGCAGATTGGTAAATTGACGAAACAGTCACCTTTCACATGTGTGGCTATGAAGTATTTCAAGTTAGAGCTTTTCTCATCATTGAACTGAAATTACATAACATTTTCAATGTTCTTGTTCTTGTTTCTAGGAATATGAAGGGAGAATGAAACAAAACTGCTCCACTCAGGGGACTTGGAAAGGAAATTGAAAAGGCAAGGCACAGGCTGGGAGAAAATATTTGAAATAGATTTATCTGACAAAGAACTTCTTTCTGGATTATCAAAATATTTTTAGATATTCTTACAACTCTAAAATAAGATAACTCTTTAAAAATGTGAATTCTACCAAAGGAGAGATAAAGATGACAAATACATTCAAAGATGCTGAAAATCACTTATTTATTATTAGGAAGTTACAAGCTAAAGCATAATGAGATACCACTATAACCTACCAAACTGACTAAAATTAATCAGAATAACCAGGTGCTGGCAAGAAACAGGGACACTGAGACTCTCATACTGCTGGAAGGAGTGTAAAATGCTAAAACTTCTTTGGAAATGAGTTCAATAACTTTTAAAAGTTAAAATAGACCTATCATGCAAACCAACAATCCCACTTCCAGGTATTTATCCAAGGAAAATTACAATATATGCCCACACGAAGACTTGTGCACAAATGACCGTAGCAGCTTTGTGGTAATTGCTAAAAACTAGAAACTTTCCAAGTGTCCAACAGGTGAGTGGACAAACTCACTATAGTATATCCAGACAATTAAGTACTAAATAGCAATAAAAAGGAACTATTAATACATTTGACAATGTGGATGTAAATCATAATGACTATGCTGAGAGAAAGAACCCAAATGTTTTATACTGTATGATTCAATTTCTATAAAGTGTTAGAAAATGAAAACTAACTGGAGTGGTAGAAAGTAAACCAGTGGTTGCCTGGGTATGGGAGTTGTGTGTGTATGGGGGATGTATAAGGAGGGTTAGATCATAAAGGAACATAAGAAAACTTTGGGCTATGATGGATATATGTATTATTTTAAATGTAGTGATGGTTTCACAGGTGTATACATGTATCAAAACTCATCGAATTATATACTTCAAATATATACAGTTTATTATACATCAAATATATTCCAACAGAACTTACAAATCTTGGTGGAAACGTGATCATATAGCAAGATGGCCCTGTAGTCCAGTCAAGTTTACTGAGCAATAATTCTAATCTGTAAGCTTTGACAACTTGGGTGGTGTGAAAGTGTGTGTGTTCTACAGTGCTGGTGATGAATGCCACAGGGAATGGCTAGGCACTGCGGCCAGGGCCCATCACCCACTCTGGGAAGGCTACAGATCTCCTGCCTCAGGAACAGAGGTGTTATGGAAGCGTATTAGAAACAAGAGATCCTGGAGGTGGAGTGGGTTGCATTTAAAGAGGAGAAAAAGATTAAAATTTGCACACAAGTTTTGGATTGATGAATGACCCACTAGGGCATCACCAAAGAAAAAGAAACAGTAAGAACTGAAGTTAATATAGGACCTGGAACATAGCTCACATGTTATATAATCATCATGTATTCCTTTATTCACTCATCAAATGTGTATTGGGCTCCTACTTTATACCAGACACTATTCTAGATGCCAGAGATACAGCTCTGAACAAGAGATAAAATCCCTGCGGTCAAAGTGCTCCCATTCTAGTGGAATGAGCTGGGACATTAATACATACATGAAAACTCTACAATATCAGGAGGTGATGTGTGCTAGGAAGAAAAAGGAGAGCAGAGTAAGCAGGGGGTGGCAAGGCAGGGGCCTATTTGACATTGGGTAGTCTGTGAAAGGTCCTCTGAAGAGCAATTTGAATAGGAACCTGAGTGAATCAAGCATGTGCCATGTGGATGTTGGGGAAGATGACTCCCTTCTGGAGAAGAAATGCAAGGCCTATTAGGAAACGGGGGTAGTGGTGGGAGTCTAAAGTAAGTCCTTTCATAATGGTGCAGTGATAACAATAACATAACTTCTTCATCTCATTAAACTTTCTCTATGCACCATGATCTTGACTATGAGCTTTAATGCTTAGAGCAACCTCATAAGACAAGTGCTAGTGTCATTCTCATTTTATAGCTAAAGAAATTGAGACAAACTACGTAAGTTACTGAAAAATCACAGCAAATAATTAGCTGAGGAAGAGCCTTAAATCTACCAGAACTATTTGACTTTTGATCCTGAGCTCATGCGTATCCAGTGAGGGTGCATGGGTTTGTGAAGACTCCAGCAGTATGATTGCGGGTAAGTTACTTAACCTCACCATTTGTGCACTGTATCTAATTCCTTCCTTATTTTAAAAATAATTTTATTTATTTATTTATTTATTTTATTATAGACACAAGGTCTCACTATGTTGCCCAGGCTGGTTTTGAACTCCTGGGCTCAAGTGATCCTCCTGCCTCAGCATCCCAAAATGCTGGGATTACAGGCATGAACCACTCTACCCAACCCCTCCTTGTTTATTCGTAATGAAACAATGTTTTGTAAACCATGAACATACTATATAAAGATATATTTAGAATACCAAAGAAGTCCCTGTAATTAGATATCCTAATGCTAGCTACCGTAACAAATAAACCTCAGTACGACAGCAGTTTAACCCTGTAGAAGTTTACTTCTTGTTCACAAATAAATCCCGTGCCACACATGGAGGTGTGTGCCAAATGGTGACTCAGGGAACCAGGCAGGCTCCTTTCACCTTGTGGCTTGGTCATCACCTAGGGGCTCACAGATGTCTCCTTTCAGGGAGTAGAAATGTAAAAAGAACCCAGAAAAGTCATATCTGCCTCTTCAAAATCCCAGCCTTGGAACAACACATGTCACATCCATTCACATTCCTTGGCAAGAAATAAACATGTGCGTGTACTTGGGAAACAAGGGAGGAGCCAGAAAAGGCAGTCCTTGTTGAGATAGCTGCCCCTAGGGACAACCGCACTTTATAGAATGAAGACCACAACTTTTTGGTGGATAATTAGCTATTTCTGGCATAGCCCCTCCCTCTCTTGCTTAAGATCCATATGATGAAATTTAACTCAGCCCACTGGGCCCTAAATATGTTGGTCTCCCTGACCCACACACCCAACTTCAGATCATGCCATTCTTCTTGGTGTCAACATTCCAGCAACATTGGCCTTTATGTCTCAAACATGGTGTGTGCTTCAGGTTCACTGGGCATGATAAACTCTCCCACTTCTTCATTATTGGTTCTCCTCTTCCCCCAAGGCTCCACTTGTCCCTCTTGTTCTAAATGCTCATCATCACCTCACTATCCCCATCTGCTCGCCGCCATACTCTCAGGAAATCTCAACACATTTGTAATTATTTGTTCAGTATTTTTAAAGCACAAGTTAGAGTTTAGACTGTGTGAATTCAAAGTATAGATCTACCTACTGGCTGTATAAACTTGGCCAGGTTATTTAAACTTTCTTATTCCTTATGGGCTGCTATAACAAAATGCCATACACTGGGTGACTTGTAAACAGCAGAATATTTTTTATAATTCTGGGGTCTGGGAAATCCAAAATTAAGGTGCCAGCAGATTTGGTGTTTGGTGATAGCCAGCTTTCTGATTCAAAGATGGTGCCTTCTAGTTGTGTCCTCACATGGTGGAGGGAGCCAGCTAGATCCCTGTGGTCTCTTTTATAGGGGCACTGATCCCATTCATGAGAGCAGAGGATTTCAACACATGAATTTTGTGGGGACACAACCTTTTCTTGCCACTATTTCTTCATTTATAAAATATGGATAATTATGACTCATTCTTCCTTGATTATGAAGACTAAATGCAATAATGTACACAAAATAATTAGTATAGTATTAGCTGTACATTAACGCCAAAAACCACAATTACTTTTGCACCAACCTATAGCAGCTGTCACTGTTGTTACTGTTATCGTTCCTCTTCATAGGTACAGGGTGAACTCCCAGACCACCTCTCCTATTCACTTACATCCCCAGAACTTAGCACGATGTCTGACCATAGTGGATTTTCAATAAATAACTATGGGATAAATTAATGCTCTCTGTTTTCTCTTGTGTGGTGGGTTTTCTTAAAGACCATGTATCTGTAGTTTGTCATTCTTTGTGTGCTGGTTCATGTGCTTCTATGGAGACAGAATTTCAGTACAGCACCTTACTGAAGAGTACAATTCTAGAGCAGGACTGTGGGTCTCAGCATAGTGTTTTCCAGCCATCTAACCTAGAGGAAATTACTTTTCTTTTTGACACCTCAGTTGCCCTGACTGTAAATGGAGATGATTCGGGCATGCCTTAGAGAGCTCTTATGAGGGCAGCACAGTGTCTGCACAGAGGAAGCACTCCACAAATGACAGGTGTTATTTTTTTAAAGATTAGTTTTGAAGGCTTTCTTTTAATAGCAGAAAATGAGCACAGGATTGTGTTTAACATGCTGTGCCCTTCCTTCTTTCCCTTGAATGGACTTTAAAGCCATCATATTTATGAATTCCCTGGGCCTAATGTCCGCTTGAAAGAAGGTATCTGAGAGCAGGTGAAAGCTCCTAGGCCAAGTTTATCTGAGGTCATGAAATAGCACTGGACATGGTCACTACCTATTTCCTCTTGGACTCTCTCAGCCTTTGCCTTTCTGTTGGATGTCAGGCAGAGGCATGGGGGCACTAATGCAGGAATCACCATGCCTACTCAGAAAGAAGGCATTTACCTAATTGCAAAGGAACACATCCTGCCTGCAGACAATAAATGGTGTGTGATGCTTCCATGAAGTGAGATGGATGGAGCTCTCCATTGCTAACTGGCCCGTAACCACCATCATTAATCACACACGGCACACCCATTGCCAGTAATGGACTTTACCCCGGAAAACTCCAACTCGTGGTGCCAACAGGTTAAAGGGAAGGCCTCGCCTCTTATGGAAATATGGGTCTCCCTTTGGGATTAACCCTGGCGTTTGCCACCCCTCATTCACTGAAAAGCCCTTTTAATTGATTTTTCTTCCTATTCCCTCCAATATGTCAAGAACTCACTTGCCAGCCGCTGCCTGGACCCAGAGACATTGCCTGAACTGTATGAATTGCTAAGAAGCTGCTAGTCTACAAGGAATTTCCCTTTTCTTCTTCTCTTAATAGACAAAAAGGTAACTAAACTGCAACATCAGATCCTCATTTTTTGCCACAGCCCACATCTCTGCAGCCAGATCTGGGTGGGAGAACGAAACGACATCATCATCTGCAATTCGCTGAGTGCTTGCTTTGTGCTAGGTGTGGCCACATTGCCTCTCCACAATTAATCTGAATCATTCCAGGGCTCTCCATTTTTCTAGATAAAGACACTGAGGTTCAGAGAGGTTAAGTGAATGGCTTGCCCAAGTTTGCACAGGTAAGGACAGAGGTGATAGCCAAACAAGCACGCCAGATTGCAAATCAAGTGCCCTTTCTGTGATGCTGCAGAGTGCCCTGGTCATTATCTTTTCTTCCTTGGACTGGCATCTGGAGTCATAGCCACAAATGAATCCCTGTTTTCCTCTTAACCAGCATTAGAAAAGCAGAATGGCACCCGCTGTGCTGGAGATAACCATGAAAAGTGGACTTGCATTTTCAAATGCAGTTAAGTTCCACTGCATACTCACTAGCTAGGTCCAGTAAATACTGTTTAACTGAGTAGCTAGGCTCCGGCCCAGCTCTGGTACACTGAAATACTCAGGATGAGAGGGCTAGGCATGGTTCAGTCTATTTACTTTTCATGGGAGAACCAAGTGATTAGGTAATTTGTAATAAATTCCTCAGCTGTGCAGAATTTCTGCAGAGGCACTATTAATTTGATTAATAAGGAAGAAGCCATCTGACATTTCCTTTTGGTGGGCCGTATATTCTCATAAGCGCTGTGTGCTTTTGAACCAGGGGTGGTAGAAGAGCATTTTCAGGGTGTCCCAGGCCTGTAACAAAATTGCTCAAGCAACTAGACCGATTTCTTTTGTGCTAGGAGGTCATTTGCAATGGAAAGATTTTCCTGCTGTCACTTCTGCTATTTTGGTTGCCAGAGGCCATCTGATCTGAAAAAGGCATGGGCACAATTTTCAGTCTGGCTTACAAAATTCCCCATGAGCTGGCCTGGTCTTGTCATTCCATTCGAGTTACTAACCTTTTAGGACAGACAATTATGTGGTGTGGAGAACTGTCCTGTGTATTTTAGGATATTTTACAGCACAAACAAAACTATCTCTAGACATTTCCAAAGGTCAGCTGGGGGGCAAAATTGCCCCCAGTTGAGAACCACTGCAGCAGAGTATTGAGTTCCTTGAGGATGTGGACTCTGTATTGTTCTCAGTGTTATTCCCAGAGGCTATCACTGTGCCTGACACATAGTAGGTATTTTATGCTCTTTGAATGAATGTAGCATAGAGCCCAGGCTCATGTTCTGCTAGGCTTCCTCTACACAACACATTCTTCCTTATTGGTGCCCAGTGATTTCCTTTCTTGCCTCTGTGTCTTGACTCTTCCACCGAAACTGTTTTTCTTCTTCCATCTTCATGTATTCAGAAGGCATCTTGATGCCTTCAAGATTTTTTTCCTTCAAGGTTCTGTTCAAACACGGTCTTAACCAAAGCCATCCCTGGTCACCCAGATGGAATACCTCTCATTATCCCCTGGCCTCCCTAAGGCTTGTTATCTCTGTTTCTTTTATGATATCCAACTCTTTCTGGGCAAGGTAATATAATCTAGTAGATAAGAGATCAGATTCTGAATTGGAATTACAGTTCCATCCTTTACTGCCAGTAAAACTAAGGAAAAGTGACTTATCATTCCTCTCTGAGAGTATTTCCTCATGGGTAAAATGCAGGTAACAACAATTACCTGCAGGGATTAAATGAGATTATGTATTTAATGGCCATGGCTAAGTTCCTGGCATGTAGGAAGGAGTAGCTGTTATTATTATTCTCACTTTGGAATGGAAGTTTCCTACAGACAAAATCAAGTTAATGTTCATCCTTGTATCTCCAGTTTCAGGGTCAATGACTGATAAATAGAAGATACTCAATAACTCTATTCATGCACAAACAAAGTTGACACTTCAAGCTGGAAAATTCTCCAGGACAGTAGAGTCATGGACTCTTTCTGTGCAAGAGGAGAAGAAGCCTACTCTGAGCTCCTCATTTTACATAAGGAAAAAATGAAGGCCAGAGGGTAAAAATGGCTTGTCCACAACCACACAAGGTAATAGAAATCAAAATCACGTGCCAACTAGGCCTGCTACCCTCCTCACCACCACAGATCACACTCCTTAGAAGTCCAGTGGAGCCTCCCTCTTTCCTGTTTGCAAAGTGGTGACAAGAGAAACTTGCTTCAGCATGTGGGAAAGCTAATTAGAGCTAATTTATTACTTCTCTCTGAACTAGGATGCTGGGTAGAATCTGTTGGAGGTCTATGCTGCAAAGAGAAATGCTCTTGATTATATTTACACATCTGATTTGGGAAGTACATGGAAACCTAATCATAACTATCATAACATGCTCACTGGCTCTCAGTATACTTATCCTGGCTGCATGAGAAGTTTTCCAAGGTGCAGCTTAGGCTACGTCTCTTTCAATGAAGTTCTTCCCAGAATATGTTCTGTGGGATTCAAACCCCTTATGAAGCTGTCTGGAGGACTGGACAATGTATTGGAGTCAGGAAAATTGGATGAGTTTTGGAAAAATACCCTCTCTGAGCCTCTGTTTCCTCCTCTGTATAATGGGGGCAATCATACCTACCTTGCAAGTTTGATATGAGGATGAAATGTACAATACCTAAGTGGCATATGCAAGGCCAGGTACATACAGGAGGCATACATTAAATATTAGGCCCCTCAGTAAATGTTAGCCTAGACCTATGTGTATGTCTAGGTGTTTGCTGTGGAAAACTCTGGTGCTTCCTGTGAGTGCCAACACATCTTCAGTCTCATTCTAGGCTCTGCACTTGGGGCTGGATAGAGTTATGGGGCCAGCATAATGGGGAGATGGCTGGAGTACAACTGAGAAGCCATTTTATTGGAGAATGACGGAGGAAGCATTGTGATATGATGGGTGGAAAGACAATGGACTTAGGCATTACATAGACTTGTATTGGAATCTCAGCTCTAGCACTTTCCACTACAGGATCTTGGAAAATTCGCTTAACCTCTCTGAGCTTAGTTTTCTCATCTGTAATATGGGCAGGAGTAATGAACTCACATAGCTGTTGTGAAAAATGAATTTATATTATGCATATAAGAATGCACAGTACATAGTAAGAGCAAAATAACTAAGCATGATGAGGGAGAGGCTGGTCCCAGACTCTGCTAGGCGTACAGCATATACTCAGTAAATGTGCTAAGTGAGTAAATAATTTGGACAAAATTTACTATAATCCGGAATGAATGGGGAACAGAAAAAGGACACTGGACTAGGAGACAGAACCATATCAGTTTGTATCCCAATTGGACAATTAGACAAACTCACATCTTGCCAAGTCTCAATTTTCTAATCTGTAAAAGAGGGTGATCCTAATAAAGATGAAAGAGTTGACACTGGCAAAGAGAATTTATCAGTTGCAAAGCAGACTCTCATGATATTTGAAAAGCATTTAGTATAGCACCCCAAAACAGTACACCATTCAATAAATGGCTGACAAGAGCTTTAACAGACAATCATAAAGCACCTAAAAGTGCCAGCAATGGGCTTTCCTTGTCAATGAGATATACCAGGATCCCTGCCTCTTTGGAGGAGCAACACCAATATCACCCTCCTCTCCTTCAAGACCAATGAAGGGACTGGAAAGATAAGGGTGTGTATTCTCCATCTAACATCTGATGACAGAAATGTCATCTGTGGGAAGTATACACCTTTGTGTGTAGGGTGGTCTATGTTTTAAATGCCCTCATTTGCTCTTCATTTTAAGATTTTATTTCATCTTATAGTTTTTTATATTTTGTTTTTTGTCACTTTTCACCCTTTTTTTGTTGCCACAGCACCTGTCTGTAGAATCAGTTTTATCTCTCAAGCATTCTTCCGGTTTCTTGTGGCCTTAGAAAGCATTGACTATGCTTGGTTAGAATTTTGTAGAAAATGAGAAACAGATTCTGAGTGGAGGCCTGAGGGTTCTTCTGTGAGTAGAATATATGAATGTTGATGGGTGAAATTGCTGAGAGCTCCTTTGCCTGCATTCCACGCATTGACCCTGACCTAGATCCACAGCCCAAATTATGTCTTCTGATGTTGTGGGAATCTGCTCCCTCGTGGCCCCTGGTGAGCCACACCTCCTGCCTTTACACCTATGCTTAGTACCTTCCACAGCCCCTGAGTCCTGGCTGGCCCTGTGGGTCTCACCAATGGAATGTGTTGGAAGAGTTGTTGTGCTAGTTCTGGGTCAAAGCCTTCAGAAGGCTTAGTGCGTCAAAAATATATTACTCATTGCTTCTCACAACATTCCCCTGAAATAGATATAGCTATCTAAGAGGTAATAATAGTTTCATGGGTATCAGGTGCTGTTTTAAATCCTTCAAGTGAATTGATTTATTTAATTATCACATCAATCATATGAGGCAAATGTTATTACTGTATTGTACCCATTTTACAAATGGGAAAACTGAAGCACAGAGAAATTATCTTTCCGAAGATCACACAGCTAGTAAGCTTAGTGCTGGGTTGTTTAAACCAGGTCATCAGATTGTAGAACCCGCAGATCAATCACTATGCTAAACTTCAGAGAGGTTAAGTGTCTTGCTCAAGGTCACACAGAAACCATTGCAAAGCTGGGATCCAAATAGGTTTTACGGACTCCACATCTAACCCTTCTAGCTTACAAGCATCTAAAAGACAGTTTTACTCTAGGTTTGTCAATAGCTTCATCTAAGCACAAAGACAACTTCTATAAAAAAATGAAAATATGCAGCTTGCAACCAGTGGCCTTTTTTATCAGAATTTTATGGAATCCTTCTGTGGTTTCCTTTTCCATATTCAGAAACGGAATTACATAACTTAGGTTATGTATGGGTATGTGTGTATAAAAGTATGTACACTATAGGAGTGACAGCTCTCCTAGATTACTTCCTTTTTCTGTGCTCAAGGTATAAGTTCATTTGTTCATTCAATAGACACCAAAGTGTAGGGTGTCCAGTCAGACGCTGCTATTTAGGGGACTGTGACTTGGAGCAGGTATTGCATAGTTTCTAAGCCTTGGCTTCCTCATCTGTAAAATGGAGTTAACAATAGTATATATCATAATCTATATCAAAAGATTCTTATGATAAAATGAAATAAATGAAATGCTTATCAGAATACCAAATGCAGACGGCAATCAAATACTTTAAAAGTTATTATTATTAATAGTTAATATAAGTCTAGCACTCCTATGATCTGAATGTATATGTTTCCCCAAAACTCATATGTTAAAACCTAATTTCCAATGTGATGGTATTAAGAGGCAGGGACTCTGGGACATAATTAGCTCATGGGAGTGGAGCCCTTATGAATAGAATTAGTGCCCTTATAAGAAGAGGCCCCAAAGAGACCCCTCATCCCTTCTCCCATGTGAAGACACAGTGAGAGGTATATCTATGAACCAGGAAGTAGACACTCATCAGACACCAAATCTGCTGAAGCCTTGATCTTGGAATTCCCAGCCTTTAGAACTGTGAGAAATAAATTTTTGTTCTTTATAAGCTATTAAGTTTTGGTATTTTGTTACAGCAACTCAAATGGACTAAGATAGCTACCTACTGGTCACTGTGCTTGGTTCTCCGAATGCAGCAAGAAATAGGGCCCATTCCTCATCTTCAAGGGGTCCATAGTCCCCACTGGGAGAACAACATGTAACGGACAGCTGGCCTTGGGTTTGGAGGTGGTGCTGTACCAGAGGGCTATGGTCAGCGTTGTGGAGCCCAAAGGAAGGACTGATTAATTCCTCACTGATGGGAATGTGATTAAGAAGATGATTTTGGATGTTCCACAGAGAAGGCATGTTTAAACCTGGACTTGATGTTTGGAAAGGGTTTGGAAAAGAAGAAATGTGAAATGGGAAGTATGAAAAGGGAACTTGAAGTAGAGAAAAAGGCTGAGCCAAAGCAGGATGGTGTGATTGGGCCTGGATAGTTTCCAATGAGTAAACACTTTCTGGAAGACTAGGTCTGGAGTGGATGGTTAGAGAACAGGTGGCAAGAACTGAGCCCCTTGTTCTGACTTATGTGTATTAGGACTCTAGAGTGTTCAGTCTCCAGATGGAGACTGTAGAGGAATCTGAGATAAGATTCCTAAGTAAAGGAATCTAAGGCCAGATCATGAAGGGTCTTAGGTGTCAAGCTAAGGAGGTTAATTTGATCATATGAACAGGCAGGAGGAATTGATTGAAAAAATCCCTAATATCTATTAATCAACTGATAGACAAACATAGAGATATATAAATATTACTGAGATATCAATATTTACATGCATAAAGCTATCTCTATATTTTATTGTCTTGTTATTTTTTTAAAAAATGAGTAGGGTGAGAGCAGGGTCTGCTTGTTCCTTATTCATCACCACAGCCACAGCACTTAGCATGGTAACACTGAAAGAACTTGAAAAAACTTTGTACTGGAGTAGATGAATGAATAAACTATAATCACTATCATTTGATGTTTGCTGAATGAACCAATGAATTTACATCTTGAATGTAGAGGAAGCCAAGTAGTTTCACAAAGCAGGTGGCATTTAATCTTGGCATTGTAGATGGGTACAATTTAGCCTTGCAGAAGTGAGTGATTTCTGGCGGTGGGACCACATGTACAGAAAACAATATCACTGCCCAATGTACAGGAAAGGGTTGAAGAGCATAAATTCTGGAGTCAGAGTTCAAGTTCTAGCTCTGCCATTTAATAGCTGGGGCTCTACAGCATGTTTCTTAGCCCTCTGTGCCTCAGTTTCCTCATCTGTACAATGGGGACAATAAGAGTACTCACCTTATAGGATTATTGTATAGATGTAAAGCTCTTATCACAATAATACTATTTATGCACAGATATTGTATAGAAATACTGTATATAATAGTATTTACTGCTATTAACAGTATTATTGTTGGACTCTGAATGCCATCGGCAGACTGAACACTCTAGACTCCTATCACACATAAATCAGTCCTTTCTTCATATATCTGAACAGTCTATATGAGTCTCTTTGACACAAGTCTCTTTGGTACAGATGAAGACCAGAAAGCTTGGGGGTCACTTCTGAAGAGAAGAGTGAATGAGTAAACAAAGGTGGATGAAGCAAACAAAGAACATACCGAATGTCAGGATTCAGATTGGACTGCTGAATGATATTAATGAGCAGAAAGATCTGGAGAAACCATGTCAAAGCTTTCTGAGAGAGACTGGGAACAATACCAAAAGGAGCACCAAAAGGAGAGATGATAAAGAAGGGATGACAAGTCCCTGCAGGCCTGGACCAAGTGCAACACAGAACAAGCAACAAGACCAGAAGAAAGCAGTGGTTCTTGTTAAGTTTCTTCGCAAGGCTTTAAATCAGCAGTGGCTTCCTGGCAGGATGAGACAGGGCTCCAACCATTACAGGTTACCCAGAAGCCACCAGAGAAAAATGGAGAAGGAAAGCCTTGAAGAATGAGCATCATCCCTGATGTGATGCAGTTGCCATAGAGACCACTCTAGACGGTAGCCAGGAAGGGCAGTGCCTGTCCTCAGAGCAGTTAACAAGCTATTAGACCAAACATGAAGGTGCCAGCAGGTGAGTAGAATGAAGCCGATACATCACAGCTGTCTGTTTGCTAAGATCAGAGGAAGAAACAGCCATAAATCAGCCAGGTCACTGCAGCCATTGAGTCAAGTTCAGGGGAGCATGACAAGATTTCTAACCTGTGAGTCAAAGCTCCGGGACCACGTCCCAGAGGTAGATGCTCAGAAGAGTGATGGTCACGTTTTCCCAGACTGGCTTGGGGGTTCAAACAAGGTTAAAACAGAACAAAACTGCACCACTAGCAAACACACAGACAGTAACTAAGAATGTGGGAAATACGAGCTGAGGAGAGTGCAGGAAGGCAATAAATACAAGAAGATTTCACAACGTGGTCCCAACATTCAGACAAAACTGAAGACACAGCAGGGCTTTGTAGCATGCAGGATAAATGCTTCTAGAAACATTCACTGCTTAGTTTAAGATGTTGAACCCGGATTTGAAACTTTCTCAGAGCAAGTGCTTTGGTTCTACTGGACTGCCTCTTCAGGAAAATTGTCCAGAGAGGGTAAGTTCAACTACCTACTGAATCTCCACACTAAGCACTGAAGATAATCCTCCAGATGAGTCATTTATTGTGTGGTTATGCCTGCTCTCTGAAGAGGTGCAAGGTCCCTTGGGTCCACTCTGCCATCTACAAGTATGTCTATTTGCACAGGTAGATGGTGACTTAACACCCAAGTTCCTTATGTCTGGTTCTGGACTACCTGGAGCCCTACCGCCTGCCTCTCCTCACACCTGAGCTATATTTAAAACATCACATCTTGCTGTCTTTGAACATGCTATTATAGCTCTTTTTCAGCTTAGTCAATTTCTACCTTGCTCTACGACTCAGTTCAAGGGCCATCTCATGCTTTCATTCATCAACTCATTCATTCTTTCAACAAGAACTAAATGAACTAAATGCTTCCTAAGTACCTGATACCTTCTGGGAGTCCTTCCTCTGTGCTTCTGTATACCTGCACTTCCTGCTAACCAAACATACTGCTCTGGGCCAGGATTGTTTATTAATGTGTGTCTAGCTCATTAGATTTTAGATTCCTTGAGGGCAGATTGTGTCTTGCTCACAGACTAGCATAGTTTTTAGAATTAAGCACATGGCAGGTACCCAATAAATAACTATTAAAGGATGAATAAAAGAATAAATGAATGAACTGCATTTCAAATTCTATCCAGGTTGCCGTATTCTGAAGGGAATTCTCCAAGCCATCAAGTTGGCCTGGGATGAAATGTTCTCATGTGCATTTCTTAATAAAAAGAGCTCTGGGTCAAATGAAAAATTTAAAGTCAATATGAAATTGATCCTAATCAGCACTTTCTCCTCCGAACATACAGACAAAAGGACATTTCTGAAACATATATATTAGTGTTGCATTTTCTGCTCCACAGACTCAGCGATCGTTGTCACTGCTAAGTCCAGCTCTCATTAATTTATGGGGCATCCAGCATAATCAGCAACAGGCTTCTTGGCAGCATGAATCAGTGACCAGCCTAGAATTTGGGAGAGTCTCTAAGCTGGAAACAGAACAGTTTTCTTTCATGCTCTTTTTCGTTAGAAGTCACTGAGCACTATTTAAACCAAGGTCAAGACCTTGAGGCTGAATGTTCAAGGACCTGCCAAGATCATCAGCCAACCTGTCCTCTTCAGCTGTGCAGGGAAAGATGATATAGGCAACCATAATAATACATCTGGAGAGTACCTTCTTAGGAACTCCTGTCGCACCTTTACTCAGTTTAGTAGCCATATAAATAAAGACGTCCCCAGAAGGAGAAAAAAAAGCAGGCAGCAGAGGAGAAAAACAAAATTCTTACTTGAAGAAACATGATGCAATGAAAGAGCCAGATGTACCAGGTGTGACAATCTTGTGCACAGTACCTGGCACACATATGTATTCATCACTTAAGGTGATTGTTGTGATGATCTGTTGAGGCTGGCTTCAGACAGAACTGGGGAAATGATTCAGGACCTCATATTGAAGCAGCAGGGTGTGAAGTCACAGCGTCTTGGGCTGCATTTCCTTTTTCCTGATTCTGTAGCATTGTGCAGTGTCACAGCCTGAGTGCTCTCTCACCCAGATACATGTGATAGTACCCTATAATCCTTTTGCCTTCTATTATTTTGCTTGGATATTTGTCTTAGAACATACAGTTTAGGATTTTTCACCTTTCTCCTAGTTGACATGCAGGCTGGACATAGAGTGGGCCTCGATTGCTTAGAAGCCAAACTCAACTCACCAAGAAAAGAAGACAGGAGAAACTTCTCAAGAGGAATATCTCCAAATTGCAGGTGAAGGTCACAGGGAAGAAATGACTCTGGGCTAAAACTTCAGGTGGTGCTAGTAATGGTACTATGGGGATAGGGATAGGGATGGGAAATGAAGCATGGAGAGGATTATGAAAAGTTGCAGTGAGGAAGGGGCTTTATTCCAAAGGGCACCCCTTCGAGCTTGGTGGGAAGGGTCTAGGTGTGTGTGTGTATATGCGTGTGTAAATATGTATGTATAGATATATGTAGATACATGTTAAATACTTGAAAATATGATTACATTTAGTGTCACAGTGATACTATAAGGAAGGTATTATTTCTTTTACAAATGAGGTTCAGAGTGGTAAAGACACATGCCCAAAGCCACAGAGTTGGTTATTAGAAGAGCCAGGACTTGAACCCATTGCCCCAGGTTTGAATTATTTAATCAGTTCAGTTGCCTAGTTTTGAAAGCCAACTAAAGATTTGTACCCTCTGTCCCAGCTAAGGGAATTATTGTGGGGCCCCTGAGTTTGCATAAGTCTTGACCATTATGATACACTCTGTTCTCCACCCTGCAGCTCCCTCTCTGGATCTGACACAATTCTAGGACATTCCCACACATACCCTTTAGCTGTTCCCACCTGAAGCACTTGGGATAATTCTCTTCATCCTGAGTCAGTCCTAGTCCAAAGTCATTCTTCATTCTGCTTCACTTTTTAAAAATCCTAATTGATTTATTTTTTATAGTTACAAAAGCTACGCATACTCATCATTGCATCAGATTTAGAAGAAAAAAATATAAAGAGAAAAATAAAAGCCCTTATCATACTTCTATGTAGAGAGGTTTCCTCTTAATATCTTAATGCACTGTCTTTAGTCTTTTCCGGTGTCTATAATTACACACCTAAACATGTTTGGAACAAAATTGGAATCCTGTTGTATATACAGTTCTGAAGCCTATCTTTATGTCCATATGTCAATAACAACATGAAAAATTCTTTAGAAATATATTTTATTTAATGATTGCATCATTTAAGTGTGAAGAACTTCAGTAAAATCTTCTTATTTTTGGAAATTTTGGTTGTTTGCCTTTTGTCAACATTACAAGTAATGTGGAAATACATTTTTTGTTCACAAATTTTGTTATTTATATTTTAGGATCAAATACCATAAGAGGAATTCTGGACTGAAGAGTTATGAAGTCACTTCAGACACTTCCAGATAATTTGTGTTAATTAAATTATCAGCAGTTGAGTTCCATTCTGCACTGGAAGAGCACTTTTCCTGGAAAGGTTCCTCAAAATGGTAATAAAGGGTAATTCTTTTAGATGATCTTGCATTTGTTTGAATGGGAACTGAGTTTAATGAAACATGTTAGGAAAAGACTATGTTGGTTTCACTTTTTAAAATTAGTTTTGATGGACACAATAATTATATATATTTATGGGGTACAGAGTGATATTTTGATACATGCATACAATGTATAATGATCAAGTCAGGGTATTTAGTATATTTCTTACCTCAAAAATTTATTATTAATTTGTGTTGGGAATGTTCAAAATCCTTTCTACTTGAAATTATGCAATAAAATATTATCAACAGCTACCCTACAGTGCTGTAGAACACTAGAACTTTTTTCCTTATCTAGCTGTAATTTAACCAAATTCAGTTAATTGTATTCATTAACCAAATTCACTATTCCCTCCTCCCTCCATCCTTCCCTGCCTCTAGTAACCAAAGCTCTACTCCCTACTTCTATAAAATAAGCTTTTTTAGCCCCCACATACAAGTGAGAACATGTGATGTTTGTCTTCCTATGCCTGGATTATTTCATTTAATATAATGTCCTCCAGGCTTATTCATTTTCCTGTGAATGACAGGATTTTGTTCTTTTTTATGGTGGAATATTATTCCATTTTGTATCTATATCTCATTTTTTTATCCATTCATCTGTTGATGAACACTTACGTTGATTCTGTCTTGGCTATAGTGAACAGTGCTACAATAAACATGGGAGTACAGACATCTCTTCATCTATGTCATTTTTGTCCTGGGCACATAGCTAAGTTACATTTACATTCCCCTAACAATTAAATTGGGCCATATAACTGAATTCTGGCCAAAGGAATATGGGTGGAAAGGCTGTCTGCCATTTCCAGAAATGGTCCCTGAACATCTCCCAAGTATGATCTTCCTCTCTGTTTCCCCATCTTCAGAGACCTTAGAGGCCACATGTTGAAGATGATGGTGACACAGATAAGATGGGAAAATCTAGCTTTCTGAATGGTTGTATTAAGTATCATAATGAACTTTTTAAAATTATGTTGTTGGTTAAGGCAGCTAGCACTACTCATCCTAACGAATACAGTGAGTGTCTGATTTACTCAGTGGTCCCCAAACTAAGAAGCCTCAGATGGCACTTTGTGTATCTAGCCACTAATCTGCTGTTGGCCAGCATGCCCTTTCACAGAGGCCTGTGGGGATCTGTAGCTCCCAAAAATCAAGCCTAGTTTTCAGCACACAGTAGGGTTTATGTGGGTGTGGGCTTATGTATATTTATGGAATGAATGAAACCTTACAAGAGCCCAGTGACTCCACCTAGCTGACACCTAAGCAAGATTCACTGTGCCATTCAAAGAGGTCATCCATTGGCCTCTGTTCCCTGCTGCAGTTAAGAGCTTCATGCCCAGAACAAGCCCATTGCAACTATATAAGGCAGCTGTACACTGCTTCCCCATCACAGAAGCCCAAATGCAGGGAACAGCCCTTCCGAACAGAGGCTGTTGCGCAGAGGAAAGTGGAGTTTCCCAACACAGTCATTTCTCTTCTCCTGCTGACGCTAATTACAGTTTGCTAAATGTAAACTGGTGAAACATCTCGCCCACCCAACAGTTCCAGAAATGGGCCTGTTGTCTTCATAGTAACCTAGGAAGAGAAAGCTGTTCCTCCTTCTAAGTCTTTTGTCTGTTTTCCCCACCTAGTACATTTGGCAAACACAGAGAGGTATGCTCATAGAAGAGGTGAGTTTGGAACTGCAAATATTCCGAGCCCCAGGACCTCTCTTTTGGTTGCCTGCTCTGCTACAAAACTGGAGGTCTAAAGTGGAGGTGTGCAGAAGACACCATCTGGCTGGTAGGGGGTCTAATTACATGTGTGTGCAGCCCTGTGCGGCAGTCTGGGAATGCAATTATACAACTAATTATATTGAAACAACAAACTTGAGCTTCCATGAAGGGCCCCCACCCATAGAACCATCATGTTATCATTTTCATACACAGCCATTCTTTTCTTCTGTTCTAGCTTCACTTGTTGACTCTTCTCCCCCTACTAAAATCCTCCTCCTTTCAAGACACCATCAAGAGTCACCTCCTCAGTGAAGCCTTCCATGGTTTCATACCACCCATCCCTATCTGAATGAATGTATCTTTGTTCTCTGTTATCCCAGTATTTTGCCTGGGCTTCTGTCACACTGCTTTCAATGTCTACACCTCAGTTATCTAATCGAAAAACAAGAGTCATCAGACTCTAAAGTCCTTGCAAGCTTGAAAACTTTATATTTTTTTCCCAATTATAACTGAACAAAGCTGAAAAACTTATTATATATGGATACTTACAAAGCACCATATAACTCTTTCAGATATTTTAAAAGAATGGCATTTGCAAAAGACTTCAAATCAATGTATTAAATTGAAATCCAGTATCAAAACAGTCGTTAAAGTGCTCTTTTGAAATTTTATACATTTGATATCAATAAAATTTCAAAACATAAAAACCTCTTTGTTTTACTTGTTGAATTCTTAGGAATAACTAAATGGTTTTAAAGTATTAGCAGAAAGATGGTGGCTTTGGAATAAGAAGAATGGAGTTGGAGCACAAGTTGCTTCTAGCTGAATGACCTGGGTATGATTTATCATGTCTTTGTACCTCAGTTTCCCTACCTGTAAAATGGCAGTAGTGCTGACTTTACTTCACTAAGCTGTTGAGTAGATTAAATTAGACTGTGCACATGAATGCACTTTATAAACAACAAAATACAGTGTTTGTATTAGTTATAGTAATCAAAAGTCCCAAGTGAGTCTCTCCCTACCCTAAGGAACACTACCACTACTGCTGGGTTAGACATCTCAGATTCCCAGAATCAGGCACAACAATATTCACTGTCTCTCTGTCTATAGAGTAATGATCTTTCAATAAAAATCTCCAGAGACTTTGATGCTAACAGTCATAATAACTTTAGCAACTCTTTAGTGGGCACCTACCTTCTGCTAAACATTTGCTAGGCATTTGCCACATAAACAGAAGGAAAGAATTAGCCGGGCATAGGGTCAAGTCCCAGATTTGCAAATAAATATTTATGTGATCTTGAGAGAATTCCTTCACTTTTGGAATCTTAGTGTTCCTTATCTATAAATCAGATATGCCAGTACCTATTATAAAGGATTGTTTAGAAAATTAAAATGTGGAAGCCCACTGAAAGCATGCAGATACAATGCATGATATAGCAGGCACTCAACAAATACTAGCCCCTTTCCCTTTGAGCACCAAGATTCTAGGATTCCACAGTATAAAGCATTCATATAAATAGACGTGTGGGGGATGATGGGTGGTTTCTAGCAGGGTGATGTCAGGGAAAGATTTAACCAGAATCTCCATTGCAATATCACATCAGGCCCCTGCATGCGTCTTTCACCCACTGTGCTCATCACCACAATATTTTACAGTGAACATTTAATTTGTTCTATAAAAGGAAAGATTATTCTCAATGATGCATGTGATAAATATTCTGGCTTTAAACCTTTTAGAAATATTAAAGGTTTTACAGCTCAGTGTTTGACAGGCTTGATTAATCCCTTCCCCACAGAAATATTCAGGAAGATAGCTGTGGTTGGGTTTTAAAGCTCCAAGAGCGTTCTTTGATAAAGGTAAAGAAAACGTAAAGAGCCTTTAAAAAGAGAGATTCCTGTGCCACACAGAACAGACAAAGAATAGGAAGATCCAGAATGCTGCACAGTGTGATAGAGAGTTGGAAGTCAGTGTGGGGGTGGGGTGAGGGGAAACAGTGCTTTAAAACCTCTCTCCTTTAGAGGAGTTTTTAAATGAAAGGCACACATCCAGCCTGTCCACAGGACATTAGTCTAAGAGTTTTCCTCTCTGCTGGATTCCAAAATGGACGATGTGGGAGGGGGCACAGGGCAGACCAACGACAGTACGAACTTCAGAGAGGAATGAAATGGAATGTACCATGGCCCCTTCTCAGAGTCCTAGACCATGGAACAGCCTCCTACGTGCTTGCTCAGTCACCAGAGCTATTTCTTGCACAGACCTCTTCAATTCCCCCACTGGATTTTGAGCTCCTCTAAAGAAAAGGAAGTATGTTTTGGCTAATTTTTCCCCTCAGCATCCAGCCTAGCTTTTGTACATAATAGGCGCCTCATAGGTGTTAAGCAGATAGAGTTGGCCTTTAATAAACCCTCTATGAAATTGTCTAATAACACAAGTAGTGAAAAAACTCCTACTTAAGAATGATGCTAACAAAATTACTAACAGATTCTACCTCCTTTCACACCATGAAACAAAAGGAAACAGAGACAAAACCATGGAGACTTACTAATAAAACCTCGCTCAGCAAACACCTATTGAGCGCTATTACTAACCTAGGTAAGCTGGACGTGGTTTCCAGCCTCATCGCCTGGTGAAAGAAACCTGTCAGCATTGTGGTAGCTACTCTAATGGAAGCATATTTGGAAAACCATGTAAGACAAAGGAAGGTACACCAAAACCCAGTTTTTTTGTCCATGGGAGATGTTAGAAAAAGCCTTGAGAATGAATGCCAGCCACTGAAGCCGAATGTTCAAGGACAATGCAAAGAGAGATTAAGGAAGGAGGTACACTGTATCATGCATACAGTTTTGATCTGTGAACTTCCATTGCAACTCCAAATAGAACACTTGCTCTGTTAATCAACCTCCCTCACAGAATCTCAGAGTGTCAGCCCACTCCGCTCTGAGGTTTTCTTTGATATCCAGGTCAATCTCTAATACCAACCCCTCTCCTATTTTTATGGAAGCATTTCCCAACAAGAACCACCAACATATGTGCCACAAGATATTATGGGGGCAAAGGTGTAATTCAATTACGTGACTTAATCAATTCAAATGGCTAATGTACAAGAATCTCAGGATGTCATCCAGCTTTCAACTGAGGGCGAATAATTGTTCCATAATTTCTTAATTCTCCCACAAGACAGTTTAAATTAAAGGATGTCAATGTGCAAAGCCAGACAGCATTGTATTCTTAAATTGGGCCTGAAATAGCCACACGATGAAGGGTAATAAGGCAGAGAGCACAGCCCAGAGTGCCTGGTGCTGTGCAAAATTGTTTAATACGGTCAGACCCTTTAATCTTCATATCTATTGATGCAGAAAGCAGCATATTTCTGTCACTTATGATAAGAAACATTACTTTTTAAATTCCTTGGTGAGGCCTGCAGATCTTAGGCAGCCAAGATAGCAGGACTCTCTATTTCTGTTTCTGTGAACATTTCTTTTTTCCCTTAAATTGGTTTTATTCTAATCCATTTAGTCTCCAATCTAAGTCAGAGACAAGTAACCCTGAATGGAACCACACAGGAGGGGGACAAAGGCACGCACCTTTCAGTTCTCAGATTCTGCTGGCTACCACCTCATTGAATAAGTCAGTGATTAAACAAATAATGAACCTTGGAGTATTCACTACAGGAGAGGCAGTTCCAGAAAGGAAGAGTATTGGAGCCACTTTTGAAAGAAACAAAATCACGCTCAAAAGTGGAGGAGATGGTATTGGGAGGGGATGATTGGAACTGTTTTCATGAAGTAGCCAAGCATTTTACTCACCAGTGTCCTAGAAAACAGTTCAGTCAATGTGTCCAGGCTGGGTGGGGGCAATCCTGGGGAAAGGAGGGGCCCAGGGTCTGGATTGAAGAAGCTGGATGATGTCTTCCCAAGACTGCCAGGGCCACAAGTCAGGAATCGTCATGGAGAGAAGCCAAGGAAATAGCTGCAATGAAAAAGTGATGTCAATTTTGAAGGCAAACCAAAGGAGAAAGAGGATAAAGTACAATGGTCATCACAATGGGGTTTGAAGTGAATGGTTCAGGATGAAGCGTATGATTTGAAAGTGTGCATGGTACATGTAGGGTAGGTAGTCATGGGGCACAGAGAGCCATAGGACGTGTGCTGGGCTAAACAAAAGGGAACTTGTCAGGGTCTCTGAGCCTAGCACTGTGCTAGGTTATGGGAAGGACATGAATAAAAGCAAACATGCTCATTCATCTTTATTTTAAAATGTTGGACTAGGTTATACGTACACAGTCTAAAATTCAAAAGGTATAAATTGTATATTTTACCCCTCTATCTCTTGTTTCCTCTCTAGCTGTGTGATCTTTGCACATGCAGGCTCCCTTTCCCCTTCCACCATGAGGGGAAGCAGTCAGAGTCCCTCCTCAGAAGCAGATGTTGGCACCATGCCTTCTGTATAGCCTGCAGAACTGTGAGTCAAATAAACCTCTTCTCTTTATAAATTACCCAGTCTCAGACATGCCTTTATAGAAACACAAACAGATCAAGGACAGAGCTAATCACAGATCTTCATCTCAATAGATGTTAGATTATAAGCCACAATGATGCTAATATTAAATGAATTATCATAGCATTTTAAGCATAGTTTTTAGTTTTTATATGTACTAATCCACTTATTCATAACAGCAAACCAATAATGTAGGTACTATTATAACTGTCATTAAACAGATAAAGAAATAGGAGCATAGAGAATGTAGAAAAGTTGCTTATGACCACAGCTATGAAGGGCAGAGCCAGGAATCTAGCCCTGGCACCCTGCCGTCCTTCAAAGTTCATACTCTTAACTGTTAGGTCTCATTTCAGGCAATGGCTTATTATTGATGGTATATGTTATAACAGATACACACAAATAGGAAACCTGAGGGGTATATGTGTGTACAGGAAATCAAACAGAGAGACCAGTTCTTTCAATTTTAATGAAAGCAGACACAGGCTATTAACTGGGGAAATGTTGGGCTATAGTGATTGATAAGCAGAACCCTAAGAAGGAAACATTAACAAAATATGTTCTTACTTTTTTTCTACCCCTTTCACTAGAAAAATTATTCTATAAATATTGATGATGTGTTAGAAAGATCAGAGCTGCAAAATGAAAGTATGGTGTGGTCAAAAGCACATGGCACTTTAACACAGGTCTGAGTTCAAGTCCAAGTTTAACTACTATTGCTGGATGACCTGAGAAATATTACATCAATTATCTGAGCCTCATTTTCTTCAAAAGGAAAAAATGAGTCTATAATCCCAGGAAAATGTTATGATGACTAAAACCAAAATATAAACAGTACCAATCACTCAACAAATATAATTAATTATAAGCAATTTCTACCCTCCTATTTAATCTTAGTCTTTCTGCTTCTCTTTAAAGACCTCTGCTTTAATCAAATTAGTTTATTTACTGTTCTTAAACATAATGGAATTTTCCAGTCAGCTTTCATCTCTGCATTCTGCTTTCTCTTGCTGAAACAATCGATTAAGGAGTCCAGGTCTACATCAAATGCCACCAACTCCAAATTTCTCAGTGGTATCATCTCAGCTCACTGCAACCTCCACCTCCCGGGTTCAAGCAATTCTCCTGCCTCAGCCTCTGGAGTACCTGGGATTACAGGTGCATGCCACCACGCCCAGCTAATTTTTGTGCTTTTAGTAGAGACTGGGTTTCGCCATGTTGGCCAGGCTGATCTCAAACTCCTGACCTTGTGATCCACCTGCCTCAGCCTCCCAAAGTGCTGGGGTTACAGGCATGAGCCACTGCACCTGGCATATTCTACTACCCTTAACACATTAATCATCATAACCCCAGCAGTTAACAAATTATTTGCCATGTACCAGGCACTGTTCTAAGCCCTTCGTATACTTCATATCTCATTTAACATTTCATATCTCATTTAACACTCTCTGTAAGTCATAGCTGCTGCTGTTATCCCCTCTTAGACACTGTCATGAATGGCAGCCACTATTTGCATGTCTTCTCTGCACAGCTGGAGTAAGGGATCTAAAGAGCAAAGGTGCCATATTACACTGAAATATTAGTGTAATATTTAAACTTGTAGACTTTGGACTTAAAGAACCTGAGTTCTAGTCTTTTTCCTGATCCTACCAGCTGTGTGACATTTGGCAAGTTACTGAATCTCTCCAGGCATGTATTTTAATTTGTAAAAAGGAGTGCTGATAATACCTACTTCAAAGTGTCAGAGTGAGGCTTGAGTTTGCAGATGTCAGAATTTGAAACAGTGGTTGACAAATGGTAAGTTTAGAAAATGTCAGCTTTTATTACTTAAAAACATACAGAAGATTTTCAATAGGTGTTCATCACTACTTTGTTTTCTTTTTTTTTTTAATCACTACCTTGCATATGCTGTTCCCTCTGCCTTTACTGCCTCCTCCCACCCTCACAAATCATTCTACTGACAACTTGAAGAACTCAAGATCTGGGACTTCAAGATCAGCTCCAGTATCTGCAAAGCCTTCTTTGGTAGTCTTCTTTCCAGGAAAAGCTTCTTCCATTGCACCCTCTATTACCCTTTATACCCAGATTTTTTGTACCACTCATCTCATTGAGCCTATGCTGCAATTCCTTATGGCAATTCCTGCTCAGAACTGTGGGCTCCCTGAACATGGGGACTATATCTTAATCCCTAATACTCAGCACACTACTGAAATAAGCCAGGTACTCACTAAGTGTCTATTAAATGAATAAACTGATGAATTAAACATAAATACCCAAATGATAACAGAATTCACCAATTCTTAACTCACTACTGTATAATTTACTGAAAAGTCCTTCAATATGCCAGTCAACGCATAGAAAAGACACTGTGCTAAAACTAAATGTTTTATAAAAATAGACAGGAGAGTTCTGTAAGGAAGTAGTTGCATTTCTATCAGTCACATATTCACTTACCATACTGGCAAGCTATTGATACTTTAGTGATCGACATTGCAAAATGATAGAATCACCAGTAATCTATAAACTCAAGACATTAACAGACTCTGTTTGCTGCTCAGATACAAGCAGAGCATTATGGAGAGAAGATAATAATTAACTCATAAGAAGAGGGGCAAGTAAACATTCTATTAAAAGGAGAAAAATCCCAAATGAATATAATCTCCTTCCATTACATTATAAGCATTAAAATTAATGGTGTTGGTTTTTCTGTGGTTTGGATAGTCATTGTATTTAACAAGCTGAAGTTAACTTCATAGGAAAAAAAATAAATTAAATGTGCGGGTGTCTCAGGAAACTTCATTTTCTGAGTGAATAGCCAAGTTGATGCACATCACCAGAATGTCTGACAATCAGTTTTCCATACTGGTGTGTTCTAAATAGGAAAAGAAACCAACTCTTCATTTAAATTATATTGCAAATCACTTCTTGCCTGCTGAATGGCATTCAGCTGCAGTAGGTGGCTTTCACCGTAGGGCCCCGACCACGACATTGGATGATTAATGCTAATTTGAAATGTTTTCTTTGAGGGGGGGATGGGCACACTATCTTGGTTCATATGAGGCTGAGGAAATTTTATGGTGGGTGACTGACTCAAAGGCCAACAGCATATTTGCCATCAGATAAAAATGCACATTCACAAACATACCGAGACAAGTCAATTATTCCCCGATTCACCATTCCCTGGGTCCCTTTGTGTAAAGAAACCTATTTATACTCCCCATCAGATGGATATACAGAATCATAGTAAACAAGCCCTCGATTCCACTATTCTATATTGTATTTCCCAGGGCACCTACCATTGTGGAAGTCATTAGTTTTGGTCTTTTTGTTCCCGATTTATCAAAACAGACATTTTGCTAGTGACTTCAGTTTTACTGCTAGACACCAAACGGTTAGAAGACACAATTTTTGGCCAATTGAAAAAAGAAACAAAATGTACTTTACAATCTTTTGGTGAGGATGACTAAGAATTTGTTCTTCTCTACCTTGATGACTCATTGATAGATAAATATAAAATCAGTGCTCAAAAGCTTATTATTCTTTCCCCCTTTCTTACTTTAATTGTTCAAAGAAACAAGCCTGTCCTGGTGTTTTATCACCAATAGAATAGACTTAAATCAGATAGTGTACAAATGAGAATATTAATCTGCATCAACATCTGAAAAAAATATGTAAATTAAATCAATATGTGAATATTTTACTTGTCAAATTAGTAATACTCATTAAAACATAAATAATATTTAGTGTGGGCAAGGGTTCTGGGGACAGATTCTCCTACCCTCCTCTGTGGGCAGCCCTGTTCCTAGGTGGGTAGCCTTGTTCCTAGGTGCCCATTCACAGGGAGCATGCTCATTGCACACTGGTGTCATCGATGGTAAGGAGTGTGTGATGGAGAGCTGGCGGTGCCTGAGCTCAGAATGTCTGGCATGGAATCCTGCCACTAGCACATTTTACTGTATTATCCTGGATGAGTTTCCTTCCTTTCACGAGCTTGTGTTTCCTACTTTTCTGGGTTGTGATGAGTATTTGAGCATAACCTGCAGCATAGTGCCTGTCATAAAGTAGGCACTCTATAATCAAGAGCTATTACTGCAGTGTCCTTAAAATGAAACCTGTTTCTTCACTTTCACTGTTTTCCTACTATGCTGGACATGATCATCTGTGAGTACTTGAGATATTGCTTATCAGTATATCTAACAGGCTATTTATATATGCATAAATATCCAGTGTGCCATAGGACCATATTTTCTGTTATGTATGTATAAGTCAGTGTGTTTCAATAGCTGAAAGCTAATTTCCACACAGGTCTTGACCTTTAAAATTATTGAATATGCTGTTCAAGTGACAGGATTCTTTCTATACCTGACACTGATTTGCAAAACTAGATATCTAGAAGGCTAAAACACATTTTTTATGAACAAGACAACAGAGTAACAAGCCTGGGAATATGTCACTAAGCCTGACCACAGCAAAGTCTTGGTGGCTATCAAGGGACCAGCCTTCTGCCCTGCATGCTCCCAGAACAGCTCAGGATCTTTATGCAGTGAAGCTATGGACAGGCCTCTAAGAAGAGCCCAAAGGCCCAGTGAGTATGAGGCACTCTTCACATAGATTTGGTTCTTAGACTGGCTGCATATTGGAGTTCCCTGGGGAACTTTATACATTAATGAAGTGCTGGCTCCACCCCAACCTAGTGAATCACAGTCTATGTGGGTGAGCTTGCACACAGGAAATTTTCTACAAGCTCCTCAGATTCGCAGATGGTACAGCAAATTGAGGGGGGCGGGAAGAAATCACTAGAGTAGAGGAATGTTCTGACTGGCTGATGATCATTCAAAGTGGTGGGCTTTCTTCTCATAAGAAGGCTGAAAAGTGAAGAAGAAACAAGAGGAAACACAGAATACAAGAAAGAAGAGATAGAAAGCAGGAAGAGTGGCATGGAGCCTATGGGCGAGTAGGAGGAGCAAGTGGTGTTTAAGACCGGGGTGAGGGGTGCTTCCTACGGACTCTGGAGGGTCTTAGAGGTTTGAGTGAAAAAATGAAAAAAATGTGCTGGAGTTAGGGGACTGGAGGCATAGTAGATCTATAGTCTGGAAACGACAGGTTGGACAACAGCCACACACATACACACCATCTCTCCAGTCTTTGAGGGGGTATTACAGGGGAGAAAATACAGAAATCATGTAAGTTAGCAAACGACATTTAGAGCATAAGCCAAAATCAAATGGTGTATTTTTTGTTCTAGATATTCCAGAGGCAACTCAATCAATTGTCAGTGTACTGTGTACTTTTCCCTGGAATTCTCTGTGCCTGGCACTCAGAATACAGTGAGGAGCCAGGCAGCCCTAGTCCCTGCCCTCAGGAAGCACACAGTCTATCAAGAAAGGCCAGCAAGAGACAAACAAACATATAAGGAAATAAAATAATTAAGATCAGGAAATGCTGTAACAAGGAAATAAACAGCATGCTAAAATAAAGAATAATGGGGTGGCAGGGGTGTCATAGCAAGTAGCTAGTCAGACATAAACAGGGCAGGAAAGGCTCCCACCACCACCAGGAATGTCAGATCACCATCAGGTGATGGTTAGGAGGTTGTTAACCGTCTCTCTAAAATAATAATTGGTTGCAGCCAGTACCAAGGAAAGGCAGGCTCTCTATAGATAGGAAAAACCTGAAACTGGTGATCAGTACCTTCCTGATAAGATCTCAGGAGTTGGGTAAGAGGGCTGACACCTGAGCACTAACAGGCAAAATGGCAGCGTTTTAACTTGTATACGGCCTCCTAGGGCATCCTGCAGGGGAGGGAAGAACACCTCAATTGAGCATGCATACAACTCAGTAAACACACTGTGCATGCTCTCCCAAGCACTAGCAGGCCACTGCGCCTGTGGACAGCCAACCCTGAGGGAAGAATTAGGGGAGAAGGGACACCTGACCCCGGAAGTATGCCAACGTGTAAGACCCCAGGTCAAAAGGTCAGAGCCTGCACATTTTCTTCGCGTTGCCCAATTGGGCCTCTTCCAAGTGGACATTCCTTCCTTTTGTTCCTGCTCTAAAGCTTTTTAGTAAACATTCACTCCTGCTCTACAGTTTGCCTCTGTCTCTCCTTCTGCTCTCTGTCACTCAGTCAAATTCTTTCTTCTAAGGACGCAAGAATTGAGATGGCTGCAGACCTGCATGGATTTGCCACCGCTGACGGGGAGATATGGTATGTGCTCATTTTAGGTAGGGAGGTTGGGGGAGGCCTCTTTAAGGAAATGACATCTTAAATTGATCCCACAAAGATGAGAAAATGCCAACCTCCTGAATCACCAGGAGGGAATATTGCAGAAGGATTCACAAAGGTAAACATCCTGGTCTTAGAAGGAGCTTGGCACGCTTTAGAAACCTAAAGGAAGCTGACGTGCCTGACACATGGTGTGAGGTGAGCCTTGTACTTCACAGGGAACAGTCTGGATTGGATTCTTAGTGCAATGGGAAAAAAAACCTAGAAGGGTTTAAGCAGAAGTATCTTCACTGATTTGCATTTGAAAAGATCACTCTGGCTGCCCTGTGGAGAAAGGTTTGTAAGGGGCAACAGCAAAAGGGAAAGGATCAGTCAGGAGTTAATTTTGCCCTGTGCCGTGAAACATGAAACACCCAGGGGTTTGTAGGGGGTGGGAGACGGAAGGTTTATCAGCTGCAGCAATTAAAACTTTACAGCCCATTCAAATAATCCACTCACATCACACAATTTAAAGACAACATACATAAATTGGTCTGAGCAAATTGTAGCAAATTGCTACAATGTAGACGTACAGCTCCTCATGAAAGTTTGTAAAAGGCTTGCAATGCTCACACCTGTATGGCTGTATATAATCCTGAAAAGGGAAGATTAAAATGCACGGTAGCCCTTTGAAAGCTGAAAAAAAAGTAGATAGTGAAGGACTGGTGTTCTTTCTTAAAAAATAAGTCCTTTTCAAGTTATAAATGATACTCAAGTCTAATGGGTAACTATGGGTAACAATGGCCAACACTTACCTAGTGCCTGTGTGCCAAACCCTGTTGTCCAAGGCTGTGATGCATATTTACTAATTTAATCCCCAGGACAAACCTATGGGGGTAAACACTATGATTTCATTATCCCAATATGATAGATGAAAAAGCTGAGAGGCTAAGTAATCTGCCCAAGGTCACACAGCTAATTAATGTTGGAATTAAGGCTTGAAACCAGGCAGTCTGGCTACAGAGTTGTGGCCTTAACCATTATATTATTGCCTCTAGATATTCCAGAAACAACTAAATCAACCATTAGAGTATTGTACACTTTTCACTGGGATCTCTGTGTCAGGCACTCAGGATACAGTGAGGACCCAGACAGCCCTGGTCCCTGCCCTCAGGAAGCATACAGTGTAGCAAGAAAGGTTGACATATTCATAAAATAAGAAGTAACTACTCATTGAGAGGTAGATACCCACATTTTAAACTATTTTTGTATTCCTAGAATAATTCCTGGCACAGTAATCTAGTTTGGACAATGAGCTAATACTAAATACAGAGTTTCACTGCCTGCCATTATGGAGTGAAGAATAGAATCAAAGTCAGAGAAAGGTACTGAGTTCCAAGATAATATCCTCATAACAATGGTGAATGCAAACACAAATATGCATACTGCTGTTTTTAAAAATCTCCTGCAGAATTTCAACAAAATGGTATATAACTTTACAGCCTATGAAAGAACTATCAAAACCCAGTTTTCCTAAAATAAAAGAGATACTATTACAGAGGAAAGCATGCATGTGGCTATACCAACTACTGACCCCAAAACCTGGTGAATATGTGAATCAACCAAGAACCAGGCTAGCAGAAGGGATGAGGCTTGATTCACTTTGGTATTGACAGAGCCAAGGAAAGTGCTTGGCTTATAATATATGGGCTAAAACTGGCTGAGTGGGATGGGCACTTGCCTTGATGTCCCTGTTTTACAACCTATTAGCTGTGTGACCCTAGGTATGTCACACAACCCTTCTGGGTCTCAGTTTCTTCATGTCAACCAAGGATGATATTATCTACCCAGTATCACTATCATGTATGAAGGGAAAGTCCTAGATCAGTGCTTAGCCTAGGGCATATACTCACTAAGTGGTACCACTACTCTTATTGTTATTATTGTTATTATTATTATTACTGCTACTATTACTATTATATGCTCGTCAACTTGACAATGAACATTAAGGCCAAACAAATTAGGGAAAAAAAAAAAAAAAGCTTGAATGTGAAAGCATGATTGTAGTCAGCTCTTTCATATGAATATTTTATAGGAAATATGTTCTTTGCCAGTTAACAAAAAACACTGGACCAAAATAGCTTGATAGAGAAATCTGAGAAAGACTTCAGTGGAGTGGTAAGGGAATAGTCTCTGACCAAACCCCGGCTTCACCACCTATTAGCTGTGTGATCCTGGGCAAGTTACTTAACATCTCTGGGCTTAAGGTCTCTTATATATAAGCTCTCCCATCTTTATGATGTGAGCATTAACAGTAACCTTCCTCATGGAATTGTCGAGTATTAAATGAGATAGCATACATAAAGTATTTAGAAATAGGCCCCTGAGCACTTAATAAGTGTCAGCCATTGTGATTATTGATTTATTGCTTCCACTGTGCGTGTGTTTAAAGCAAAATCAGAAAACTAGTGAAAACATGAAGCACTGGATTCATAGTTTGTGTCTGCTTGTGGCAAAAAATAAGACCTACTCCAAAGAAAAGAGAGATGTCAACACTCTCATTATTATAGCCTTGGGGCAATTCAGACACTATCTGGCCATCGTAATAGCTACAGGCTGGCCGTTTAATGACTTACAAAACAACAAGAAAAGAAACCATGGTTTGATCCCTAAAAGTTACAGAAAATGAAAGTGAAGGTCTGCATGTGTAAAAAAGTATTGTTCTATTCCTTAAGGCAATTAGCGTAATCAGGATGGATAGAGCAAAGCACACTGGCAGATCCAGGAACTCCTTTCTATGTTCTATCAAAGGATAATATATATTTTCACCTTCAGAAAGGTTAGGTAATTATAAATGTATTCTCCTTACTCATAATATTTTAAGCAAGTAATTGTTGCCCATGGGAAAATGTTTAATTATTTCTGATGAACAGTTGTGGCACAGGAACAAGAGAACAAGACAGGCAGAGTGTGGAAACCATAGCCCGATTCTTAATTGTGTGGGAATCTTGTCTTCTCATTGTGGAAAAAAAAATCCCATATTGATTTTTCTCTCAATTGATTTCACAAAAATTTTCAGTTTAGCAACACTGAGTCTTTCCAATTAGCACATCTTCTCAATTCCCTTGGTTAGAGGCTGCTTCATGCCTTCATAATGGAGACCTCATACATGCTAAGGTTGGGCTGCCCAGCTCATACCTTTTCCCTAATACAACAGCCTTAAAATTGTATCACTCCCATCGCCCGAGGCCAATATTTTTGAAGGGATAGGAAAACGGCAAGGAAATGCAGCTTGGGATGACACAAAGATGGATGGAAGAGTAGGCATTTCTCACTCCTTGTAGGGAATGCAGGAACATTAGAGGAGGAGGAGCTTTGGACACCTTGTAGTCACAATGCAACCACTTCATGTTACAGATGGGAAAGCTTAGACCCAGCTGGGGAAGTGGCTTGCCAGCAGCTACACAGCAAAACCGGGATTTAAACTGAGATAATGTGAATCCAGTTTATCTGGGAAGGGAAAGCGAAGCATGTTGAACTGAAAAGAGCAGATGTTTCGGTCCCCATGAAGTTGACATGACAATCTGAGAGCGGGTCCTGCAGGAAGGAATGGGTTCCAGGGAAACTGGTAGAAGAAAGGGGCTGAAGAAGTAACTGGCAGCAGATGACAGGCAAACCCCAGTAGTCTCTCCCCTGCAGCTGGTCCCTACTGCCCCTCTACTCAGGGTGACACAGCGAGGCTCAGAGTACCTTTGGACTCTAACAAACCTGCCTTTTCCTAACAATGCAATGAAGTAGGTATCACTATCCCATTTTATGTATTTAGGTAACTGAGACTCAGACAAGTTAAGGGGTTTCCCCCAGACAGAGGGTGACTGGGACTTTGACCTACCTCATTTCTGAGTCTACTACTACCAATGGCTGGGATTTTTCCATATTTCTTTACATTTGCAAAGTGATTTTATCTCTAAAATTAGTTGTGTCTATCTTAAATTTTTAATTCACTTTACTCGAGAAAACTGTTTGTAGACATGCATCATGCTAGTCAACTTTTTTAGTTGACATTTTTATTGAGGTAAATACAGATCCACATGAAGTTGTAGGAAATAATAGTGCAGTCCCATGTACACAGCAGGCAACTTTTTGATGAAGATTTTATACCAAACATGGAAGACTTTGGACCAAGGGAACTTAATACAAAAAATGTCAGGGAGCAAATATAGTGGTTAAGTCCACAGTCACCAAAGCTCTGTTGCCTGGGTTCCAACTCCAGCACATCGCTTCTCAGCTTATGATCCCTGGTGAATTACTTGACCTCTCTGCCCCCACTTGGTTTAAAAAAGGATAATCATAGTCACTAGGCTAATAGGATTGTGGTGGGATTAAATGAATTAAGACTCATAAAGTGCTAGGACATATAACCAGCGGATCTTTGATATCTCTGGCATGTATCTACATTGTGTGTGTGTGTGTGTGTGCGCGCGCGCACACACACACACATGTACTAAATCAGAAACAAATTCAATCTTTTCCTCCATATTCCTTGCCATGTAGGGGTAAGGTAGGGGTAATGATGCGATGTGGGTAGGGATTGGTTTGTTCCAGAGACTGAGAATAAGAATGCAGCTTTTTTTTTTTTTTTAACCTGAAGAACATTTACTTTATAATTTTAGTTCATCTGTATCATCGATAAATGTGTTTTTTCATATGTAGAAAATTCAACTTTTTCAAAACCAGATTCTCCTGCTTATGGGAGATATTCAAAAACACCAGCAGTTTCTTGCAAACGTGTGAGTTTTCTTTCTTTTTTTCTTTTGTGAAGTTTGAATAGAGAGCAGATGATTTAAAAAAATTTCCTTGTGAAATAGAAGCTGTCTCATAATTTCATCTATGTGTGAAGCTTACAGTTCTAAACCAACAGGGATGGTAAGTGCTTTAGATCCTGGAGGCAAAATGAAAAGTGTGTGATCTGATACCATTGTTAGATGTGGAAGCCCTCAGAAAATTCTCTCATTATGTCCTATTCAGGTACTCTGTCTCTAAAACCACAAAGAATGATTATACCCATTTTATACACTAGTAAATAATTAGGGCACACAGAAGTTTAACAGAATAAAGGTCAAAGCAGTTGAAGATATCTTAGGTATCACTGGATTCAACTTGTTCCACCCCAACTCCTACGCCCTACCCTGAGACCACAAACATGCACGGACCATCACCTCCGCCAACACTCACGGAGAAAGTCAGACTCCGTCAAACAACAAGGATTCCTTGTTTGCCACAAAGCTACCCAAGGAGTGAATGGTAGACACACATACACACACAGACACACAGACACACACACAAAGTACTTTAGAAGCCTCGTGATACTTTCATTCACCTTTCTTTTAACCTTGCACAATGCATAGCATTTATGTCAAGATCCAGCTCCCGCATTAGACTAGAGGTACCTTTACCTCGGAATGCTCCAGGCCCAGCACTGAACTTATCTCTCAGCGGCTGCTCAGGAAATTCATGCTCAATGGAATTGAACACAAACCTCTTGTCTCCCTGCCAGAAGTCCTGTTTATCTTTTTCTTTTTCTTTCTTTTTTATTTTTTAGAGACAGGGTCTCACTTTGTCACTCAGGCTGGAATGCAGTGGGTGATCACAGTTAACTGTAGCCTCTGACTTCTAGGCTCAAGCAGTCCTCCCACTTCGGCCTCCCAAAGAGTTGAGATTCCAGGTATGAGAGCCAGGGTGCCAAGGCCAAAAGTCCTATTTTTCAGGAGTAGTTTTATAAAAGGGGATGTTTTATAAAAAGGGACTAGGATTGAGGGTGAACACCACAAGTACTATTGGGGACAGTCTCACAGCATTGTTATTAGCGGAAAATTGCAGGCACTGGGATAGTGGAATGGACAGTCTCTCATGGAGAGAGGTGTTCTTGGGGGTGAGCAAGACTGCGCACACTGTGGGCTACTGGGTTGATCCAGGAGAGAGACCCTGTCCCCTGCTGACTTCTTTATTTGGGAGAAAGCAAGAATTACCTGACCACTTTGGGGAAATGAGCTTCGTTATTAGAGAGTCAGCCTAATGAGAATGAGGAATACCCCGGTCTAGGATGCCAGCCAGTCCGCAGGGAGTTTGCATGGCAGAGGCCTTGCAGCCCTGATGGCTGACTAGCTCAAGGTTAGGCTACCTGAGCAAGCAAGAGTATAGGGGTCATTCTAAGGACACACTGGCTTCTCTTTCCTCAACTGGGGAAATATAAGTCAGTCCATCCTTCACAAGTTTTTAGACCTTTGTCCATGTGGCCAACCAGGGTCAGCATTTATGTCTTTGACCCCACTATGTAGGGGAGCATAGTAGTATTTCTGTTTATGATGGGTCCCCTTGATGATCATTACTTCCTTCAGGCCGTCTCTGCCTTCCCAGCTCTGCCTGTTTCATGCTTCTAATAGCAGCCAGTACATCTCTATCCATTTGTAATTACTTGGTGAATGTTCTTTCTTGCTAGATTACTGATTCTATGAGGGCAGGGACTATATTTTCCAGTTCACTGCCATATTCCTCAAACATACTACAGAGCCTGGAACAGAGTAGGTGCTTCATAAATACTCCTTGGATAAGTTTTTCTGGAAGAAAAATAACGTATGGTGCAAGAACACTTATGAAGTATTTTACATATGTTAACTATGTCATTTAGTTCTCATGCTAGCCACATAAAGGAAAAATTATTCTAATTTTTACCAAAGAGGAAAACAAAGGTTTAAAGAAGGTAAGCTGTTCAGTAGCAAGGCTGAGAGGTGGAGCAAGTCTGTCTAGCTCTCCTACTATGCTATTAAATGACCTTCCTTCTTGCTTTTTACATTCTCTTTATATTGGCCTAACCCCTAAAGATAAACTTAGAATCATGAGCACCTTCCATCCCCCACACCTGCTGCGGGTTCCCAATTAATAACTGCAGAAAGCATTTGCTATTGTTCTGAGGAGCTGGGAAATCAATGTGTTCATTAGCAAGCTCCCACTCCCTGCAATCAGTTAGGAAGACGAGGTGCTGGGGCCTGTTCTCTGTATTTCTCTTCAACCATCTGTGACTAAAAATGTTGTTTGAAATTTACTCTTCTCCAACTCTCACAATTATAATTTCATCTCATCTCTACTTCGCCCCCTACACTAATAACACCCCCTCTCACCTCCAAATAAATACCTCAGGACCCCAACCCATCCTGATGACCTGCTGCTGGCCTTTCTTTTCCCAGAACCTCCCTGGCCAGCAGAAAAGGGGCCTAGATACCAGAGGTGGCTTTAAGTCTGATTTTGTGTTTAAAAGGAAAGCAGACTTTACTCCCCAGTGCTTCCCAGTCTGTCAGGCACCGAATTCATGGCTTGTTAGTTCAGACACTGCAAAGAGAAGGCAGATGATGTAAGGTTCAGACAGAGGCTGAATCTGAGCCTGCAGAACCTCAGCTCTACCATTCCTTCTGCTCACAGCCAATTCCACTGTGAATCCCAAATGAAGTGAGATTGGAGAACTCATTGTGTATTCTGAACTTGGTCTTACAGGGTCTGCTACCAGAGCTAGTAAAACATTCTTTGTATTAAAAAAAAAAAAAAGAAAAGAAAAGAAACTCAACTTGGGCAACATGGCAAAACTCCATCTCTACAAAAAAATACGAAATTAGCTGAGCATGGTAGTGCACATCTGTGTGGTCCCAGCTATTTGGGAGGCTGAGGTGGGAGGATCACTTGAGTTCAGGAGGTGGAGGTTACAGTGAGCCAAGATGACACCACTGATCTCCAGCCTGACTGAAGGAATGAAATCCTGTCTCAAAAAAGAAAGAAAGAAAGAAAAGAAAGAATGAAAGAGAGAGAGAGAGAGAGAGAGAGAGAGAAAGAAAGAGACTATTGAAGAGCTGTAATTACAGCACAAAGAATACTTGAGTGCTCTTTACTAGATTCACCAAATGTTAACAATTGCCACATGTCTTATCTTTTTCTCTATATACCTTTTCTATATATTTTTTTGGAAACTACTGGAGAATAACTTGGCAATATTGTTATTCTATTTACCCCAAAATTCTTTTGCATGTATCTTCTAAGAATAAGGGCATTTTTCTGGGTAACCACAGTACTATGATCTCACTTGGTACATTAAAGAATTACTACCTAACATACAGTCCATATTCAGATGTCCCTAATTGTCTCAATAATGTCCTTTCAGCATCTTTCCCATTTAGGATCCAATCAAGGACCATGTTTTGCATTTAATTGTCATTTCTTGTTAGTTTTTAATGTGAAGCTGGTCCTTGCATTTTTTTTTTCCCCAGGACACATACAGTTTTGAGTAGTCTAAGCCAGCTGTTTTACAGAGTAACCCTCGATTTGAGTGACATGATTTCAGTTAGCCCCGTCACTGATGACATTAAATTTATCATCTGGTGTTCGTCAGATTTCTTCATTGTAAAGGCAACTTTTCCCGGTGTAATCATCAGTTTTCTGTGGAGTGCTATTTGAGACTGTATTTAAGGCCATATGAATATACTTTTCCCAAACAACTTTGAATACAATAATGTAAGCATCTGTGTTAGTCCACTCTCACACTGCTAATAAAGACATATCCGAGACTGGGAAATTTATAAAGGAAAGAGGTTTAATGGACTCACCATTCCACATGGTTGGGGAGGCCTCAAAATCATGGCGGAAGGCAAAGGAGAAGCAAAGGCCCATCTTCCATGATGGCAGGCAGGAAAGAAGGTGTGCAGGGGAACTCCCCTTTATAAAACCATCAGATCTCGTGAGACTTATTCACTATCATGAGAACATCACAGGAAAGACCAACCCCCATGATTCAATTACCTCCTGCCGTGTCCCTCCCATGACACATGGGAATTATGGGAGCTACAATTCAAGATAAGATTTGGGTGGGGACACAGCCAAACCCTATCAGCATCGGTTGTTAATACTTACCCAATTCAGTTATTGTAACCATGGTTTCAACATAGTAGTTTTCTAATTCTACCATTCCTCTAAGTTAGTTGGCCTCTAAGCTCTTCTAAAAAGAGCTTTCCCTCTCTCTTTTCAATTTTTAGTATCACTCTAGACATGTAGATTCCTTTTTGTGTTATTCAATGTGTTTTAATTCATTGCTGTCCTTATTCTTTTGGTTGAGTATTCATCAAACATTGGAGGAAAAAACTGGAGTCTTTTGTGCTCCCTTCCACCCTCTTTCTCCCCAACCTCAGTCACATGAGGCCTCATTTCTGGAGCCCTCCCATTTACCCTGCTGACCTTTATTCTCGATATTCCCGAGACATGAAAAGTCACAAGGAGGAATCAGAAACTATATCCCAATTGAATATTTCCATGCTTGTCTTCACACCAGAGGCTGAGCAACTTGAGGGATGATGTCATATCTCCCTTGTTGCTGAGTCCTCAGCTCCCAGCAGGTTGTGGGTGTTCACTGGTTATTGTGGAATACAGCTCAGAAGTATGGTATCAACCAAGCACAAAGTAGCAGCTCTAAATCTTCAAAGATCTTTACCAGAGGACAGGTGAGGAGAATTTATCTTTACAGTCTACTTAGAATGTGCCAGGCCTCTAATAAACTTAACCAAAAAGCAGCCATATTAGCTTGGACTTTACATAAAATGCAAATAAACGTATCTGATCTTGTTAAACCACTATTATTTTGGGTCTGTCACATGTAGCTGAATTTACATTCAAATTCATACATCTTCCTTTGTACTTCATGCTCTGGCAATTATGGTTATTTCTAGTTCCCCAAATGTACAACCCCACTGTTTCTCGAAGGAATCACCTGGAAGTCTTCTTAAAATGCAGATTCCGATTTGGTGGATCACAGGCCTCAGCCTGAGATTCTGCATTCCTAACAAGTTCCTAGGTAAGGCTGATGCTGTTGGTTATCAGGGACATACCATGCTTTTAGTAGCTGGGCACTATGGTGTTTCAGATCTGCATGCATTGGCAAATGATGTTTCCTTTGCATCAAATCCTTGCCTCTCCTCGAGTGTCTGGAAAATTCCTATTTATTCTTCAAAATCTTGCTTGAGGGTCTTTCATTCACCAGCTGGTTTGTGAGCATCTACTATGTCCCACTATTGTTTAAGGTCCTAGGATCTGCGACTGTACTTATATGTGAGAATAAGTGAGGACTGTATTCTCACATATCAAAGCACAGAGAGACAGACTATAGACTAAGCAAACAAACCAACAAGAAAACTGAAAATGGTGATAAATACCATGGAAAATAAAGAGGAAGAATAATCAGCACAAGGCTGCCCCTTGAGGTACATCGTCAGAGGGGGCCTTTTGGAGCAGGAGATAATTGAACTAAGACCTAAAAAATGGAAAGAAACTAGTCCTATGAATAGCTGGAGTGAAAGCAGAGCATGCCAGGCAGAGGGAAGAACAAGGGCAGAGCCCCCAAAGGAAGTGAAAAGCTTGAAATGTTAAGGGATCTAAAATAAAACCAGCACAGCTTAAGGATGGTGAGTGATGGGGAGAAAGCTGTAAGGACGGGAGCAGTCAAGGGCTAGGAAATGTAGAGCCTTTAGTCATTGTAATCTGTTAGAATTTCATTGTAACATCAATGGGAACTCACGGAGAATCTTAAGCACAAGAATGATAGAACTGAATTTATGTTTTTAAAAGATTATTCCAACTGCTCCATGAAAAATGTATGGTAATAACAGCTAATGATAATAGCTAACATTTTTTGATTGTACTTACTATATACTAGGCATTGCTGTAAGTGCGTAGGTATATTAACTTACTTAATGCTCACAATAACCATACAAAATAGGTACCATTATTATGTTCAGTTTATGGATGAAGAAACTGAGGCAAAGAAACTTGCCCAAGTCACACAGCTAGTAGGTGTTGAGGCTAAGATTTGAACCCACACAGTCTGGTCTAGAGTCCTTGCATTAAACTCTTCTGCTTTGCTGCAGAATAAAGTGTGAAAGTCTTCCTCCTTCCCTGCTTTTTTCTGTAGCACAGTAGAGGGGTTTAATGCAAGGAGTTTAATGCAAAGTATCACAGCAGTTAAGGTGAGGAAGATTGCTGGTTTGGACTAAAGCAGTGCCTGCCGAGGGGAAAGATGTGGACAGATTTGAGAATCATTTGGAAGTTGCAATGGAGTGAGGGGCTGAATGATAAGGAAGCATCGAGATGGCTTCTAAATATTTGACTTCAAGTGGATTGGTGGTGTGTTAATGTGCCAAGATGGGGACAGGTAGTAGAGAAACATGTTTGGTGGAAAATCAAGAGCTATATTTCAGAACTGTACATTTCAAAATGGAGATAAGTAGGTATGAGTCTGAAGCTCAGGGAAGAAGTCTGGGCTACAGATGTAAACTTTGAAGGCACCAGCATGTGTAGGGTATTCACCACCATAAAGAGGGTGTAGGTGGAGAAAAGTGGAAGATTCATTATTAACACTGGGGCTCACTAACATACAGAGATTGAGAAGAAGAAGAGAAACTAGCAAAAGACATGAAAAGACAGTGGCCAGGGAAGTAGGAGGAAAACCTGGAGGCTAAGGTATTAGAGAGATCAAAACAGGCAGAAAAAATGTAAAGGAGTAGGATAAATGCCCCTGGTCAGTTCGGTGACAGGAATACAGAGAATTCATTACATTTAGCCAAAGTTTGTAACAGAGTCTGCCATTGCCTGAAAACATCCCATTCTTCCTTCTTCCTCAGTAACAGTATCTCAACTGGGGCACAATACTACTTGAAATAGTGATCTCATTTCTGTCTTTCTTAAAGTTAAGTATGTCCATGAAACCAGGTTCTCCTAATTGAAGTAGTGAGAAACTTCTGGAAAGGATTCTTAAAAAGCAGAAGCCCCTTTGCCATTCCTGCTTCCTGGAATGTGACTTGGATGGCTGGAGCCCCAGCAGCCATTGTGTATGTAGAAGAGTTTGCTTAGCACTGAAGAGTGTATGATAACCATAATGAACCAATACCTGTATAGCATCAGGCACTGCTCTAAATGCTTGATATATTTTGAATTCTTTAATCCTCAAAACATCCCTATGAGATAAAAACTATTACCTTCATTGAACATGAGGAAAATAAAGCACTGAGAAGTGAAGTAACTTGCCTATGGTCCCACAGCTAGAACATGATAGAACCACTATACACCCAGACAATATGGCTTAGCTCTTAACCACTCTGCCACACGCTCTGAGATGAAGGTGTGTGGTCATGAGATACAATCAGGCTGCCCAACTGTGGACATTTATCCCATAAAAGGCAGCTTCTCTGGTGTCAGGCAGAGGGGCACAGTGAGGCTCCCCAGAATTGTGGTCTGGCCAGCCTAGCAGGATGGAAGGTGAAAGGGAAAGCTATTGAGGCCCATTATTACAGTAATTTTATTGAGGGACCATGGAATCTAAGTGAAGTTGAGGGAAGAGGGTACCTGGGAGGAGAGAGAGCCTTGTTATGTTAAGATCCCAGGTTCCTCTTCCCTAAATTCAGAGCTCTGAATAGAAGGACTGCCTAAGTCCCTTCTCGTTCTAAAAGTCTGCACTTCTCTTGGTGCTCAATAAATACTTGTGGAATGAATAAATGAACAGATGTGTATGCACATAGGCAATACACATTTTCTTAGCAAACACACATAAAAATAAGAATATGATAAGCATAGATAGATAGATAGGTTTGCTAAGCAAATGAACATTATAAGCAACAAAAGCACCTAGCTTCAAGGAATTGAATGTAAAAACACTTATACACATTAATAACATTGTTTTATAATTATGTCACATGCCAATTAAGCAAAAACACAACTGCTTCATACAATTAGTTATTCTGTGTCCAAATTATTGAGGACTTGCAATATATCTTAAAACGCTTTATCAGGACATAAGCAGGGCTCTTGGTGCCCTCAGTACCGCTACCCCAAGCACTCAGGCACGGTGCACCTACAGAGGAGGCTACACACAGCACAGGAATCTGGTGGCCGTGATTCATTCACATCTTTCTCACATGCCAAAAAGGCGGGAGAGGGGTGGTAAAGAGAGAATTGACCATGTAGTAACCAGAAACCATTAGGTCTCCTGACCTGACTATAAAGATGCTCCAGGGTCTGTATGAAATTACACTGAAATTCACTAGCACACAAGCACCCAAATGCCTGGTGTGTTACATATTTTAACCTAATTCATAGTTCGTAATAAGTGCTCCTACTTAAGAACAGCTGCTTATATACTAAGCAATGTATATGCATTAGCTCTCAACGACCCTACGAGATAGATGCTCTTTCTCGCCTCATGGTAGTGATGAGAAATCTGAAGCTAAGAGAAGTTAATCCCCTGCCCCAGGTTACAGCAATTGGTTGGTAGCATCAGTAGTATAGCCCAGTCTGTGTGAAGTCTGAGCCCTCTATCCTCCTCACCATCTGTTGGCATGTGGCTCACAGATTAAAATCATGCATCGCTAAACGATGGGGATACATGCTCTGAGAAATGCGTTGTAGGTGATTTTGTCATTGTGCAAACATCAGAGAGTACTACATAAACCTAGAAGGTATGTGTGTGTATATATATGTGGGTGCATATACACACATATATATACACATATACACACACATATATTTATTTCACATGGAAACCAAATTACCCAGCACCATTACTGAATGTCAGTCCTTTCCCCTACTTGATCTGCAGTAATAACATCAAGTGTCATATATCAAGTATATATGCTCTGTTATAATCTTATGGGACAACTGTCCTATATGCAATCCGTCATTGCCTGAAACATCATTGTGCAGAGCATGACTATTTTCTCCTTCTTTTAACAGAATTGCTCCCCAAAACAGATTTATTGAAACTTCCCTCTTAGCAGCCCAGGGCCCAGGTCCCCAGAAGTGTATCTTTGAGTCCTCTGCTCTGATGACTCTCGGAGACCTCCACCCTCCTGCCTTTGGCTATGATGCCTGATCGGGGTTACTCATCCTTGTGCCCATACATTAGCTAAACCCATTAACCTGACAGGACTCCACTGATGTCCTTTTCAACAAGCAGCCCAACAGCCGATTTAACCAATATAGATTTATTGCTTAACGCTAGAGAGAAGGGAGCCAGGGAGGGAGGAAATGAGGGAGAGCACTAGCAACCCCTCCTTCCGCATCCTGATGGGCAGCCAGCTATCCTGTCCTCCAGCAATTACTGACACTAATTAGCGGCTTACTGTAGATCTGAGTGAAGAGACTGACACAGGCACAATCCTGCCTACCATATTCCAAGCGCAGTCAGAGTCCTCAGGAAAGGCCCCTGTCAAGGGCCTGTCTAGGAAGAACTTGGCAGCTCAGAAACCAGGCAGATTGGAAGGGGTGGAGGGAAGATCTATAAAATGGCCTCATAACCAGGGTCCGTTCTGCTTCCTGCTCCCAGCTTGGCTGCTGCTTTTCTCAGCTGAGGTCCTGGGCTTCCGTGGTGAACAGCAGTCAGCTGGCTGCAAATCATGGAGGCATATGGCTCAGATTTGTGAAGCCAAGTCATTAGCCCTCTGACCCAATTATAGGAATTATCACAAAGAACAAAGCAATTGGGATTCAGCCATTGCGCTGCTCTTCACTTTAAAGGAAGTGTCTTGGGAACCAGGTCTATTTTCCTTTAAAAAAAAATGCCTATTTTACATGATACAGAGGCATTTCCAAGCTTACAAGACATCATCAAAGAGAGTGGAGGAGGCTCCTTTAGGGTAGAGGGCAGATGTTTCTCAAAAAGCACCAGATACCTCTGGTGGCCATGATAGAATAGTACATAGCAACAGCAGCTAGAATAGCATAAAACAAGCATGGCTTGTTAAGGGTTGTGGGTTCTAGTCTTGGTTCAGGCTCCAGTGTGTTGTATGAACATGGGTGAGTCACACTTCCACTCTGAGACTCAGTGACCTTCTTCATAAAGTGAGGAATCACTTGATTGATCTTTAAGGTCTCTCCTAGCATGCCCATTCCCAACTGATCATGCCCCAGAGTTACATCATCCTTTGTAGTGAAAAACTTAGTGAAATAAGCTCAAAAATAATATTACTTTCTAAAATAAGCTATAATTTTATAGCAGATTTCTGTGCAAGAGAGGCATGAATGTGCTTTCTTTGTTTTATTTTTAATGAAATTGAACTTAGAAAAGACCTAATACCCCTGAATTTAAAAGTAAACAGAATCAACTATATGACTTTGTATCCTCTAGTTAGAGAAACAATTTTTAATAAAGAAAGAAACTATGAATTGTGATTGCCCATTACAGCTATCTACTGGGTAATAAGCGTTGCTGATTCTGTGCCATTTAGCAAAAAATGCTGCAAAGAAAAAAAATATTGCAGGTTTAGTATCTTAATTATGTAGATTTTACTTTCAATGAACTCTTGCCAAAATAAATTGCGTATATTATCTAAAAAGCAAATGTCAATTAAAACTGTATCTTGATAGCATGCTTGGTTCACAAGACATTCTGAGCATATGAGATTATATGGCATGCATTAGCTACAATCAACTCAGACTGAAGGTCCGGGTCATTTCAGTGATTCATGTAAAGCCAGACAGTGCTGACTGGTACTGGCGTCTGACAGCAGCACTCACATATTTATATAGAAGATGCGGCTTGATCCCAACTTATTTTTTCCAGATGAGTGAAGTGTCTCTGCCTGCTACAGAGTCTCATAAATAGGATAGCTGACTTGAGTTCCCATTAATTAGCTGTTTAACACAAAGCAACCCAGCATTCATTCATCAGAGCTACGAAAATAAAATCCCCAGCAAGGAAATGAGATTGGGATACAGGCACAGAGGACCAGAGGCCAGCATATTCATCACTTGTCTGTTTCCTTCTGCTCCCCTGGGCTTGGATGTCCCCAAGATCAGACCATCATCCATACACCCCTGATAGGTGGGTAATTGCATTCTTGAGCCATAGCATCTGGTCCTTTTTGAACATCTTCACTGCTGAGCAGTGTATACAAAGAGCAAGATCCAAATACTGCAGAACTGATTCTTTCACCCTCTCCAAGAGGCATGGCTCCAAAGCTAGTTTAATTATAGGTGTTTAGACGTACTGAGATGAATACCTTGGGAACAGCCGTTCCACAGCACCGCTCTGGCAAGCACGTACTTTCTTTTCTATTTTTTTTTCCACTTTCTATTTTAACAAACAGTCAACTGTGTGCTGCATGTAAGTGATCTGTAATCAACGGAACACTAAAATGCCAAGTGTTAGGAAAAGGTCAGGGGAGAGTTTTTAGACAGGAGCCTGGAGCCACGTCGTGGCCTGGAATGGCAAGGCTGTCATTTCCACTGGACTTCCAGGGTCAGTTCATTTCCAAGCTATTACCAATATACCCTAATAGATGCTCATCTATGTTCAGCTAAGCCACTTCCCACCTGCCTCTAAGAATCTCTCAAGAATGGCCTTTAAATATTGGCCTACATTATCGATGTTTCTAGAGGTGTAGCAGGAATGAAGGACAACAGACCTGGGTTCGGATCTCCTCATTACTTAGGAGGTGGGTGATGGTGAGTAAGCCACTTCAACCCTTTGAGCTACAGTCTCATCATCAAACAGGAATGATACTGCCTACCTATAGGGGCAGATGTGAGGCTTAAATGAAAGAGGGAATGTAAAACAGTACCAGACACTTAGCAATATGTAGGAGCAGCTATGATGCATTCGTTCATCATTCATCCATCTGTCATCCATCCACACAATAGATATTTTGTGTTGACTTTGATAATTCAGAGTTAGGCTTAAGCACAAAGACATTTAGGGAAAAAAAGAATTTTATGAAGACAAGTAGAGCCATGGAATGGATAACCACTGAGCAGGTCTAATTCCTCCAGGTGCAGTGCAAAGGCGGGAGAGGACAGGAGACAGGTATAAGGATGTCTCCTTTCTCTGTGTGCTGGCCATCTGCCTGTTTATTCTCAGGTCCCATTTCTGCCTGTCTCTGCCTGAGACACCAAAACCTGCATTTCCCATATTCTCTTGCATGGTGGCTTTTTCTTAGGCTTTGTTGATAGGGAGATCTGGGAAGGCCAAAGGAAGGGATTTCCTGTTTTCAGGTCCTGTATTTCTTCACAGTGTCCTTCCAGCAGCAGAGGACAGCTAGGACCTCCAGCATCATTTGGCAGTTTCCCCCTCTGCCTTGATCTCGGGCCTTTTCCTTGATCCCAGGCCCAGAGCTTACCAGCCACTCCCAATCTCAGCATCAGCCAAGTGGCACCCCATCGGACCTTAGCATCAGTCATACAGAGTCCACTCAGCATTCTCATCACCAGCCACCAGTACTCCTCAGACGTCATGGCTCACAGCCCAGCACCCTGGAGGTCTCAGCACAAGCCGTGCAGTGCCTGTTCTCTGACTCCAACATCATCCTTCGCAGTCCCTTCTTGCTGATTCCAGCACAGGCAGGTCAACATCCAAAGTCCCTCAGTAGTGCAGCTTAGCAAAGGTGGACTGGTGGGCTCTAGATACACCATAGCTTTCCTTATTCCTTCAGTACTAGGTGGGGAGCTTCCTGCACTTACTAATCTCTGCTTCACTTCACCTTTCCCATTTGCTCTTTCAACCCATCAAACTATTTTATAACTAATCTCCTATATTAAACCCCCGCCATGTGAAATACCAAATGTGGTTTGTCTTTTCCCAACTGGACCCTGACTGATATACATCCTGCACATTTGAACGTGGACACTAAAGCCTGAGGGGGAGGGGAGATTAAGAAGGTTGTTTTAAAAGTTCATACCCTTTAATCCAATAATTCCACTTCTGCAAATCTTAAAAGTGATGTCTGCTAACTCCTATTCTTCCTTCAAGCTTCACCTATATGTCACTTACTCACGGAGGCTTTCTGAATCTAAATTATTTGCCTCCCCCATAGCCATCTGAAACTTTCCTTCACAGCGTTCACCACCATTTGCAACAATCTAATTTTGTGATCCCATTTGTCTTTCTCTCCATTAAGCAAAAGCAGGAACTGGTCTGTCTTGTCACTGACTTTCCAACACCTGGAAAAAAGGCTTACCTTAAGCAAGTGCTCAAAAACATCTGTTGAATGAATGAACAGATGAATAACTGAAAATGTTCATTGTAACATTGTTTATACTTAATGAATGACTGTAAATAACCTACATATCTTGTATAACAGAAATGGGTGAATTTGTAAGAAAATCTACTCCATGGATCATATAAACATTATATTTAGCCTGACATAAATGATTCCCAAAGTATGGTCTATGAACTGCATGCCTCAAAATTGCCGAAAAGCAGAGTCCCAGGCACCACCTCAGAATTTTCATATGTTCTTAAGGTGATTTTATGCACCCTAACTCTTAGGAATCCCTGGTCTAGTATGAAAATTGCAGAAATCTGCAGTAACTTGAAAAATGTATCTTACTATACTAGCTGAACAAAATAAAAATAAAACCAATCAACCAAAAAGCCAAAGCAAGGGCCATCATAGAACTAAATGAGACAAATAGATAAGAAGATATGTAGGAAGGTAAATAGACAAACAATTATTCTTTAAATCATAAAAAAAAAAAAGAACTGGAAGGAAATACCCTGGAAGGAAAAAAAGAGCTGGAAGGAAATGTGTTTCTTTGGAGAATGGAATGGCAAAACTATTACTTTGTTTTCTCTTTCTGATTTTCATATTTTCTGAATTTCTGATAATAAGCATGTATTTTATAATGGAAAATACCAAACCAAATTATCTTTAAAAATACATAGAGAAAGAGATATTTCCTAGATCACCTAGGCCAGTTGAAAACCCCTGGTCAGAATCTCCAACCTCTCCTGTCCTGGGTTCCTTGGGCTGTTCCTCCATCATTACTTGTCTCCCGTGGGACACGGGATGTGATCATTTCCTTAAATCTTACTCCGGCCACACTAAAATCAGAGTTTGGCAGCTGGTAAGCCATTGAAATTTCATACTTAAGACATCAAAGCTGGCAGCCTTGCTTTCAATTCCCCCCAGCTCATCTTCTTAGGAGAAACATTTCTCAAAAGCACTTGATCCCTTGAAGTTATCGGGCACCACATTTAGACAAAGCCCCACTCAGGATAGAGAGGCAAAGTCAAAGAGAGCCCATGCACAGTATATGAAAGGCTTGGATACATGTGTGACGTACAGGGGGTAAGGGGCCCCAACAGCCCATCAGCTCGGAGCCCCTTCAGTCCAGTTCCCAATAGACTGTGCAACTGTCATGGGAGAAAGAGGGAATGTCACAGTATGGCAAAAGTTCATCTTGGGAAGAGCTCTCTTTGCAGCCAAGCCTGCCATCAACCAGAAACAGCATGATGGCACTCTGTTAGGTCATCTCCAAGGAGAAGAATTTTAGGGGAATGCTCCAATGTCCTTAAAATAGGGCCCAACTCTACCTGGCTGTTGGTTGGCATTGCTGCTTCCAGCCTGCTGCCAGTTCTTGAACTGGACTCTGTGCCAAGACCCCGGGTCTTCTTCCTCTTTACCAAGGTGTTTCATAAAGACAGTCACTCTCCCTGGTGGGTGAAATAAAATGATCCCTATTTCCTATAAAGTAATAGGCAAAAGTGATCCCTGACAGTGAAATCTGGGCTGTAACAGCCAAACCACCACCTCAGAGCAGGCGATTCGACAGGCACTGACAGAGCTCCTGTGCAGTCAGCAGCGGCCAGCCCTCCCCTCTCCCAGACAATGAAATTACCATAAAGAACTTGGCAGCCGCGCCTTCACTGGTCTCTTGACTCCAGTTTTCCTACTACTTGAATCCATTTGAACACAGGCAAACCTTCCCAAAACTCCAGTTTCTTCATGTTCAAAAACCAAGAGCAACAGAATCAAAGATAAGTTTATAGCTTGACATTTCAATCTTTCCAAATTCTAGCTCCAACAGTATTTCTAAATGTGTATTAACAGCAGCCAACATGGTTGGAGTGCTCACTACATACTAGGCACTATTCTTAGAGCTTTATAAAAATTAGTTGAGTTCTCAAAATAACCCTATGAGAAAACAATTAGTCCCATTTTAAAGTTGAGGAAACCGAGGCACGGATATTTTAAACAGGTTAAGTAGGCCAGGCGCAGTGGGTCACGCCTGTAACCCCAGCACTTTGGAAGGCCAAGGTGGGTGGATCACCTGAGGTCAGGAGTTCAAGACCAGCCTGGTCAAAATGTTGATACTCCTTCTCTACTAATAATACAAAAAAAATTAGCCAGGCATGGTCACGCATGCCTGTAATCCCAGCTACTCAGGAGGTTGAGGCAGGAGAACTGCTTGAACCTGGGAGGCAGAGGTTGCAGTGAGCCGAAATCATGCAATTGCACTCCAGCCTGGGTGTCAAGAGCGAAACTCCATCTCAAAAAAAAAAAAAAAAAAAAAAAAAAAAAAAAAGGTTTAATGAATCGCCTAAGGTTATGCAGAAGGTAAATGGGAGAAATAGAATTGGAACTCGGGCTGTGTGACTCCACAGCCCCCATGTGAACATTTCTAACCACTATGTTCTCCTGCCTCCTAGCTGTACCTAGAAGGAATGGCCCCTGTCAGCGGGGCCACTCTCTATACTTTCTCCTAAATGTGCCTGCCTTACTCCTGACTTTTCTCTCCCGTGTTCCCCTCCCCTCCCCATGAGTAAGCATATCCTCTAGGTCCATTGCCAGATATGAGGACCTAGGGCATTTGCCATGGTCCTTACTCCTTCTCTGCAGTGTAGGGAGGTCTTGGGTTGAGGTGTTCCTAAAGTATCCCAGACAGCCCTGGTGTCAGTCGACTGTACTTTAAGGATGTGGGCTTGGAGTCTAATAATCTTGAAAAAGGAAGGCTCATTTAGGTTCCTCACCTGTAAAGTAGGGAGAATAATCCTGCCCCACATTGTTGTAATGAAGGTTAAGTGAGAGAACCATGCAAAGGGCTTTGAAAACTTCCAGAATCACATCTTCCTTTGAACTCGCACAGTATGTTTTACTAACATTTCTTCTCCCTTTACTATAGCCATTGGCATTTTTGTTTTCCCCATTTTCCCCCTGTCCTCAGCACATTAAAGAGACATGTACCTTGACAGGTGGATTATTTGCATCTAGTTTCTTTTACAAAGAGCAAGGATTGAGTGCTCTAAAATAATCTATTCATATACTTCCAGGAACCCATTTGCTGTTGTTCTTAAAGTCTTTAAAGTAAAATCCAAAGGCAGGAGTTCACTGTAAAGAGCCCACCCTCTTCCTTCCCTTTTTAACTCCTTCGCCCCTCTTCAGCACTCCCCATGCTTACATTGATGCTACTTCATTTTTGAGACACCAGTAAGTAGGCAGTCTCCCATCTACCTCTTGTCCTGTAATAATGGGATATCATTTTCTAAAAATGTGATTTCCTAGCCGGGCATGGTGGTGGGAGCCTGTAATCCAAGCTACACGGGAGGCTGAGGGAGAAGAATCCTTTGAACCTAGGAGGCAGAGGTTGCAGTGAGCTGAGATTGCACCACGGCACTCCAGCCGGGGCGACAGAGTGAGACTCCATCTCAATAAATAAATACATAAAATAAACAAAAATATGATTTACCCCTTAAATGAGTGAACTGTATACTATGTAAAAATTTCTGAATAAAGCCCTTAAAATAAAAAAAGAAGCCATAGACAATGTATAAGTAAATAGACATGGCTGTAATCCAATAAAACTTTTCTTACTGTCTTAGTCCATTTTTTTTTTGCTGTAACAGAAAATCTGAGATTGGGTATTTTATAAAGAGGTTTATATAGCACATGGTTCTTCAAGCTAAAAAGTTCAAGGGTCTGGTGCAGCTTCTTGCAAGGGCTCTCATCCTGTGTCATAACATGGCAAAATGGAAGTGGACATTTCCAAGGAGAAAATACCTGAGAGGTGTCCTGCGTGTATAACATCCCACTCTCGTAGGAACTAATCCAGTCTTGCCATAGTGAGAACTCACTCACTACCATGAGAAAGGCACTAAGACATAAGCCAGGCATGGTGGCTCACGCCTATAATCCCAGCACTTTGGGAGGCCGAGGCGGGTAGATCACAAGGTCAGGAGATTGAGACCATCCGGGCTAACATGGTGAAAACTCGTCTCTACTAAAAATACAAACAAATTAGCCAGGCGTGGTGGTGAGCACCTGTAGTCCCAGCTACTTGGGAGGCTGAGGCAGGAGAATGGCGTGAACCCTGGAGGCGGAGCTTGCAGTGAGCTGAGATCACGCCACTGCACTCCAGCCTGGGCAACAGAGCAAGACTCGGTCTTAAAAAAACAAAAAAAGAGAAAAGCACTAAGCCACACAAGAGGATCTATCCCTATGACACAAAGACCTCCACTAGGACCCACTTCTCAGTACTACCACATTGGGGGTCACATTTCAATGTGAGTTTTTGTCAGGACAAACTATAGCCAAATCATAGCATTAACCAAAAAAAAAAATTGGGTTTCATACTTCCTGCTATCCTCATAGGGGTGGGGTGGTGCAATATATTTGCAATAACCCAGGCTTTGGAGTAAGACAGACCTCAATTTGAATCCTGACTCCTCCCATTCACTATGTGCCCCTGGAATATGCCCCCTGAGTCTTCATTTCCTCCCCTGGGAAACTGTGGTGAAACCACCTGCTGTGGGACGGTTAAGGAGAAGACAGTCATAATACACCTAACACAGACAGACACTCAAAAACTGGAAGTTCCTTTTTTACCCCAGCACTATGGCTTAGGCCCTGTGTTAATAGCTGGGAATGTAGAGATAAAGAAGCCACCATCCCTATCCTCAAGGAACTCCATAGCTTACTGGAGCATATGGACATGTAAGTTTCTACATACACATATACAGGATCATAGGACAGGTAAACAGGTGCCTGTGAAACAGGTGAAAGGCCTTCCAAACACAGACTGGGGTTGGAGGCAGTCAGGGATGACTTTCCAGAGTCCAGAAGTAAACCCTGAGCTAAGCCTTGGAAAAAGAAAGGGTATAGACTCTATGTCAGACCACCTGGGTTCCTATCCCCGCTCTGCCCTATACATTTTTTGTGACCCTAAGGGACAAACAATCTTTTTGAGCTCTATGGAACTGTTTTCATCTGAAAAAGGAAGTGATAAACAATGTATAACTGGCAGGATTGTTGTGAAGTTTACAGGAGATAATAAACAAACGTATTGTGATGGCTAAGCTTAGGGTGAGTTTACGGACAAGGCTAGGTGTTAGATGAGGGGGAGCCTTACCCAATATAAAATAATACAATCTGTGAATCTCAACATGATGTGCATGAATTTTCCAAAGTAGTTCTGCATGTGTGCACGTGTGTGTACTTGGATTTATATTGAAAACAAATCCACTTAAGGAAACTATTCCAAATAAAGGCCTAGGGGAAGTCAGGTGGACACAGCCATCCTCTTCCCCAATCTAACCTGGATTTATAGAGTTTATTTTTCCTAAATTGCTCTAAGTGCTTCAGGTGTACTATCTGATTTACCTTTATGACATTCCAATGTAGTTAGAGGCAGGCGGTATTATTTTCATTTTATCGATGTGGCTATTAAGGCAGAGAGGTGAGCTAGCTTAAGTTTGTGGAATTGTAAGGCCAAAAGGGACTTTGAAGTTCATTTAGTCCGACCCCCACTCTGGAGCTATACAGCCCTAAACAGCATTCTTGCCAAGGCCTTATTCAGTTAATGTTTGAGTACCTCCAGGAACACGGAGCCTGCTCTGTAAGAGAGACAGCCGTCTAAGTGTGGGCTTGGAAAAGCTCCCCGTTTTTTTGAAACAGGGTCTCACTCTGTTGCCCAGGCTGGACTGCAGTGGTGCGAACATGGCTCACTGCAGTGTGGACCTTCTGGGCCCGAACAAACCTCCTGTCTCAGTCTCCCAAGTAGCTGAGGACCACAGGTGTGCACCACTACACCTGACTAATGTTTTATTTTTTGAAACAGGGTCTCGCCATGTTGTCCAGGCTAGTCTTGCACTCCTGGGTTCAAGCAGTCCTCAAGCAAGCTGACTTGGAGGCAGGTTTTGTCATCTTGGAGACTCAGGTTCAAATCCCAGATCCATTACTTAGCAGCTAGACAAATTATTAATCTCTCCAAGGCTCTACATCCTCATGTACAAAATACCTACTTCCTAGAGCTGTTTTGGAGACCAAATGAAATAATAGATAGCAAGCCATTTTGGTATTTATAAAGCACTGCATATGTGTAAGGCATCATTAGTATCACTGCTATCATAAAGGCTTTCTCCCTGACAGGTACCACTTTGTATTGTTGCTGGGACTATAAATTGGCACAACCCTTTTGATGCACACAGTGGCCCTATCTACCAACATTTAAATATAGCCATCCCTTCTGAGCCACAAATTCTACTTCTAGGTATTTATTCTACAGATCTACTTCCACATGTGTATAATATGTATGTTCAAAGACATTTTCATGACCACATCATTAGTAATTTAAGAATACTGGAAACAACCTTAATGATGTTCATTGGGAATTAATTAAATACATCATAATATAGTGATAGAATGGAATATACTGTTACATTGCTAGGAAAATGAAGTATTTCTATATGTACTGGTGTGGTCTGATCTCTAAGATATGTTATTTAGTGGAAAAAGGAGGCTGCGGTAGAGGGTTAGTCTGGACCACTGTATTAAAAAACTGAATATAATATGTAAACCCATACACATGTGTATATTCTCAGACTGTGGCTGGAAAAATATGGAAGAGATTGGAACAGTATTTGCCTCTTGGGAAGGAAATCAGTCAAGTAACTTTTTACTGTATGCATTTTATATTATTTTAATTGTTTTTACCAGGAGGATGTGTTCCTTTTATAGCCACAGAAATATAAGCACCATAAAGATGCTGACTCCCTAACTAGACATTAAGTTCCAGGGGAGCAGAAGCATATCCCTCTCCTTGTCTCAGTAAATGGCAGCCCATGCCACAAGGTCAATCCTCAGGGCTGTCTTCATCTCCTCTTACTCTCTGCATAATAACCAACAAATCCTGTCCGCTGTACTTTTGACACAGATCCAGAATCAGATCACTTCTTGTCACCTCTGCTGCCACCATGCTGGGCTGAACCACTGTCATCTCTCAGGGGACCTCTCTACCAGACTTCCCACTGGTCTCTTCCCCACTGAGAAAGCAGCCCAACCAAACTGTTTAAAAATCTGACAGAGCAGGAAATCCTCTGCTTAAAACTGCCCAGTAGCTTTTTATCTTATGCAGTGACAAAGCAAAATTCCCTCCATGGCCTCTAAGGACCCCCATGGCGGTGGCCACAGCCATCGCCTTGAGCCCATCTCCTAACTTCTCCCTTCTTGATCTTTCTGCTCCAGCCACACCATTCCCCTCCGTGGTGTTTCTTGAGCTCACCCTTGCCTTCGTATTCACGCTTTCCTCAGCCTAAAAGGAACTACCCATATAAAATCATGTGGCTGGCTCTCACTTCCTTAAATGTCACCCTATCCTTTTTCTCCTCACCTTTACAAAATAGCACCCCATTTCTCTTTATTCCCTCATCTTGCCTCATTCTTCTAAATGGTAATATTCCCTTCCTGACAATATTTGTTCAGCTGTGTCATTTTATCTCCCATCATTAGAAAGCAAACCACAATGAGTTCTTCAAAGTTGTGGGCTCAGTTTCAATGATCAGTTTCTGCAGCAGCCAGTACAGGCCTGCCATTAAGTAGGTAGAAAAGGAGGGGAAGAAAAATGAAGGGAGGGAAAGGAAGGGAAGGAAGAGGAAGAAATGAGGGACAGATGTGTAGAAGGAAGAAAGGAAGGAAAGAAGAAAGGAGGGGAAGAAGGAAGTTTAGGAATCATTGTACAAGAGAGAAAGAGAAATTAAAATAGAGAAAAAGGAAGCTGAACAGAGTACACAGCTTGGGAGCCTAGTATCTGGAGTAACTTTGCCCTGAGGAACCTCCATCCTACGAGATGTTCCTGTTTGTTCCCCGAAAAAATGTTCCATGGGTAAGTTGGAAAATGCACAACTGACAACCCCTTGTGAAAGAATATGATTTTGAGAAGCATAATAAAAGATTTGAAAAGTTTTAAAGACCTGATTGATCTTTATATTCTCCATCTCTTTTTGACTACAGCTCTTTCTTTTCTATTCCTTTCTTCTCTTCCTCCCTTTCTTCCTCCTTCCCTCCCTCCCTCCTCCTTTTCCTTCCTTCCTTCTGCCTGTCTGGACAGAAAGGGGGAAAACAATTTAGAGAATAGGGACAGAGACTGGAGACTTAGGTTGAAATCCTAGAATAGCCCCATGTCAAGTAAGTCACCATCCTGAAGCTGACTCTTCTGTCTATAAAGAGATGGAACAGGAAAGGAGGTCTACAGGCTTCTGACAGTTTTGTATAAAAGAGCTGAACCAGGAATTTCCTGCTGATATCAAATAGAGGTGGGAAATGATTTTGCTTGAAACTAAGAATGGAGTGAGAAAGTATGTATCCTAGGGATGTGTGTTATGTATATTATCTAAACAGATTGGCCATATGTGATCAAATGCCCAGGAGCCAGCTGGTGAGAAAGGTGGGAGCACCAAATTGATTGCGTCAGTATGGCAGGGCACACCTCTCTATGTCGGTGTCTATGATCTGGGGATATTAATAGTGGCAAACTTTAGGATGCAGTTAGGGTTGTAGTCCTGTATCTATTACTGGCAATTAGCAATTTGTTACACAAGTTAAAAATTGCTCCTTTACTTAACTCTAAGCTGTCCTCCACAAAATCCCTTTAGGGCAGAGACTAAGTCTGAAGTGAAGTCACAGGTTGGAAATTGTTACAGTTCCTGAGCCATGCTGAATGAATGAATGAAGGAACAAAAGCAGGCAATGAGTCTGTGTCTCAATATTGTCATGGATATAACAGGGCTGAAACAAGAACCTCAAAAGGTCTTTATGAAGACTTTGTCAGTTGTTAAGTGTTAAACACTTCAGTTTCTCCTTCTACCAGAAATAGTATTAATAATAAATGCCTCCTGAACATGAAATATAATATTAGTAGAAATGAAGAAAGTGCAAACACAGGCCGTAATTTTCACTTCCAAATTTCATGCAAATGCAAGCCAAACACAATCCAAGCGAAGTGAGAAGAATTAGAAAGAAACACTTATAACAGACAAACATTTGGGCATTAAAGCCATTGGAATAGCAAGTAGCCTTTTTTCTATGCCCACCTTACAGGTTCAAAATGTGTTAGACAAGGCTGAATACAAATTTTAAACATCAAAAAACAAGTAAATAATCTTTGTATAGCACTTTGATTCTTCATAAAACAGTTCCTTATTATTCTCTCCATTAATTCATGTATGTATTCAGCAAACAGTTAATGAGCACCACTGTTTACGAATCAGCCTCTTTGAAGGACATCCGGATGAGCCATGCACATCAAGGAGCTGACTATCAGATGGAAGAGACAAACAATTTGAAACTTATAACATTTAATTTACATTAACCACCCAGTAAGAATGATCAGATACTATGATCTCAATTTTATAAGCGAATAAACTGAGGAACAGAATTTTACTAATTAAGAACTCCAACTCTGGAGTCAGACAGACATGAAGGTGAACCCTGAATCTACTAGCTTCTCACTGGGGAACCTGGGATGAGTTACATTTTATTTATTTAGTTTTGAGACAGAGTCTCGCTCTGTCACCCAGGCTGGAGTGCAGTGGCGGGATCTTGGCTCACTGCAACCTCTGCCTCCCGGGTTCAAGCAATTCTCCTCCCTCAGCCTTCCAAGTAGCTGGAATTACAGGCGCCTACCACCATGCTTGGCTAATTTTTTTTTGTATTTTGTTTTTTTTAGTAGAGATGGGGTTTCACCATATTGGCCAGGCTGGTTTCTGACTCCTGACCTCAAGTGATCCAACAACCTCCGTCTCCCAAAATGCTAGGATTACAGGTGGAGCCACCATGCCCAGTCAAGTTACATTTTCTGTGTATTGGTTTACTCGTCTGATGGATATTAATACTTGATCCTCCTTCAAATTGATTAGATGAGTTAATGTAAGGTTTTTAAAAAAGTTAACAAAGTACTTTACATATACGATCTCTCAGTAAATGCCAGTAATTATTATTATCACCATAAATTTTATTAGTTATTATTAATAGTATTTGTATTGGATTTACTCAAAGCCACTTGATGAATAAGTTTCAGAGTAGAATACACAGCAATATCTTCTAAGGCGAATATCTGTGCACTTTCCACATAAAAATCAGGTTGATGAATACAGAATAATGGGCTCAAAAGGAAACCCAAGTTATCAAGTTCAGTTTCCTCTAATAACTAGTGGTCATTCTGTCTCTTATCAAGATCTTCACTCCTTACCGCAAAAATTAACCTATGAAGCACCTATCACCATTAGAAAAGTATGTGTTGGGTTTCACCGTCACTCTCTAACTTTGTAGATCAGTCATTGTTCAGACCTCTGGGGTAACAGAGAAAAAGCCTTGGCCTTCTATGTCATGAGAACCTTTTCAAGCCACTGACTATATTCTGACAGGTCTCTAAGATGATTAACAACCAGCGTTTCCAGCATGAAATGGGTCACACTTGAAATACATGCACGCTTCGTAGAGAATTTATGGTAACATTGCTCATCCTAAGCAAAGGGGCTGTGCCATTTTTATTCACTCTCTCAACATTTATCAGGCTACATTTATGTGTCAGAAACTAGACTCGAGATACTGGGGCCACTGAGAACACAGCACAGACCTCGCTGTCACAGAGTTTCAGACTAGAAAATACAAGTTCTCTTCATAAGGATTTTCTTCTTTCATAGTTACAAAGAATATCCCTCATCTGGTCCAATTTTGTCATTTTCCAGAGGAGTAAACTGAGGCCCAAAGATGGAAAATGACTCACCCAAGGACACAAACTGAGTTAATAGCAGGCTAGACTAAATACCCTTTCTCACTCTCCCAAGATTATTTCTCTTAAGCGACCATTCCACAAAATACTATAGCACAGATTTAAAAATACAAATGCTCACAGGTTGATGAGCAAAGGCTTGATTTAAAGAGGTCTGGAGCTTCTCTTGGGCCTACCCTGATTTCCTTTTGACCTTGGACAGGGGCCAGCTGAAGAGTCTCAAGGCTGTCGTATGGGAAGTCCATTTCTGCTTCTCCACAAGAGCTCTTTGGGGTATTTAAAAATACATTACACGATGTGATAGCTGAAGCATGTTCCCATGGATGGTTACCCAAGAGTCACAGTTCCATTCCTTGCTCTGCCACTGAGACTGTGATTGACGGCCTGGGTGCCAGTGACCCTGGGCCAAATCACTTAATGTTCTTTCCTTCTCCATAGAATGGCTAGGACGATGGGAGTTCCCAGGCATACTGGTCCATTGTGACCATGGATTGTTTCCTGACATCCATAAAACTCCATGAGTTCCACTGAGAAAGGCCCGATTATTATGATACCCTTGAGAGTTCCCTTTCCTTTGTAACAGAAGTGAAACTATACTTTATCTCATTAGCTACACATTATATATTGGTCACCTACCAAGAACTTGCAGGTTTCACATGTAAATTAACCTGGACTTAGGGGTCTGGAGCCAAAGTGGGAAAAAAAGCAGGTGAGGTATGAGCCATGTTGAACAAGGTGTCAAGGGCCTTGGAGTTTCAATATGACTCTGTCCTTAGCCCAACTCTGTGAGATTAGGCAAACTTCTGGATCTTTCTCTCTCAATCTCCTCGGCATTTATCAAATGGAAATACCAATCCTGTCCTTGTTTTTCCTGTCACAGGATGGCTGTAGACTCAAACAAGAATACAGGTAACACTTTGCAAATAGCAAAGCCACATATACAAGCATCAGATATGAGTATTACAGATGACCTCTACTTACAAAATCTTGTCTAATAAATTTGTAGTCATGAACTGATATCATGGGGCACTGAATTGCCTCAAAATAATGTTATTCAAAAAGGTTAGATTCCTAGGAAAGCTTCCCACTCAGTTCCAAATTGCAAAGTTACAGGGATAAAGGCACACTTTCCATTATAGTCAATTACCTTTGATAATATAGTTTCTCAGGGAAAAACATTTTGGATTCTAAATCCCCTATAAGACATCTCCCTTCCTAGCAGCCTTAAGTGACAGGAGTTTATGAACTTGGGAACAAGGCAAACTAGGTTCAAGTCCCACCTCTGCTACTCCCTAGTTCTGCAACTATAGGCAAATAAATTAACCTTTCTGATCATCAGTCTCCTCATTTGTCAAATGTGGTTGATGATGACTACCTAAGTACCTAAGTGGCAAAAGCTTATCTAGCAGCACTAGAAGGCAAGGTTTTGAACTGCCATTCTTTCACTAAATCACATTGCATTGTGATTTATAATGACTTGTTATGTTAAGTCAGGGCTTACAAACTTAAGACCTAATAACAAACCCAAAAGTACATTCCTTAAAACAATGCATACATTTTAGGCTTCCAATATGACCATTATAATTATCTCTTTATTTAGAAGACTAGTAATTGTTTAAGGAACTCTTTTTTATCCCCAACATGACAAAAACTTTCAAACATACAGAAGAATATTTTCATGAACTCCCATACACTCACTACTAAATATTTTACAATTTTTATTTTATCATATGTGTACTTATCTATCCAATCTCAATTGCCATCCACCAATCCATGTTATTTTTTGATGCATTTTAAATTAAGTGCAGACATCTGTACACTTTCCCCTAAACAACTCAGTATGAATATCATTAACTAGAGTTCAACATTTGTTTCCAGTTTTCTTTTCTTTTGAGGTAAAAGTTATATACAATGAAATGCACAAATTCTATGTGAACATTCTCACTGGGTTTTTACAAAGGCATATACATACAGTACTTACATGATCAAAGTCCTTATCAAGGCTTTAAACATTGCTATCAGCCCAAAAAGTTCCTCAATCACATTCCCATTCAGACTTTAGCCCTATCCCCTGAGAGGCTAACACTATTTTATTTCTTCAATAGACTTTATTTTTTAGAGCACTTTTGGGTTCACAATAAAATTCAGAGGAAGGTACAGAGATTTCCCATATACCCTCCTCCCCTACACATGTATAGCCACCTCCATTATCAATATCTCCCACCAGAGAAGTACATTTGCTACAATTCACGAACTTGCACTGATATATCACTATTACTCAAAGACTATGGCTTACATTAGGGTTCGATTTTGGTGCTGTACATTTATGGGTTTTGATGAATGCATAAGGACTTGTATCTACCAGTGCAGTTTCATGCAAAGTAGTTTCACTGCTGTAAATATGTGGAGCATAATCCTCTGTGCTCTGCCTATTCGCCCATCCCTACTACCAACCTCTGATCTTTTTACTGTCTCCATAGTTTTGCCTTTTCCACAATGCCATATAGTTGAAATCACAAAATACGTAGCCTTTTCACATTGGCTCCTTTCACTTAGTAATATACTTTTAAGATTCCTTCATATCTTTTCGTAGTGTAAGAGCTCATTTTTGTTAACACCAAATAATATTTCATTATCTGGGTGTAACACAGGTTTTTCATGCATTCACCTACTGAAAGACACTTTGGTTGCAATTAGGAATAAAGCTGCTATAAACATCCATGTGTAAATTTTTGTGTGAATGTGTGTTTTCAACTCATTTGAGTAAAAGTCAAGGAGCACAATTGCTGGGTCAAATGCTAAGAGTATGTTTAGTTTTGTAAAAACTGCCTAGCGGGCTTCCAAAGTGGCTGTACCATGTTGCATTCCCACCAGGAATAAATGAGAGTTTTTGTTGCTCCACATCCTCAACAGCATTTAGTAGTGCCTGCGTTCTGAACTTGACCATGCCAATAGGTGTGCAGTGGTATCTCATTGTCTTGATTTCACAGAGCAGAAATTGTTAATTTAGTAAAGTCTAACTCATGAATTCTTTCTTTTGTAAACCATGTCTTTGCTGTCACAGCTAAAATGTCATTGCCAAACCCAAGGTCATCTATATTTTTTCTTATGCTATCTTCTAGGAGTGTCTTGGTCTGTTTTATGTTGCTATAAAGGAATATCTGAGCCTGGGTAATTTTAAAAGAGGTTTAGTTAGCCCAGGGTTCTGCAGGTCACACAGGAAAGATGGTGTGGGCATCTCCTTGGCTTCTGGTGAGGGCTTTTGTGTTGCATCAAAACATGGCAGAGAAGGTCAAAGGGGAAGCATGCAGGTACAAAGAGGGATCATGCCTGATGCACACCCTGACTTTGTAACAACCCACTCTCCCGGGAACTAGTGCATACCCCCAGAATCGGTTTGGTCTTGCAAGAGTGAGAACTCACTTTCTACCTTAAGAATGGCATCAAACCATTCATGAGGGATCCACCCCCGTGACCCAGCCACGTCCCACCCAGAGCCCTTCCCAATATTCCACACTGGAAACTAAATTTCAACTTGAGGTTTGGAGGGAGCAAACATTTAAACCATAACATGAAGCTTCATTGTTGTGAATTTTACATTTAGGTCTGTATCTATTTTGAGTTAAATTTTTTGTGAAGGGTATAAAGTCTGGGTCTAGATTCACTTTTTTTGCAGGTGAATGTCCAGTTGTTCTAGCATCTTTTGTCAAAAAGACTATCTTTTCTCCATTGCTTTGCCTTTGCCAAAGATCAGTTGAGTATATTTATATGGGTCCATTTCTGGGCTTTCTATTCTGTTTTATTGATCTGTCTAATCTTTCACCAATACCATACTGTCTTGATTACTGTAGCATTATAGTAAGACTGGAAGTTGAGAAGTGTCAGTACTTCAGCTTTGTTATCCATCAACAATGTGTTGGCTATTCTGGGTCTTTTGCCTCGCCATATAAATGTTAGAATTCATTTGTCAATATCCACAAAATAACTTGCTGGGATTTTGGTTGGGATTGCATTGAATCTGTAGATCATATTAAGAAGATCTGATATCTTGACAGCATTGAGTCTTCCTAGCCATGAACATGAAGTATCTCTTCATTTATTTACTCTTTGCTTTCTTTCATCAGGGCTTTATAGTTTTTCTTATATAGATTTTGTTATATTTTTGTCAGATTTATACCTAAGTATTTTTAGGTGTGCTACATGATATTGTGTTTTTAATTTCAAATTCTATTTGTTCACTGCTGGTACACAGGAAAGCAATTCACTTCATATATTAACTTAGATCCTGCAATCTGGCTATAATTCTTAGTTCCAAAAGATTTTTTGTCAATTCTTTTAGATTTTCTACGTAGATTATTACATCATCTCCAAACAAAGACAGTTATTTCTTTCTTCCCAATCAGTTTGCCTTTTGTTGTCTTTCTTTTCTTATTGCATTAGCTAGGACTTCTAATATGATGTTGAAAGAGAGTGGTGAAAAGGGACACCCTTGTCGTGTTCCTGATCTTAGTGAGAAGTCTTCTAGAGTCTCACCATTAAATGTCATGTTATTTGTAGGTTTTTCATGGATATTCTTTCTCAAATTGAGGAAGTTTCTCTCTATTCGTAGCTGAGAGTTTTTATCCTTAATAGATGTTGGATTTTGTCAAATGCTTTTTCTGTATCTATTAATATGATCATGTAATTTTGCTTCTTTAGCCAGCTGATGTGATGGATTATGTTATTTGATTTTGGAATGTTAAATCAGCTTTACATACTTAGGATAAATCTCACTTGATTGTGGTGTATGATTCCTTTTAAACATTGTTGGGTTATGTTTGCTAATATTTTGCTGAGGATTTTTTCATCTCATCCTGTTCATGAGTGATGTTGGTCTATAGTTTTCTTGTAATCTCTTTGTCTAATTTTGGTGTTAGGGTAATGCTGACTTCATAAAATGAGTTGGGAAGTATATCCTGTGCTTCTATCTTCTGAAAAAGATTATAGAGAAAGTGTTATAATTTATTCCTTAAATTGTAGAATTCACCAGTGAATCCATCTAGGCCTGGTCCATTCTGTTTTGAAAAGTTGTTAATTGTTGATTCAATTTCTTTAACAAATATAGGCCTATTTGGATCGACTGTGTCTTCTTGTGTTGGTTTTGACAATTTGTGTCTTTCATGGAATTGGTCCATTTCATCTAGGCTATCAAATTTGTAGGCACAGAATTCTTCCTAGTATTCTGTTGTTATTCCTTTTATTATTATTATTATTATTATTATTATTATTATTATTATT